>NW_006408590.1:457748-499925 GCF_000296735.1 Chrysochloris asiatica | reverse complement strand
TTTGGGGAAAAAAATCATGAAGTGTCCCCTCTGATGGTCAATGTGGGGCCATTGCCTGACCCAAAGCCACTCCAAAGGCCACCCTGAATGATGTATTGGAGGCTGCAGCAGTACCTGAGATGACAAGGGAACTCTTCTCCTGTGTGTCCACAAAATCTTGGGCAGAGCTTGGGGAAAGTGTAGGGTAACAGTGGGAGGTAGGGATCAGGGAAAGGCAAGGGGCCTGCTTGGGGCTGCGGAACTGGGGTGGTGGAGGAAGGAGGCATGCAGAGGACAAACCTAATGACTCCTGACCCCATGAGCCCTACAGACTACATGGGCTCTGCCATGAAGAAGGGGAGCCCATAGCAGATGTGTTCATGGGGCCCTGTCAGGAGTGAGGGAGTGGGGAGAGTGAGGTTGAGGAGGGAGATACTACATAATTTTGATTTTGCATAATGACCTGGTCTTTGGAATCTACCAATGTTGATAAGTAAAGAGTGTTGTTGTTATGTGCCATCAAGTCGGTTCTGACCCATAGCAACCCTGTATAGGATTTCCGAGAAGCGGCTGGTGAGCTAGAACCGTCGACCTTGCAGTTCAAATAAATGTCTTTATAGTCTGGTGCATTAACCCACAGCGCCACACCAGGACTGCAAGTAAAGAGTGGGTGTACTGTTTTCATCATTCATTGAGTGAGCTTATTCTAAAATGGAATAAGCTCAGGAAGAGAGGAAGAGTCGAAAGGTTTTGGTTTTGAAGGACATCAGGATGTTTTCATATATATCAGAAACATGATGAACTGTGTACCATACTTAATTAATTTGGTGAGAAAATGTTCATCGGTTTGTTATCATAGAGGGTGCAGTACTCAGGTTAGCTACAGTTGAAATTCTGTCGTGGTGCAATAGAGTCTTATCAGCACTTGAGTCAGTTTGAAAATCTGATCTTTAGACTTGAATTACAGGAAAGATTTCCTTGTGGTTTTGAAGAGGTGTTTCAAAGGAGTGAAGTTCAGTAGAAGTTGAAATTGACCAAAAGTGGCTCAGTGCAGTGTATGTATGCTTGGTGATACCTGCAAAATATGAAAGGGACTTATTGATAATAATAAGGAATGGTTCCCTATAGTATCCCACAAAACCATGAAAATGGCTAAAACATTATCTCATCAAGATATTAAAATAGCATGTAAGAATGAGTGAGCTCCACTGGAATTTTTTTAATATTAGATTACATTTATGCTGAATATTAAAGATGTTCAAAGACTAACTTCCTTTAAGTTTTCCACAGTAACAGAATTTCTTTAGTGTATTTAAAGTAGAAACTGGTGATACCAGTTTCTACTTTACATACCAGGGCTTCAAAAAGTTCTGTGGAAAGAAATGGAGTTTTCCCACAAAGTTTTTCAAATCCCTTCATAATTGGTGGTGGTTGTTAAGTGCCATGGAGTTGATTCTCACTCATAGCGACCCTTTATAGGGTTTCCAAGGCTGTAAATCTTTTGAAGGAGCAGAAAGCCCTCAGTTTTCACTCTAGACTGGCTGGTGGATAACAGGCTTTCAGCAGTTAGTAACTGTATATAGAATTATTACATTTAATTTTGTTAATTTTGGTGCCATTTAGTTGGTTTCCGCTCATAGTAACCCTGGATACAACAGAATGAAACACCACCCTGGTCCTGTACCATCCTCCCAGTTATTGTTGCATTTGAGCCCATCGCTGCTGCCACTAGGCCAGTCCATCTATCTCATTGGGAAGGAGGTGGTCTTTTCTCTTTTTCGCTGAACTTCCTCTTTACCAAACATAATATCCTTCTCCAGGAACTGGTCCCTAATGATAGCATGTCTGAAGTATGAAAGAAGAAGTCTTACTGTCATGGCTTCTAAGGAATATTCTTGCTGTACTTCTTCCAACACAGATTTGCTTGTTCTTCTGGCAGTCCATGGTACTTTCAATATTCTCCACCAACATCATAACTCAAATGCATCAATTCTTCTATGGTCTTCCTTATTCATTGTCCAAGTTTCACATGTATACGAAGCGATTGAAAATACAATGGCTTAGGTCAGGGTCACCTTAGTACTTAAACTGATATCTTTGCTCTTGAACACTTTAAAGAGGCCTTGTGAAGCAAATTTTTTCACGAATTGTGTCATTTCATTTCTTGACTGCTGCTTCCATGATTGTCAGTAGTGGATCCAAGCAAAATGAAGTCCTTGACAACTTCAATTTATTCTCCATTTATCATGATGTTATTTATTGGTCCAATTGTGAGGATATTTATTTTCTTTGCATTGAGATGCAACCCATACTGAAGGCTGTGGTCTTTGATCTTCTTCAGTAAGTATTTTAAGTCCTCTTTGCTTTCAGCAAGCAAAGTTGTATCATTTGCATATTGTAGGTTGTTACTGAGTCTTTCTCTAATCCTGATGACACATTCTTCTTATAGTCCATTTTCTCAGTTGATTTGCTCAGAATACAGATTGAATAAATATGGTGAAAGAATGCATCCCTGGTGTGCACCTTTCCTGATTTTAAACCATTCAGTATCTCCTTGTTCTGCTCAAATGACTGACTCTTAGTCTATGTACAGGTTTATCCTGAGCACAATTAAGTGTTCCAGAAAATCTGTTCATTGTAATGTTATCCATAGTTTGTCATATCCTTTGCAGTAAATCACATGTAAACATCTTTCTGATATTCTCTTCTCTCAGCCAAGATTCATTTGACATCAGCAGTGATATCCCTAATTCCACGTACTCTTCTGAATTTGGCTAGAATTTCTGGCAGTTCTCTGTTGATGTACTGTTGCAGCCGTTTTTAAATTACCTTTAGCAAAATTTTACTTGCATATGATATTACATGGCATTCTATTGGGTCACCTCTCTTTGCAGTGGGCACAAATAGGGATCTCTTCCAATTGAAGGGCAGGTATCTTTTTTCCAGGTTTCTTGGCATAGATGAGTGAGTGCCTCCAGTGCTGCATCAGTTTGTTGAAAATTTTCAATTTGTATTCTGTCAATTCCTGGAAGTTTGGGTTTTTTTTGTTGCCGATGCCTTCAGTACAGCTTGAGTTTCTTCCTCCAGTACTGTTAGTTCTTGATCACATGCTACCTCTTGAGATGGTTGAACATAGATGATTTCTTTGCGATATAGTGATTCTGTGGATTAGTTCCATCTTCTTATGTTGACTGTTGTTGTTAGGTGCCATCAAGTCGGTACTGACTCATAGCGACTTTATGCACAGCAGAACAAAACACTGCCTGATCGTGGGCCAACCTCACTATTGTTGCCATGCTTGAGCCCATTGATACTGCCACTTTGCCAATCCATCTGGCTGGGGGTCTTCCTCTTTTTCTCTCATCCTCCACCTTACCAAACAAGATATCCTTCTCCAGTAACTGGTCCCTCCTGACAATATATCTGAAGTATGAGAGCCGAAGTTTGGCCATGTTGACCTCCAAGGAGCACTCTGGCTGCACAAAACGGATCTCTTGGTTCTTTGGGCAGCCCATGGCACTTTCAGTATTCTCCTCCAACACCATAACTCAAAAGCATCAAGTCTTCTGTGGTCTTCCTTATATTTTGTTCATAGAATCCTTCAGTATTTCAAATCCTGGCTTGATTTTGTTTTCTTTAGTTCTTTCAGCTTGAGAAATGCTGATCATGCTCTTACCTTTTGTTTTGTTTTTTAACTCTAGGTCTTTGCATATTTTATTATAATACTTGACTTTTTCTTGTCATTCTGCCCTTTGAAATGTTCTGTTCAGCTCTTTTGCCTCCTCATTTCTTCCATTTGCTTTGGCATTTCTACGCTGGAGAGCAAGTTTCTGACATCCATTTTGGTCTTCCTTTCTTTTTAGCCACCTTTCGCGTTCTTCCTGTATGATGTTCTTGATACCATCCTACAGCTCCTCAGGTCTTTGGTCATTAGTGTCCAACACATCCAATCTGGTCTTGAGATGGTCTCTAAATAAAGATGGGATATGTGTAAGGTCACATTTTGACTGTTGTGAACTGGTTTGAATTTTCTTCAGCTTCAGCCTGAACTTGCATATGAGCAATTGATGGCCTCTTCCACAGTCGACCTCTGACCTTGTTTCGGCTCACGATATGGAATTTTTCCACCCTCTTTTCCCACAGATGTAGTCTATTTGATTCCTCTGTATTCCATCTTGTGAGGTCCTCTTAATGTTGTTTAAAAAAGATATTTGCAATGATTAAGTCATTGGTCTTGCAGACTTCTGTCATGCGATCTCTGGCATCAATTCTATCACCAAGGCCATGTTCTGATCTTTCTTCTTTGTTTCCAACCTTTACATTCCAATCACCAGTAATTATCAATACATCTCGAGTGCATGTTTAATCAGTTACAGACTGAAAAAGTTGGTTGCTGTTGTTGTTAAATGTTGTTAAGTTGTTGTGGAGTCAGTTCTGTCTCATAGCAACCCTGCATAGGGTTTCTGAGGCACAACTTGTGAGCTTGAACTGCCGACCTTGCAGTTCAAACCGTCTTTGTAGTCCAGCTCATCAATCTGCTGTGCCACACCAGGAGTCTGAAGAAGAAAGTGAAGAATTCTTCAATTTCATCATCACTGACTTCAGTGGTTGGTGCATAAATTTGAATAATAGTGGTATTTAACTGGCCTACTTTGTATGTGTATGGATATTATCCTATCAGACAGTATTGTACTTTAAAATAGATCTTGAAGGGTTCTTTTTGGCGATGAATGAAATGCCATTACTCTTGAATCTGTCATTTTCGGCGTAGTAAGCCATATTATTTTCTGATACAAAATGGCCAGTACTAGTCCATTTTAGCTCTCTAATGTCTAAGATATCAAACTTATGCATTCCACTTCATTTTTTATAAAGTCCAGCTTTTCTAGATTTCATACTTTGTACATTCCATGTTCCAATTATTAATGGATATTTGTAGTGGTTTCTCCTCATTTCGAGTTGTGCCCCATCAACAAATGAAGGTCCCGAAAGCTTTACTCCTTTCCTGTCATCCAGGTCAACTCTTCTATGAGAAGTCAGCTCTTTCCCATTCCTATATGGAGTGTTTTCCAACCTGAGGGGCTCATTGTTGTCAACATATTTAACACTGTTCTGCTGCTGTTCCTAAGGTTTTCAGTAGCTACCATTCAGAAGTAGCCTGCTTCTCCTTCTTCCTAGTCTGTCTTAGTTAGGAAACGCTGCTGAAAACTGCCCACCGTGGGTGATCGTGATGGTATTTAAAATACTGAGGGCATAGCTTCCAGCATCACAGCAATGTGGAAGCCCCCACAGTTTGACAAACTGACAGATTTTATGTAGAGCACAAAATTCAAAACACTTGAATCTGAGTACTATGTAAAATTGGTTGTTGCAAATACAAAGTAGAACCATATTTTCAATACAAAAATGTTAAGGGGATTCAATTAGTACATTGTTAACCTTTTAACTATTGTTGTTGTTGTGATTGTTAAGAACCATAGAGTCATTTCCGACTCACAGCAACCCTGTGTAGGGTATCCAAAGAGCCGCAGATGGTTTCAAAGTGCCAATTTTGTGGTTCACAGTCCAGTGCTGATCCTACAGTGGTTGTTGTTGTTAAGTGCCATGGAGTAGGTTCCAAGTCATGATAACACTGCTTAGGGTTTCCAAGGCTATAAATATTCATGGAAATTTTTCATATTCAATAGAAAACCTCCTCTTTCTACTCGATCCATGTACCTTGTGGCTCGCAATCCAGTATATGGAGCCACGAAATGAGATCATACCCTTAGAAATCCATATCATTTCTCTACTCTGTGATATCTGATGCCATTTAGCATCTACAAAAATACAGTTATAGTATTTCCTTGCCCTGTTTATTAGGAGGAATATTAATAGCATAATAAATCATTGTAAAAATGTCACCGTTCTTGTGTGCACTACTCTTCTCCTTAGTCACCATGGTGGTGCCGGTGTGCCGTGGAGTCGGTTCCAACTCATAGCGACTCTGCATAGGTTTTCCAAGGCTGTAAATTTTTACTGGAGCAGAAAAGTTTCTCCTGTGGAATGGCTGGTAGTTTCAAACTGCTGACCTTGAGGTTGGCAGGCCGTCTTGTATTTAATTTGTGCTGTTTACTCCCAACTAAT
The DNA here is from genome assembly GCF_000296735.1 of Chrysochloris asiatica. Taxonomy (NCBI): domain Eukaryota; kingdom Metazoa; phylum Chordata; class Mammalia; order Afrosoricida; family Chrysochloridae; genus Chrysochloris; species Chrysochloris asiatica. Next base: position 493,820 of record NW_006408590.1, on the reverse strand, counting down.
TGATAATTTTAAAAATAATTGTCATCAGATCATTTTTTGTTTCGTGTTGCCTCACGAAATTTAGCATTCATTCATACTGCTGGAAGGAGAAGTGATCTGGCAATCCTGATCAGCTGTCTTGATCCATTCACTGCATGGAGGATTGATTACCCTGCTCCTTGATGTTTCTCCTTAATAACAGATTCTTCCAGTTTCCTTTCTGCCCATGTCCTAACCTTAACTCCCAGCCTCCAGTGAGCCTTGATTAAAGAAGCAGGTGGGAATATTTTACTGGAGGGTAATACTTTTCAACTCCAGGGATGTGCAGAAGATGGGACAGGTATATTGTAGTTATTCTGTTGAAGCCCTGAGAGTTACATTCAACAAATCATACACTTTGTTTCATCTCAATGAGTACAATCCCCTCCCTGGAATAACAGTTATCCTACTTCTTCCCAGTGGCTCCCCACTTACATCTTATATTTCACAAATGAACAAAGCAATAATACTTGATGTACACATACAAAACAAAAAATGTGTACGTATTCTTTTAAATGTCCAAAGGGCACATTCTGCAAGCCAACCTTCTACCCACAGGCACACAGTCTTACTCAGCCCGTGGGCCTAGAGCCTGCAGCTGTTCTTTCTGTCCCTGCCACCGCTGTCTGCTGTCACCACTTTTCTAGGTAGGGATCTCACACCCCAACCATGCTTTTCCTTCTTGATGGTGCAGGGATCATTTGTTCCTGAAATAAAAGTTTAACTGCTTTCCTTTATTAGTTACACATCTTCTATAATTACGGTTTTGACAATCACAATTAATCCTGCTAACAATTACTCACAGGTGAATAATAAAACGTATTAGCTTCATCCCCTGTCCCTTTTCATCAGATTTATCTGGAGAAGAGGAAAACAATTCAGTGGGGATTCTGTCTTCCCCTCCCCCCCCATTCTGAAACGAAACACACTTATAAAAGGTTATAAGCCAGTCACATCATGCCTTTATATCTCCCACCCCCATTTTTGATATCCAGTGTCTAAATGACCCTTACCTGTCCACCCAGTACACTGAGGAAACAGCTTGTTCCTTTATATGAAGAGTCCTTCCATTCCAATTGGAATTTTGAGCAACTGCATCCTTAAGCAAAAGTCCAGTTCGTCCAATTGTAGCATTGCTCACAGTATTAAACATCTTTATCTTCATCATCAAGTTCTGGTCAGCTAGCCATCCAAACTAGGTCAAATGGGTATTAGCTGCAAGTTTAGGAGTTCACACATACTTCACACCAGCTGGCAGCTTCACTGTCAGGTCTAGCCCCCCAGGGCTAGCAGTCAGTGCCCATGGGTTCAGGAGTTCACACATTTCCCTAAGCTTCAGACCAGCCAGCCCTTTCTCTTCTCTTCTCTCATCTCAAGGTAAACAGGTGTCCATTGAACATGGGTAAACTCAGCCTGTGTCTTCATTGCAGCATTTGTTCCACTTCCACTCACAAGTAGATCCAGTGGTCTCCAGCGAGCATACTAGACTGCTTGCGGGTTCCCAATTAAGTTTCAGTCTTAGAATGGGGTTTTCTCTGGTGGGCTGACTTTTCTTTCCTTGATGCCTCCAAAGATAACAGTTTTCTTGAAATTCTAACAGCTAAACAGTTCACTTTTTCTTGCAAGTCTGTTCTCCCAGCAGTTCTGGGTTGGTTTTGCATGTATTTCAAGTGGAAATTGATGGATGTTTACAGCTGTTTCTCTTTATTTTGAGTTGTGCCCATCAGCAAAAGAAGGTTCTGAAGGCTTTACTCCATATGCATCATCACAGTCAACTCTACTTTGAGGCAGCTCTTCCCCAGTCCCATTTTGAGTGCCTTCCAACCTGAGGGACTCATCTTCCAGCACTATATCTTACAGTATTCTGGTGCTCTTCATCATGTTTCAATATTCAACATTCTGGTGTTGATAATGTCCCACTGCTAACAAAAGGTTTTCAGTGACTAAATATTCAGAAGTAGTTCATCTCTCCTTTTTCTTAGCCTGTCTTCTGTAATCCCAGCTGAATTCTGTCCACTCTGGGACCCTGCTGATATTTAAAATATCCGTGGATAGCTTCCAGAATCACAGCAACAGGCAAGCTCACCCCTGGTAACCATCTAAGAATGTTTCTGTTAGTATGGAAACCTTTTTGTAAGTAAGCCTTTACAGTGAAGGTCTCGTACAATATTTGTACTTTTTGATTGACTACTTTCACTCAGTGGAATGTCCTCCAGGTTTATCCATGTTGTGAGGTGTTTTGTTATTCTTCAAGGTTACATAGTATTCCATTGTGTTTATGGTAATTACTAAAGGTGTTGTATTTGTGTATTGATTTGGGTTCTTTTTGGATGTGTGCATTTATTGCATTAAATTGCCCTCTAAGCACTGCTTTTGCTGTGTCCCAAAGGTTTTGATATGTTATGTTTTCATTCTCACTTGCTTCAATAAGTTTATTTTATTTTATTTGTTCTATTTACCAATGGCTTTTAGGCAGGCTTTATTCAGTTTCTATGTATTTGATTTTGTTTTCTTGGTCTTCCTATTGTTGATTTTTAACTGTATAGCATTGTGATCTGAGAAGACAGTTTATAGTATTTTGATGATTTAAAATGTATTGAGACTTGTCGGGATTTCGTACGTAGCAGAGTAGCTCCCTCGCTGTGATCTATTAAAAGTCAGCCCTCGACACAAGGGTTTGTTGTTTTTTATTTACTTAAAAAAATTTTTTTTTATTGAGACTTACTTTGTTACTGTTCCATGTGCAGTGGGAAAGAACTATTGTTGGGTTGAGTGCCCAGTGTAAATCTATGAGGTCAAATTGTTAGATTGTGTTATATAGTTTCACTGTGTCTTTGTTCAGTTTCCTCCTGGTTTTTATGCCCTTTTTGAAAGCAGTGTATTAAAGTCTCCAGTGTTGCTTTGAACCTCAAGGTTGGTGGTTCAAACTCACCAAGCCACTCCTCAGAAACCTTTTACAGGGTCACTATGAGCAAAAGGAGCTCTGGTAGTGTAGTGGTTACGAATCGGGCTGCGAACCTTAAGGTCAGCGGTTCGAAACTACCAGCTGCTCTGCGGGAGAAAGATGAGGCTTTCTACTCCCGTAAAGATTTACACCCTCGGAAACCCTGTACAGGGTCGCTATGGGTCGGACCTGACTCAACGGCACTTAACAACAACAACAATGAGTCAAAAACAATGCGACAGCACTTAACAGCAAAAACAGCAACAACTATTGTGGAATCCTGGTGTGGCACTGTGGGTTAATGCACTGAACTGCAAAGTCAGTTTGAACCGCAAGGTCAGTGGTTTTAGCTCATCAGTTGCTCCTCGGAAACCCTTTACAGGGTCGCTATGGGTTGGAACTGACTCAACAGCATTTAACAACAACAACTATTGTTGTAGAGTTATGATTCTTTTTCAGTTTTATTATCTTTATGTCCTCTTGTTCATTTGATTATTTAATCATGAGATAATGTCCCTTTTTGTCTGGTTTTGGCCTAAAGTCTATTTATCAGAATTAATATTGCCATTAATGCTCATTTTTTATTTTCATTAACTTGATAATTTTTTTCTATAATTTTGAATCTATGTTATTGAATGTAAGGTTTGTCTCTTGTAGAATTCTGCTACTCTTGTCTCTTGACTGGTGTGTTTAATCCATTGGCACTCAGTGTGATTATTCAAAGATATTGACTGTAGTCATTTTTCTTGGGGTGTTTTTGTGATACTGCTGGTTTCTTTGTTCCACATTTCTTCCTGTGCAAGTGAATTTTTTTGAGTGGTTTTTTTTGGTTCATTTTTTCATAGTTTTAATATTTCCAAAATCTTCATGGATTTTCCTTTTCTCAATTTGATGTGAAGGTGTATTATACTTCTTTGAGATCATATTATAGTTTATTAATTTCTTCCTCAAATTAAAAACCTGTTTTATTTTGACATCTACTTGAAGTTCTCACCATTTGGTATTCTGTACTATACTTTCCTCTCTTGTTGCTCTATAGTTGTCTTCCTTAGAGATTGGGATCTCTGATTCCCTATCTTCATTTATATCCTTGTGTTTTATTCTGGATACTTCTATATCCGGATTCGATTCTGGGTGGTTCCAGATCAAATATTTTAAGTACTTCACACTCCTCCTCACCTCTCATTAATCTTTATCTCAGTATCTTGTTTTCTTGTTCATTTACTTATAGTCCTTGTTAAACACTTTGTAATCATTTGATTATTTATTATATTTGTGTCATGGCCCCCTTCCTTTCACTACCCCCCCCATCCTTCAAGAATATCAACTACATGAGTGCAGTCATGTCTGATGTGTTCCTCAATTTTCTAATGAGGTGCTCAATTACAGTGCACCGATTGAATTAAATGTGATTAAGTTAGCTAAGAGTATAACATAATTGCATTATTTAGGTACAGTGTATCTTTGGAGGATAATTGTGTCTTTAGTGTTTCCCTCTCTAGTATGGAAGCTCCAAGAGTGTATGAATTGTATCTGTGTGTGTATGTGTTAGTGTGATTGAACACATTCCTATCTACTCACTGAAGCAAATCTCCTAAACTGCTCTGTGACTGATAGATACTTTGACAACTTTTTCTACTGAGGATTCCTGTGTCATCTCAGAGATAGGTTATAGAAAGTCCAAGAAAAACCAACTCTAATACTGTTTTCTTTCAGGCAGATTTTTAAAGGCTCAGTTTCCTAAACTCTCCCTCTTTTAGTATTTTTTATCAGAAAGAAAACTGAAGTCAGACACCCGTAAGAACCAATGGAATTGATGGCAATGAGTTTAGTTTCTGGTTTTAATCTGCCTCAAGGAGTCTCTGCCTGGTGCAAATGGTTCATGTGCTCAGCTGCTAACCAAAAGTTTGGCAGGTTAAGCTCACCCAAAAGTTCCTCATAAGACAAGCCTGGCAGTTGACTTCTGAATAATCAGCCATTGCAAAGGCTTTAGAACACTGTTCTGCTCTGGCACACGTGGGATTGCCACGAGCCAGATAGAATTGACTCATGGACAACTGTTTATTTTAAATCTACCTCAGGAAGTACACACCATCTGGGGTTGCCTGTAGTTTAGCTAAGAGCTGGGGCCCCACACTTGCCTGTGTCTGGAATGGAAGTTCCAAAAGTAGTAAATAAAAGTCATAATTTCCTGAACTTGAAAGCTTTCAAACTCTATTTCTCTCTCTCTCTTTTTTTTAAAGTGGTCATTTTGGCTTTTCCCAATTCTTTCCCTAATATTTAGCATGAGGATCCAAGTCTATGAGGTATGAGTTTAAGTGACAAAGATTTATCAACAGGTGACTTGCCTTGTACTCACTGTTCCTCATCATATTAATTCCAGGTTGTCTGTGTTGAAAAGTATGTATCTCAGTGATTACACCTGGCTGTGGCAACTTAGAACTTTTACAGATTTCTAGCTGGTGTGTTAATTTTCAGTATGAGTAAGCCAATTAATGTTGTTGTTAAGTGCCATCGCGTCGGTTCCGACCCATAGCGACCCTGTATAGAGTTTCCAAGGATCATCTGGTGAGCTTGAACTCTCGACCTTGCCATTCAAACGGCTTTGCAGTCTGGCGCATTAACCCACAGCGGCACACCAGGACTCCAAGCCTATTAATAAGGTTTCCTTAATTCCATTTTTTTTTTTTTTTTGAGAATTTAAACTTTAAACCTATAATAACACTGATAAGTAGCAGTTTAATATTTTCTGTTGACGGTTTGACCTCCTAAAAAAGTTCATTGTAGCAAACTTAGTTTTTGAAAGCACTGTTGCTAACCAGAGGAAGGCTGCTTCACTTTTCTGACAGCTATGTTTTCACCTTGGCCTGATGGATAGATGAGAATCCACTGAAATGACTTGTTGCTTAAGTTTTTATAAAATTTTCTAAATGTTTTCTTACCCTTTGTTACCAAATCAGAGTGATTAACTCTTCTATCAAATATTAGCTGTAAAATTAGAAGTCAAGGAGCTTATTTGCTCGGCTTAGTTTGTTTCGTTGTTTTCCTGTGTTTTTGAAAGGTAAAATTCAAGCCTGAGCTTTATGAGAGTTCTTTTCCTTTCTAATATAGATCCTTCTTTTATAAAGTTATTTATTAACTAAAGTTACTTGAAGGTTTCAGATAAATCCCTTTGTTATGAAGGAAAAAAACTGACTTTCATATATCGATCTTGGAAAAGTTACTAGATTTTATTAGAACTTTCTATGAAATTAAAGAAATATCTGATGACCTGGCCCTGGTGATTTTTAGAATTCCTCTTCATTTTGAGAGCTCTGAAAATGATGTGCTTGGGATCGGCTTATTACACAAGACGTGGTTACTCAACACGGTTGTTTCTGTTTCTATGTCAGGCGCTTAGATGCCAACCATATAACCTCAGTCCCCGAGGACAGTTTTGAGGGGCTTGTTCAGTTGAGGCATCTGTGGCTGGATGACAACAGCTTGACGGAGGTGCCTATTCATCCCCTCAGCAATCTTCCAACTTTGCAGGCACTGACCTTGGCGCTCAACAAAATCTCCAGCATCCCTGACTTTGCATTTACCAACCTTTCAAGTCTGGTGGTTCTGTAAGTATCCACCCTTATTAATACCATCTGTGTGTATTTTTGTTTACTTGGGGGAGAAAACAGGTTTATTGTGACAAATCTTTATGAAAGTATCTTTTTACTCACTCTTGTTTTGAGTCATTAGTGTTGAAGGAAACTGCTGTTTTTGGAGATTAAATGTGCTGATTTTAAAGAATACAAATCAGGACAATTTAAAAACTAATGTCTGATCATAGCTTTTAAATCTCCCCCAAATAAACGTGTAATTGTAATCATGAAACGACATTCTGCAAACATTTGTACCACTTTTATTGAGTGCCAGCATTGTATTCTAGGTTAAAAGAAAGAAAATCATTTTGAGATGTTCACAGAAAATATGTACCAACTTTTCTTTTCAAAAAATATACGATCTGCCTTTTGAATCTTTCATTATTTAAGTTAATGAAATGCCCTTTTCTTTAAAAGTCCCTGACTGATTCTTGCTGGTATAAAAATGGCTCTCTTTTCTATATCATTCCCCACCTCCATTGCAGAGCTCTTCAAAGTTTTGCTTTGTAATTAAGAGCTAATCATAACTTTTATTTTGATTGGGTACATAAAAGATACTCTTCAATGTGTGTACTATTTTCCCATTATAGAAATTTCATTTTGTTTCTTTTTAAATTTAGTTGTAGTCTGTGCTGTGTATGTCGAGAGATAACTGTCTGGTGATACTGACTTTCTGTAGTTAAGTTTTGAAATGTTTAGCTACAACATTCCTGTAAGCCTACCGATTGAGACATTTAAAACAATGGCATTAGTTGCTGTTGGGAGATATGAAAGTCATTTTGTGCTTTTTTTCCCACAGGCATCTTCATAACAATAAAATTAAAAGCCTGGGTCCACATTGTTTTCATGGACTTGAGAACCTAGAGACATTGTAAGTCCCTTCATGTTTTGGGGAGTCACATTATGATGTTGACAGTGAATTTTGTTGTTTTTTTATTGCTGAAAAAAAGAAAAATATTGCTCTTGAATTCATCTCATTATTACTTTGCTGTAATGCATGACTAAATTCTTGCCATCAAATAACCCAGCTAAAAGTAGTAATCTATGTATTTCAAATGATGCATAAGTTTGAGCTTCATGCTCTTTCAAAAATGCATGTCAAAATCAGCTTAATATATGAAGATTTAATATGTCATAGTTTGGGCACTTTGAAGCTTATAAAATGAATTCTGAATTCAATTTCATTTTGCCATGAATGTTTTGAGCCCTTACTGTTTTTGTTTTTTATTTCTGTTTTGTTATTTCCCCATGATCTCAGTTGCCTTGCTAATTGTTAACACTCAGTTGGAACACTGTATTTGCTGTCGTGTGCTCAAATCCAACAAATTGAGCTTTTCCTTTGTGTTTACAGTAGGTTTGTTTCTTTCACTAGATAAGGTGTTTGGTATTGCTAACTGTTCCATTGTACATTGTACTACCACGTGAATAGCAGACATTGTACAGCTGTGTTTAATCAAGAGCAGGATCTGTATTGTTGTTAAGTTTACATTGTATAACAACTGGTGGGCTTGAACTACTTACCTTGTGGTTTGAAGTCCAGTGCTTACCCTACAGAGCTACTACATTCTCTAATGCTGTCGAGTCAGTTCCAACTCATAGCACCCCTGTATAGGGTTTCCGAGGTGGTTCAAACCGACATTTCAGTCCAGCACATTAACCCTCAGTGCCACACCAGGACTCATTTAATTTACATTAGTTGCCTTTATCTGAACAGCTACAGTATTTGTTATTGTGTTTCACTAAATGATTCATAAAATGTCCCAATTTATTCAGATAGTTGATTAAAACCTGATTGGAATGTTTGGTATTTGTATTGTTCAACTAAATTTTCTGGTTAACTATCAAGAAGGTTGTTACATGGGAGAAAGATGAAGCTTTCTGCTCCTGTAAAAATTTATAGCCTTAGCCAACCCTATGCAGAGTTACTGTGGCACACCACCACCAAAGAGAAGACTTCAACTCTTAAACCAACCAGCCCACAGCCATAGAGTTGATGTCTACTCACAGTGACCCTGTGCTGTTGGTTGTTGTTGTTATGGGCCGTGGAGTCGGTTCCGACCCATAGCGATCCTGTACAGGGTTTCCGAGGCTGTAAATCTTTATGGGAGCAGAAAGCCTCATCTTTCTCCCTTGGAACAGCTGGTAGTTTCATACTGCTGAGCTTGTGGTTTCAGCCCAATTTGTAACCACTACGCTACCAGAGCTCCTTACAATGACCTTATAGAACAGAATAGAACTGCTCCATAAAGTTTGCAAGACTTCTAATCTTTATGGGAACAGACAGCCTCCTCTTTCTCCCATAGAGCAACTGGTGGGTTTAGACCTTCAACCTTTCAGTTAGCAGCCCAACGCTTAACCCACTGTGGACTCAATTAGTTTTCCTGTTTAAGCAATTGAAAGGACAGTGAACATCTGTGGACATTTAAAAGTAGAAGCTCTTGAGAAAAGTAATTCCATACTCCATTCAACTTTCCTAAGTTTGTAAATACCAATCACTTCTTCCTAGGCCTTAGATACTGTTCCACTTATATAAATATTAAATCTCTTCTTGATGGTTAAACTTCTCATTTGCTACTTTTCCTTCTTTGTAGAAAAGGAAAACAAAATATTTCTTTAAGGAGCTGGACTTGTAATTTTTTAAGTTTCATTTTGACGTCAACCATGCTAATCATATGCCAACATGCTCTTTAGTTTAAGGGAAATTAAACTACTCCACATTACGGCTTACTGCAGTTTAGGAGTTGTGATGTGGTACAGTAGGTAAGCATTGCCAGCTGTGCCGTCAGCAGTTCTAAACCACCACTCACTCCTTGGAAACCCTGTACAGGGTCAGAACCAACTTGACAGCACATAACAATAGCAGTTCATTATGAGAGTGCTGGTGTGTTGCTGTGGGATAAGCACTGGACTACTAACCTCAAGGCCAGTGGTTCAAATCTACCAGCTGCTCCTCGGGAATGCAATACAGGGTCGCTATGAGTCAGATCTGACTTGGTGGCACTTAATAACAACAACAGTTCAGTATGATTCAAATCTTTTCAACAATTTCTTACCTGCACGAGGCCAGTGGTTGTCCGAGTTCACCATAGTCCTCTTTGTTCATGCTGCTGTCACATCATCATACTGATGGTGGTCATGGGGCTTGGGTCAGCTGCTTCTGTATCAGGATTCCACTCTAAACACCAAGTGGAATTCTCAGTTTCATTATTATCTTCATTCATACATTGTATTTTGTGAATTTCCTGAGAAATGCCACACAGATAATTTATGGTAGTGCATGATTCTGCAAGTTCTTTGAAGTTTGTAAAATTATTGATCTAAAAACATTGTAGAAGTCTCTCTTTTTCACTACTCAGTAGTCTAAGGAAAAGTATAATTCAATAAAATTCCTTAGGGTTTTGGTGGTAATATCCTTGGTAAGGAAAGACGGATGTGATTTTTTTTTTTAAAAATCATAACCAAAAGTGGTGATCAAGTCAGTTTTCTTGAATATCCCTTTCTTCCCCTTAGGGACTTGAATTATAATAACTTGGGAGAATTTCCTCAAGCTATTAAAGCGCTTCCTAGCCTAAAAGAACTGTGAGTATTGCTTTATTTTTGTCTAACAAGCCCTATAACTTACCATTCAATGTGTCTACTATGCTATTTTAGAACATCATTGTTCTTCACCTATATATCTGTAATATATACTCATAGGCATACAAGTTATTCCAATTGGAGTTTGTTGGCTTGAATGGACAATTTTGAATATAGGACTAAATATTGGTATCAGGAAAAGGTATAATGTTTGGTCTTTGTCTGTAAGGCACTTGTAGTCCGAGTCCTACTGGGAAGGCCAATCACGTAAGGACAAATAATTCAGAGATAGAGAAAAGTGCTGAGTTAGGAGGATTAAGAAATCCTTCCAGAAATGAGTTTGTTAAGGCTTGGGGCCATTGAAAAGGCATCACTAAAGAGGAGGACTTTGGGCTTGAAGGAGTGGGAAAAATTGAATAAATGAAAGGGAGAGAGAATTTTGGTTAGGGTTTGTCCTAAGCCAGAGGTAAGAATGTAGTGATCTAACAGAGATGATGTGTAATGAGTTGGCAGCTAGTAGTCTAAGACCTTTTGCTTCAACCAACTGTAGGTTACAATGAGAGATGTGGAGAAGGGATACTTCATCTCTGTAGTCTAAAGTTCTTTAATGATGAAGTAATAGATAACTATCTCAGGAGGTTATAATAGATAACTCCGTAAGTGGTGGGTTTAAAAAGAATCAGTTGTGTTTTGTCTAATACTTAACATCAGTAAATACTTGGGTTTTAACTAATTTCACAAGGAGATATGCATTTTAAAGTATCTTTTTATTCTCGTGTCTTTTTAGGGGATTTCAGAGTAATTCTATTTCTATTATCCCTGATGGAGCATTTGTTGGGAATCCACTCTTAAGAACGATGTAAGTATTTTTGAAAGTTTCATGTATAATCATAGAAAGCAAAGTCTGTACAGTGCCAAACATCTGGATGGAGAATGAAAATTCAAGTTTTTAGATATATGATCTTGTGAACATAGATTTAATATTGGTGTTCTTGAGAACATATGAAAAATGTGTGCCTTTTTGGTATTTTTACAGACATTTGTATGATAATCCTCTATCTTTTGTGGGAAACTCAGCATTTTACAATTTATCCGATCTGCATTCCATGTAAGTACTATGAAAATTTAAATTCAAATCTGGGTATTTAAGTAACCATTTTAATGGGAAAACAAAGATTTATTACTGTAGCTCTAGGAAACATAATGTATTTTTCTTTGTGCTGAATTCAAAGGATGGCTCTGAAATTTATAGTAATACTGGCTTATGTGAACACTTAGCTAAATTATCAAACTTTCACACACATTAAGGAGATGAAATTAGTTTTTATTTTTAATTACAATAATGCTAGAATTTAAGCTAGGGTTGAGACAGAATTTAAATATCCTGTATGAAAATTACATTTTAAATTAAAAATTTATCTCCCAATTTCTTTGAAGAGTCATTCGGGGTGCAAGCTTGGTTCAGAGGTTCCCCAATCTGACTGGATCTGTTCATCTGGAGAGTCTGTAAGTGTGACCCTTGGAGTGGGACTGTGCACAGATGACACTGCTGGCCGACAGTGTGCCAGTGCTTTGGTGGTGACATAGGTTGATACTCTTCCAGTCTCACTTACATGATCATCTTTGTTAATGCCATACACAGAGATGGAGATTGAAAGCTCAGACAGAGAACAGCTTAGTATGTAGGGTGACATCTGAGAAGCTAAGTGCCAAATGAAAGGCCATGCTTTAGGAATTCAGAAGTTGAAATGACACCTATAGGGTCGAGGTGGGGAATGTCCATCCCATGGGCCACATAAGGGCCTCGAAATCATTTGGTTTAGCCCTGCCAATGCAACCACAGTTCCAGCCATCACGTTGTTGTTGTTGTTAAGTGCTGTCGAGTCGATTCTGACCATAGCAACCCTGTATAGGGTTTCCAAGGAGTATCTGGTGAGCTTGAACTGCTGACCTTGCAATTCAAACCATCACATTAGGGGTGAATAAATTAAATGTTTGATCAACTAAAGCAGGCTAATTTTTTAATTGATAATTTTGTGTAGCCTGTGAATAATACTATAAATTTTGGCAGAAAAAAGATTTTCTCCACCCCCACAATAGGCGATCAGAGAAGGCTTCATGAAGGAAGTGGAATTTTCCAGAACTGAACCCTCTGAGTCTTCCTGGAGCTGGATATTTTATTTAAAAAGCAAGATTTAGTAAAATTGGGAATGCAAAATATATACTCACGGATATCATGCAGGTGATCAGAAATATAGCTAAGATTATACTGAGATGTTGAAATATGGAAAATTAGTTGGGGTTAGATTCTTAAATGGCAAATATGAACATTTGGTTATGGCAGAGTTTCCCAGTGGGTTGCCTATGAATGGATTATAAGAGCATCCAAGATTTTGATTATCATCTCTGGCCTCCAGATAGGTAAATGGTACCTGAGGCATTAGAGTCCCCAGCCACAGTTTGCCATATAGTATATGCATTATAATTTCCACATGTGCAAAGTTGTCAAATCAGACATTGGGTAGTACTGAGCTAAGGAATTTAACCTTGAGTTTTAAGGCAGTTAGGAAGTGTTAGGAATGTTTGAACAGGTGGTATGTGAGGAAGGAAAGAGAAACTAGAAATAAGTCAAATGGTAAAGCGGCCATGGGAATAAGTCCACTTGGCCAAATGGACACATGTAACTGTGAGCATTCCAGGTCTTCACTCCATCACTGGAGTTGCTCCAGAACTCAGCATGCTCAGTATGGGATTCTTCCATGCCTTTCTGCATTTTCTCACCGCTCATCTGCAGAGTAGCAGTGAAAATGACAAGAAGGATCAGGTAATAGAGATATTAGAGAAAGAAAGAACAGGACTACAGGTGAACAAAGGAAGGAAGAGAATAAAAATGTTAAATGATGAGTCAGATTAAGTGAAGGGTAGGGCAGTAGAAATAGTTTGGGAGCAGGATTGTGTGTTACTCTCAGATGTTTTGCGTGTGAGGATATAACTGAACTTACAGGTGATTGTGGTACTTGCTGTGACTGTGAAGTAGTGTTTTTCTGTTGACCCGAGTAAGAAAGCCAGCCTGTTGTTTGGGCAATAATGAGATCTCATTTCACATGTTTTTCTACATTACTATGCAAATGATATCTGTAGTTGTTACATGCTGTCAAATTGGTTTTTACTCATAGCGACCCTACATGGGTTTCTGAAGAGCAACTGGTGGGTTTGAACTGCCGACCTTGCAGTTAACAGTCCAGTGCTTATCCTTCCAGAACCCCAACAACATGAAGATATTTGTTGCTTGTTATTGTTGTTTAGTGCTGTTGAATCAGTTCTGACTGATAGAGACCCTGTAAAGGGTTTCTAAGGAACGACTGGTGGATTTGAAATACTGATCCCCAGCTAGCAGTTCAGTGCTAGCAATCTTATAGTGCCACACCAGAACTCTGTATGGAGGGTTAAATCAGCTTCTCACATGTCAAACTTCAGGGAGTAATGAGGCAGTTGAATACAGAAACTTTGGTGGTGGCTGTGTGCCATGGAGTCAGTTCTGACTCAGCAACCCTGCACAGGGTTTCCGAGGCTATAAATCTTTACGGGAGCAGAAAGCCTCATCTTTCTCCAGTGGACCAGCTGGTAGTTTTGAACTGCTGACCTTGCGGTTCGCAGCCTGATTTGTAACCACTACGCTACCAGAGCTCCTTACAGAAACTTTAATCCATGTAAAAATCCATGTACATGTATTTTTAACATCAGAGTATGATTTTGTTTGCTCTCTTGACTTGACTCATTTCTCAGATGAACAATGTTTTCCACAGGACCTTGACAGGCACTAAGATAAGCAGCATTCCCAGTAATTTGTGCCAAGAACAAAAGATGCTTAGGACTTTGTAAGTTGGATTCCTTTTCTCTTCTCTTTATATTTTTATGTATTTCACACATGCTGAGTTTTATTTTTAATAGACTTTTCAGAGGGTGATTTTAACTAGTAATTATTTGTGCCCTTCATGAGTAAGAGTTTAACAGACCATAGGATATATGTGCATTTGAATTTGATATTGTTGTTGTTGTTATGTGCCGTGGAGTCGGTTCCAACTCATCGCGACCCTGTACAGGGTTTCCGAGACTGTAAATCTTTACGGAAGCAGAACGTCTTATCTTTCTCCCGCAGAACAGCTGATAGTTTCGAACTGCTGATCCTGAGGCTAGCAGCCCGATTCATAACCACTATGCTACTAGAGCTCCTTTGAATTTGACATTAGATTATATATAAATGACAATTTGTGACGTTACTTTGAACCAAGTAAAACCAAGCTAGGCTCTTACTTGAAGTTTATTCTAAACCTGATTCCTTGTCATTGTTCTAGTTCTCCCAGATGCCTTAGCTACCCATATTCTACTCTCTCATCCTTAACATAAGCATTAGTCAGCATTATTCTTTTTTTTGGAGCAGGAACTAAGAAAGAGTTGTATAATTTTTCAAAAACTGTAAGCTATCTTAAAAAAACCAAAACTTTCAACTGACTTAGCATTATAAATAAAGAAATGTTGCTGTTGTTTGTTATTAAGTGCTGTTGAGTTGCTTACGACCCATAGTGACCTTGTATAAGGAACGACTGATAGGTTTGAACCGCCAACCTTGCAGTCCAGCGCATTATCTTGCAGAGTCATGTGTTGCTGTTGTTTGTTAAGTGCCGTCATGTTGATTCTGACCCATAGCAACCCTATATAGGGTTTCCGAGGATCAGCTGGTGAGCTTGAACTGCTGACCTTGCAGTTTAAATGACCTTGCAGTCTGACGCAGTAACCCACAGTGCCACACCAGGCCCTTCACAACAGCTATGTTGTTGTTGTGAAGGGCCGTCGAGTAGGTTCCGACCTGTAGCAACCCTGTATAGGGTTTCCAAGGAGCAGCTGGTGAGCTTGAACTGCCGACCTTGCTGTTTAAACAGCGTTGGAGTCTGGCACATTAACTCACAGCGCCACACCAGGACTCCAGCAGTCTGCTATGGAGGGTATGAAAATACCACAAAAACAAGTTAACTAAGTTGCTAATAAATTTTCAATGGCAGCAGATGGTAACAAAATAAGTGACGGGTAGATTAAACAGTTAACATGGTAGTATTGTTCTTGTTGTTGTAAAGTGCCGTCAAGTTGGTTCCGACCCATAGAGACCCTGTATAGGGTTTCCAAGGAGCAGCTGGTGTAGTATAGTAGAGTATTAAACTTGAACATGATGTGATTAACATTTAGAAACATTGTAATGGGGTTAAGTAAGAGTTAATTCGTTTTAATGTTTGATTTCATAGAAATACTTTAAAAGAATGAGAATGTATTTACTGTTTCTTAGAGCTGAATTTGAGTCGGAATTGACTCCACAGCACACTAACACCGCCATAGCTTAATTAAAGAACATCATAGAAGTCACAGTATTTTTACACAAATAACATGTATGTGCAAGTTATTTGCATGGGTACACTATATCAGAACTTTTTTTGGTAACATAAATTTCATCATTTTTGATGGTCACAAGTGAGTGCGTTATTTATGTGGGCTTCCTATTTGTAGAAAAATACAGTACTTTTGGCACAAACAATCCTGTAAAAGTATAGTTAATTAAACATTCACAACTCTACTACTTAAACATAATTTTATGTTTCATTTTTTATGTTTACATTGTGTATTTTAATACAAATGGGGCTTCAAATCATTCATGGAAAATAGGATTAACAGATAATGGTAATTTTCCATGAAGGTTTTTTTTTTTAACTACCCTCAAATATGTGTTCATATATTTTTGTCTTTTCAATATTCAATGCTGTGTATTGGATATTTTCAAATACTAAGTCCTGGTGTGGTGCTGTGGGTTAATGTGCCAGACTGCAACACCATTTGAAATGCAAGGTCAGTGGTTCAAGCTCACCGGCTGCTCCTTGGAAATCCTATACAGGGTCGCTATGAGTTGCAACTGACTCGACTGCACTTACCAACAAGCCTATTGTCCACTGAGGTACTCCAGAAGCTAAGTCTTAGGAGAAAAGTAGTTGGCTTTTCTTGTTCATTCGTGTCACTCTATCACTCATCTTAGCATTGCTTTCATTGTGTCTAAGTACAGCTCTTTGAATATAGTGTTCTGACAACTCAAAATTAACGTGCTAATCTCCCATTGTTCTAAGGGACTTATCTTACAACAATATAAATGGCCTTCCCAGTTTCAATGGATGCCATGCTCTGGAAGAACTGTAAGTTGGTCTTTGACTTACTCTGTTTTATTGTGGTGCGTTGTTAATTTGTGGAGCATTTCCTTTTTGAAATCAATGGCTGTATTATTAAGAGATTAGAAATTAATTTACTCAGGTATTTTTTTTAATAAGATGTCAAATTGTACAGCATATGTGTCCATATAAACAAACAGATGTATCAGGCATTCTCTGAGATGCTGTGGTAGGGTGGGGGTGAGGGGTGGGAGCAGTTGTGGTAGTTGGTGTATACAACAAACAAAAACTTAGCTGAACTGTTGAAGGAAACCAGGCATGGCTACCAGCCACATGTATTGCTATGCCAATCTGTTACTGGTGGAAGCTGCTATATACTATGTCAGTTTGCTCTGTTGGAAGTTGGTGTGGAGGGGAGAGGGAGGCATTTAATTCTCCCAATTTTGGTCCCCTTCATATGACACTTGTCATGCTTGTGCTTCTTGTATCTTTTCTCACTTGGACATCTCTCTCATTTTTGAGCTTTGTTGATAATTAGTACACCATCTAAATTCTTTAACTCTCAGTATAATTTGTGATGAAATACTATTTAGCCTCTTTCAAAGTTGTTGAAGTCACTTTGGTCCCACATATATAGTTCTTAAAAGAGAATAATGAACAATATAGACTTTTTTTTTAACTAGTTAAGCTAAACTGTTGTTAGGTTTTAGGATGACTTCAGGGGATATTTTTGGATTAAGGTTGTGATGATCAGAGGACAATAGTTGGGGTTCATCCATTCTCTATGACTCTAGAAAGTCTAGAATTCATGATAATTTGAAATTCTGTTCTGTATTTCTCCCTTTGGTCAGGATTCTCCTATGAAATCTTTGATTAAAATGTTCAGTAATGCTAGCCAGGCCCCCACCATCCAGTTCTGTTCGCCTGAAAAAAAATCCATTGTTTATGGTGGTAATTGGCCTTAGAGTCCATATCTGCCTTCTGTTCTGACTCTCCTGCCTGGGTTGCTCAAGTGAATAGAGACCAATTGCGGTATCTTGGGTGGCTGTTGGCAAGCTTTTAAGACCCCACACACAACACCAGGGACTATACATATTGCTTTAGAAGCATTAGACACATTACTAGGCCAGTTAACTAAGATGTCCCATGAACCTTAAACCTCCAAACCAAGGAATCAAATCCCATGAGGGCTGTTTTTGTTTTTTTAAGTTTTTGTTGTGAATTATGTGATAGTTTACATGGGAGAACATTAGCTCTACATTCGTCTTGTGGTATGTTGTTTCACTGCCTGTGGTTATAGTCCCCTCCATGTAAATCCCGTAAGGTGTATTGATTATACTGACAGCCTCAGCAGCTACTCTTTTTATTACTGTTGTTTAAATCTATCTACCCTACCACACAACTTTTTCTAGTTCCGCATTTTACAGGCTTTTGTTACTGTTGTTTTAAATCTATCTACCACACAACTTTTTCTAGTTCCACATTTTACAGGTATACAACTTAAAGACAGCAATTACAGTCATCAGCTATTGCAGTTTCCCCCTTTGATCAGGATTGTCCTGTGAAATCTTTGATCCAAATTATTCAGTAATGCTAGCTAGGCACCTTCCTCAATCGATGTGATGTTATCATTACCATTACTTTCCTGTGCCCTCTTTTTCCGTCTCCTTCCTCAGTTTCTCTTTACTTTTAACCAAACCATTGAATGTTATCTGTGAATGGGTATTTCAACTTAGAAAACATTTAAGAAATGTTATTTTTAAAATAGAAATACAATTTTTGCTCCTTATTATTATTTTTTCTTTTTATTTTAGTTCTTTGCAACATAATCAGATCCACCAAATAGAGGAAAGTACTTTTCAAGGCCTGATTTCCCTACGGATTCTGTAAGTTTGTGCTGATTAAACAGACATAAAATTGTTATGAAGTTATAAACCAATAATATACTATTGCAGTTCCCATGTTAACAAATATACTTAAAGATTTTATTAAACTTTATCACATGATACTGTATAAATCATCTACTTTTGGAATTTTCACATTTGCTAATTGTTTATTTGCTCCATTGGTGACTAAAAAGTGTATGACCTGTCTAGCTTGGGGGCTAAGACTAGCCTGTGGCCTGTTTCTGGCACTTGTTTTCTTGGAATGTGGCCATGCCATTTTGTTTAGATTGTCTAAAGATGCTTTTACCATACAGGGACGTAGTTGAGTAGTTACAGCAGAGTCAATGTGACTCACTGTCTGCTCTTCTACAGGAAAAGGTTGCGGACCCTGCACCAGGGTACCTATTATTATAACGAATAGCAAATATGTAGCAGAAACACTCATTTAAAAAAAAAAATATTTGTATATGAGTACATTTGTACCAGGCTCTATATTAAGCTATTAGGAATATAGAGGTGACCAAGACAGACCTAAGAAGCTCTGGTAGTGTAGTGGTTACGAATCGGGGTGCAAACCTCAAGATCAGCGGTTCGAAACTACCAGCTGTTCCGTGGGAGAAAGATGAGGCTTTCTGCTACCATAAAGATTTACAGCCTCAGAAACCCTGTACAGGGTCACTATGAATCGGAACCGACTCCACGGCACATAACAACAACAACAACAAGACAGACCTGGTGTGGCACTGTAGGATAAGCACTGGGCTGCTAACTGCAAGGTTGATAGTTCAAAACTACCAGCCACTCCTCAGAAACCCTGTATAGTATTGGTATGAGTCAGAACTGACTCAACCGAACTTAACAACAACAGCAAAGACAGACCCAAAGGAACGCTGATGTTACAGTGGTTAAACACTTGGCGGGTAACCAGAGAGTCAGTGGTTCTAATCCACTAGTCACTCCATAGGAGAAAGATGTAGTACTCTGCCTCCGTAAAGATTAAATCCTTGGAATCACTGTGGGGCAGGTCTCCTCTGTCCTGTGGGATTTCTGAGTTGGAATTGAGTCAATGACAATGGGATAGATGGACTATAGACCTTGTCCCTGCTTTCATATAACTTTAGTGCAGAAAACACAGGTAAACTATATCAGTGATTATTTTTTAAATATAGAAAAAAAAATTGTAATTGAAGTAAAATTACATGTATCGAATCCTGTTTTCTAGTAGTTCCTATTTAAGAAATAAAACATGCATTCTACTAGGAAACAGTTTCTTGATAGTTGGTAGTTTTTAGGTTTTCCCTGCTTGCCAATAGGCTGACTGTGGGTTTGGAGGTAGTGTGGGGAAGGGACTGGCTCCTAACTGCCATCACTTCTAGAACACTGATAAGTGATAACAATGAAAAGCTGGCTTTTTCATGATTTAGAATGAAGTTTGTCAAGTTTTCCTGTTATCCGAGAGATGTGTCATGGAATGAATGTATTTAATCTTTAGCCAATTTAAGTGTGCTTGGAGAGATTATTTCTCTGTTTTATGAATCCTGTAATATCAGAATTACTCAGAGGGTGTTTCTCAGTGTAGTGTGTCTCTGCTGCTGATATGATTTTTATTTCCTGCTTGGGAAAAGAATGCTATCTGAAGCCCTTCTGGAATGCTCATGTTTGCATATCGATTCTTTGTCATCCCTCAGGGCCTTATCACTAACCTTTGAGAAGGCAAATAATATGAAGCCTGTTTTTATTTTCAGCTTTGTCATGAGCTGGGCTTTTCCTCACCTACTTAATACGAAAGTTTGTATCTTTTGTATTTTTGAACTGTTACCAGAGTGATAGAGAAAATTCAAACAGATGCCAGGTAGAAAGGAATTCTGGTGGTACAGGGGTTAAGCACTTGGTTGTTAAGTGGAAGGTCAGTGACTCAAACTCACTAGCCGCTCCATGAGAGAAAGGTGTGGCAGTCTTGTTCCATAAAGGTTTACAGCTTGACAACCCTGTTTATCCTATAGGGTTGCTATGAGAGCAGAGCAATCAATGGCATTGAATTTGGATATAGGTAGAATCACTGCGCAAAGAAACACCTTCCTAAGAAATAGATTACTGTGAAGGAGGCATTCAAAATCATTCTTTAAAAAAAATGTTGTTGGACAAAATTGAAAATCTCTGTTATCCAGGGATATTGTGTGACTGCCTCAGATTTTAAAGTGCAGTTGAAGTAACTAACTGACGCTGTGTTTATTTGCAAAGATTAACATACTATTCTAATAATTGCAGAGATCTGAGTAGAAACCTGATCCATGAAATTCACAATGGAGCTTTTGCCAAACTTGGGTCAATAACTAACTTGTAAGTAGACTGTTTATGCAGTAATAACATGAACATAGTGAATAGTGTTATAGAAACTTGGCATTTAATGCTGCCGTAGCAAAATATTTTTCTGTTCCCGTGCATAAATGCCAGGCTGCATTGGTGTAGTAACAGCTTCTATGATGGCACAATGAATGCTGCGTTCATTATTTAGCTCACCTGAACGTAACCTTTGAATTGTTGTGTTTTGTTTGTTAATTAAACAACAGATGTTTTTATGTGGTTTGTGTCTTAAGTGTTAATGTGAGGTTTCATTTATATTTTAGAGACATAAGTTTCAATGAATTAACTTCATTTCCTGCTGAAGGCCTTACTGGGCTAAATCAACTGAAACTAGCAGGCAACTTCAAACTGAAAGAAGGTTTAGCAGCAAAAGACTTTGCGAATCTCAGGTTTGTTTTTTGTTTTTCTTTTTAGTTGATATTATAGTAAGCTTCTAAATTTTTGAATGTCACAGTTTTTGATGTAGTTCTTGTATGTGCGGGGAGTATTTAAAAGTATTTTCCACCATAGTTGACACAAATTTGGTCAAAAATAGAATTTGACCATTGTTTAATATCTTGGAGAATATGAACTGCTTTCAAAGAGTTGATACAACTATGAATCAGGATTTTTTTTATGCTGTGGACTTTTGTTAGCAATAAGATTGCAGAAACCACATAAGTGGGAACCTACAAAAAAAATTGATGCAGGATAATGCATTGGACTTCAAGGTCAGTATGAACTGCAACGTTGGCTGTTAAAAATTCACCTCCTGGGAAATGCTGTACAGGGTTGCTATGAGTCAGAACAGACACAGCGGTATTTAACAACAGCAAAAAATTGATGTGGAGCTGTAGGATAAGCACTGGACTGCTAACTGCAAGGCCAACAGTTCAAGCCCACCATATGCAGTGTTGCTATGAGTTGGAACCAACTCAACAGCACTTAACAACAACAACATTATAATACTTCAAAGGGAAGCTAGAGTTATAGGGGGAACCTTATTAAACTAAAAAGAGGGTTTGGAAGTACTCTACTATGAAAGGAATAAATGTTTTCAGTACATTTATATAAGCAGAGTAAATCCATTTAATGGTAAAAAGTCATAGAATGACCTGGGGCATTAAACTTAAATGAAACTAGCAGTTTCATGTAATAAATTGGGAAAGATTTATGAAAGGAGACTGATTTTACTGTAAATTGCAGTATTGCTATTAGAATTTGAACGTGGTTTGATTTACAGTCAACTTTTAAGAGCAGCTTCTCTATAAAGGGAGAAACTCTGGTCCCCTGACACCAGAGCTCTCTTACAGCTGAGGAAAGCGAGGTCCAGAGAAGCTGAATGACCGCCAAACACATAACATCAGGTCTTTCTGGCTCCTAGGCTGGAGCTTTCAAAGATTACAATGCTTTTTTTAAAACAAAAACATACCTTTGAAGTTGCTATTAAATGTAGATTTTCCTTTTTTTTCCCAGGTCTTTATCTGTACCATATGCTTATCAGTGCTGTGCATTTTGGGGTTGTGACTCTTATTCAAATGCAGAAGATAGTAGCCTCCAAGGCCACAGTGTGGCGAAGAATAAAGGCAAGTGCATGTACTTTCTAAAATAAACAATCTTCAAGGTCTCTGCTATTGTAATCCTTTTGTGACAGATGATCAACTTGAAATCTCTGAAGATAGAATTTACTGTGTTACTAACACCTTTATTGTTGTGTTCAGCCTCATCAAAGCTACATTTTCATCATCTACATGAGGGAAAATTACAGGAAAATATGGTTCTTTTGACTTGCATCCTATTTTAATTACACATCCTCTTTGTTATATATACAGGTACCGCTGATACAGCTGGTGTCACAAGCAGTGCTGAAAATGAAGAACACAGTCAAATAATAATCCACTGTATACCCTCTACAGGTACATCAGCACATTTTGCTGTTTCTCACTTTAAACAAATGTTGTTTAGTATCGTCGAGTCAGTTCTGAGTCATAGTGACCCTATATAGGATTTTCGAGGAGCGGCTAGTGGGCTTGAACCGTCACCCTTGCGGTTCAAACCGACCTTGCGGTCCAGTGCATTAACCCACAGTGCCACACCAGGACTCCACATATATACAAGGTCACTAAGAGTTGGAATCAACTCTTAGTGGAAGGTTAACGGTTGCTGGTGGCTCATTTGCTCCTTTGTTGGATAATATGCATAAAGAACTGACAACCAGATGAGAAAGGGACAGTTTTACTAAAGGTGAGGCTAGACTTGAACATTCAGTGATTCCATCTCTTCCACATTGCGGTTGACCAGGAGGAAAACTGGTCTTAGTTAATCTGTCTCCCAAGGTTGTTGTAGAAATGAATTACAAAGTTGCCTCTTCTATTCATTTGCAATGTGCCAACCCACCAGCCACAGCCCTAGGTCTACTCAGAGATACCATGCTTACTGCAGAAGCTAGAAATGTAGGACCATAGACTTCTGTTAGGACTGGGAGTAGGGGGCAGTTTTCCAAAGACAGAGACTGGGTGAAGCCTGCTCTCTAGGCTTTTGAGGCAAAATAACTCTACTAACTAGTGAAACACTTCCCAAAGGGTGCCCTGTTCTACTACGTCAAATGAGCTGCTGTTTCTCTAATAGTTTTTCTTTTTTCATGTCCCTCCCTTGCAGGATGAGTTCAAATACAGAAATCTAGAAAAAAAAATTTTTTTAACTTTTCTCTTCCCATTGCCCTGAAGGTTTGCGTGAGTGTGTGTGTGTTTTAAATTAAGACAAAGTCCTTTTAACAGAAAAAGACAAATACTGTATGATTCTACTTCGATAGTAGGCAAATTCCTAGAAGAAAGTAGATTAGAGATTGATGGGCTGAGGAAAAGTAATTAGTTATTGGTTATAGTTTCTGTTTGGGGGAAGGGTGAAAAAAAGCTTTAGAAATAGTGGTGGTGGGTATAGAACATAATGAATGTAATTAATGCCACTGGAATGTATACTTAAAAATGGTTTAAATGGATTGGGGAGGGGGGCGGTTTTTTTACCACTGTAAAATAAGGAAGTGTCATCTGGAAATCAGGTATAAATGGTGCAGAGTTGGTCCTAGCGCTGTGAATGAATATCTCAAGGCCTGAAATGTTCATCACATTCTTTGACAGCTCAGAAAAATAAATCAGAATATAGAACGTGTCTTTTAGACAATTGCCAAACATTTTCTTGTGCTTTAGAGTCAGAAGTTTGTTTTCCTCTGGTGATTTCTAAATAAAACATTTATGATATAAGTAATATGTCAGTTATTGGAATCTATAATTCAGGCCTATTAAATTAGTCCTTGCAATCCTTATTTAATACACATTTTATTGAACATAACTTTCTTTGAATAGTTAACATTACTGTGTTAGTCTTAGGTAAATGAACTTACTGGAATATCTTTGGTCAGTTTAATCAAAACTGAAATTTCAGTTTCTCTGGATTAAAAATGTGGATAATTATAACTTAACCTGTTTTATCAGATTGCTTTTGAATCATAAAAATGTATATATACACACACAAACACACACATAAACATGAACATAGAGAATTACTATCAAGTATAGTGGTGTGACGCTGTGGGTTAATGTGCCAGACTGCAAAGCCGTTCGAACTGCAAGGTCAGCAGTTCAAGCTCACTAGCCGCTCCTCGGAAACCCTGTACAGGGTTGCTATGGGTCAGGATCAGCTCCATGGCGCTTAACAACACCAACAATGGTGGTGTGGAGCTGTAGGATAAACACTGTGTTTTAACCTTGCTCACAACAAGGTCTGCAGTTCATTTCAACTAGCCACTCCTTGGTGTGGTTATGAGTTGAAAATGACTGGGCAGCATTTCACAACAACAACAACAACACTTTGGGGAAGGCCAACTATGTGCCTAGTATAACCTGCTTAGTATACAGTTTTACTTAAGCTTCACAACTCTTTGACAACAGGCATTATTATTCACAAAAGAGAAAATGCTCAAAAGTGCGTAAGTTGTTTTCTCAAACCCATAGGAGCAAGTTGGTGTAGTTGCTTGTAGACTAGAATGAAATGTTGCCCAGCCCTGCTCCGACTTCACCATCAATGGTAGGTGCTAGTCCACTGTTGCGGTCACTCTGTATTTTGAGTGTCATCCAGCCGAGGAGGCTCAGCTTCTAGCACTGTATCAAATAAGATTCTATTCAGATCCATAGAGTTTTATTGGCTGGTTTTCAGACGTAGCTCTCCTGGTTTTTCTTCCAAGTCTGTCTTAGAGTAGAAGCTCCATGGAAACCTTTCTACCATGGATAACTGGTATCTGGAATACCATTAGTGTAGCTTCCAGCCTCATGTTGTTGTTGTTAAGTGCCATTGAGTCGGTTCCGACCCATAGCGACCCTGTACAGGGTTTCTGAGGGTGTAAATCCTTACAGGAGTAGAAAGCCTCATCTTTCTCCCGCGGAGCGGCTGGTAGTTTCGAACCGCTGACCTTAAGGTTCGCAGCCCGATTCGTAACCACTACGCTACCAGAGCTCCAGCCTCATAGCAACTTATAAACCAGCAATACAACAACTAGACAAGTGGTAGAGTAGCAAGTTACAAATTTAGTTTCTCTGATTCCAAACTCTCTATTGCTACAGTGTATCAAGTACCTTAACTTAGGTATAAGAGAAAGTAAAAAAATGTATATTATATAATATTACTGTTGGGCCTCATCAAACATTGGACTGCTAACCATAAGGATAATAGTTTAAACCCACTAGCAAACCATATACAGGATCACTAAGTGTCGGAACCAACTCAGCAGCACTTAACAAAATAGTATCTCAGAAGTAGTGATCTCTTTCAATTTAGTAGATTTCATTATTATAGATTTACCTTCATTTACTTATCAGGTCATCTAATTATGAAAGATAGCATTTTCTAAATTTGTCTTTTTACTTCTTTTTCTTTTTTTAGGTGCTTTTAAGCCCTGTGAATATTTACTTGGAAGCTGGATGATTCGTCTTACTGTGTGGTTCATTTTCTTGGTTGCGTTGTTTTCCAACCTGCTTGTGATTTTAACAACATTTGCATCTTGTACATCACTGCCTTCCTCCAAATTGTTCATAGGCCTGATTTCTGTGTCTAATTTATTCATGGGAGTCTATACTGGCATCTTAACTTTTCTGGATGCTGTGTCCTGGGGCAGATTTTCTGACTTTGGCATTTGGTGGGAGACTGGCACTGGTTGCAAAGTAGCTGGATTTCTTGCAGTTTTCTCGTCGGAAAGTGCCATATTTTTATTAACGTTAGCAGCCATTGAAAGAAGTTTATCTGTCATGCAAAGTGGGAAAAGCAATCATATCAAACAGTTCCGGGGTGCTGCCCTTTTTGCTTTTCTGGGTGCCGCAGTAGCGGGCTGTTTCCCCCTTTTCCATAGAGGGGAGTATTCTGCATCACCCTTATGTTTGCCATTTCCCACCGGGGAAACTCCCTCCTTGGGCTTTACTGTAACCTTGGTGCTTTTAAACTCACTAGCATTTTTACTCATGGCTGTTATCTACACTAAACTTTACTGCAACTTGGAAAAAGAGGACCTGTCTGAGAACTCACAGTCTAGCATGATTAAGCATGTTGCTTGGCTCATATTCACCAATTGCATCTTTTTCTGTCCTGTTGCATTTTTGTCATTTGCACCATTGATCACTGCAATCTCTATCAGCCCTGAAATAATGAAATCTGTGACTCTGATATTTTTCCCTTTGCCTACTTGTCTGAATCCAGTCCTGTATGTTTTCTTCAACCCCAAATTTAAGGAAGACTGGAAGTTACTGAAGCGACGTATTACCAAGAAAAGTGGATCCGTTTCCGTTTCCATTAGTAGCCAAAGCGGTTGTGTGGAACAGGATTTCTATTATGACTGTGGCATGTACTCACACTTGCAGGGTAACCTGACTGTGTGTGACTGCTGTGAATCCTTTCTTTTGACAAAACCGATATCATGCAAACACTTAATAAAATCACACAGCTGTCCTGCCTTGGCAGTGGCTTCCTGTCAAAGAGCAGATGGCTATTGGTCCGATTGTGGCACGCAGTCTGCCCACTCTGATTATGCAGATGAAGAAGACTCCTTCGTCTCGGACAGTTCTGACCAGGTGCAGGCCTGTGGACGAGCCTGCTTCTACCAGAGTCGAGGATTCCCTTTGGTGCGCTACGCTTACAATCTACCGAGAGTTAAAGACTGAATGAATGTGTTTGTGACTGTTTATCCCCCCACCCACCAAAATCACAGTGTTGATAGAGTGAGCCTTATTCTGACCTTTCATCTGGAAAGCACTTCTGTAATCATGGCCTGCGGTCACTTAGGAGGAGAAGGTAGTAGTGTATTTCTCAAACAATAAGTTTTCAAAGAACACAGGTGCCTAACGCATAAATTGGTAAAACATGCAACAGCTAAGCAATGTGTGGTTTATTTGCAACACAATTTTATCTTGAAAAAGAATTTTAGGTAGAGTAGCAATATAATGTTGAAGGAGCCCAGGTGACGCAGTAGCTAAGCACTCAGCTGTGAAGCAAAAGGTCAGTGTTTCAAACCCACCAGCTGCTCTGGGGGAGAAAGCTGTGTCAGTCTGCTTTTGTAAAGATTTACAGCCTTGGATATCCTAGAGGGAATTCTCGCCTGTCCTATAGAGTTGCTGTGAGCTGGAATCCACTTAACAGCAATGGGTTTGGTTTGATTTTGGTTTAGCAATCTGTAAGAAGTAAATTTATACCTGTTTCTGAATTAAATTAAGCACAAAATAAAGAACAGCTGTTAATATTTTTTAAAAAATTATTTTGAAATGTGATTTTTATATACCTGAAGAAAAAGTCTTGCTAATTTTAATGTTTTTTTAGTATATTATTGCTAACGTTTTTTAGTATATTAATCTCAGGACAACTTACTGCAGGGCCAAAAAGGGATTATCTCCCAAGTAAAACTGTGAAAGTATACATAGGCATTACTTCATTATGTTTTCTATTTCCATCGTAGACATAATAGAATCTTAAATTTTGTTTGTGATTTATAAATCCAAAACCATAAGTGTTTTTAAAACAATATTAACAGCTGTTAGATTTTTTTAAAATAGCAGAACATTTGTTTTCAGTCCTTATGTATAGCTTTGGTGCAGTCCAGTAAGTTTTTCCTCAGTGTTTGTGATCATACTACTAGGAAAACATAAAGGGCTAATTGCTTTGTGGGTTTTATAGATTTCGCCATACTGTTAATGCTAGTACAAGGTTTTCAACAGTACCTAAGGATATGATGGCTCCATGTAATGTTTCCATTAATAAAAGTACTCAGGTGCTAAGCACCTGCTGTTCTGAGGGAAAACGATGTGTGGTAATCAGCTTCCTTATAAACTTACAGCCTTGGAAACCTGTAAGTACTCTGTCCTGTAGTGTTGTTACGAGTCAGAGTCGATTCGATAGCAGAGGATTTGGTTTTTGCTTTGAAACATCACTGGCTCTACCCAATTTTCCAGTTTTGTTGGTCAGAGTGATTATGTCAGATTATGTCACTTGTTTCTCAGTGAGCTGGATTTCCTTGAACCTGTGCTATTACACAGAAGTGCTACTACGTTTTCCCTTACCCTGATTACAAAAGAGCTGGTTCAGCAGCCCAGGTTCTGTGCTCTGGTGAGATAAGACAAATTGTTAAGGAAAAAGGTATAGGAATAAAGTTTGGTCCTATGTTTGGTTTTGTGGTTTTTTTTTTTTCCAAATAAAGTTTTACTTGATTCTCATGTCACTATAGAGTCTTAAAGTGACAAATGTTCACTATGGTTTTGAACACTATGCTAAATCAGTAGCAAATCCACTGCCATATTAGTTGTTCTGGGTATACTAAAAAACGTTACCCTAGATTGCAGTTTAATAATGAAACTGTATATACTGTGCATATAATGAATTTTTATCTTCTGTAAATTATTTTTAGAACACAAGTTGGGAAATGTGGCTTCTGTTCATTTCGTTTAATTAAAGCTACCTCCTAAACTATAGTGGCTGCCAGTAGCAGAGTGTTAAATTGTGGTTTATATACTTTTTTTGCATTGTAAATAATCTCGGTTGTACATTGTCAGTGTAATAAAAACAGAATCTTTGTATATCAAAATCATGTAGTTTGTACAAAATATGGGAGGGATTTATTTACAGTGTGTTGTAATTTTGTAAGGCCAATATTTACAAGTTTTAAAAATTGCTATCATGTTTGTATATTTACACATCTGATAAATATTAAATCATTACTTGGTTAAATGCCCTATGAAAAGTTTTTTTTCTTTTTCAAAATTCATATTACTAAAAACTGTTAATTTCATTCACTTAACAACTTTAATTGTTGTTACGTGTTAAGTAGGTGACTCACAGCGACTCTGTGTATGGTTTTCAAGGAATGATTGATGGGTTTGAACAGCTGACTTTGTGGTTAGCTGCCCAGTTCTTATCCTATAGAGCCACACCATGTCTCAAAAAAAGAAGAGCAAATATATAAAACATTTAGTAAACTGCTATTTTATGGTATGAAGTGTATAGTACTTAGTGTTTGAAATTAAGGTTTCTAGAAAAGAATCTATTTTGCCGTAATGTACATTTAGATACATTAATGAATTAGTAGTAAAGTAAACAAAGTAGAGTTACTAATTTTCAAAGTAAAAAGCATTAGAAGTGGTGTTGGAAGTCACCATTAAAAAACACTTTTTTATACTACACATCCATCATACTTAACAAATGTTTTTCTGGGATTTAGAAGGTCTCATTCTCATAGAAATCCAGTGGTGAAGAGAATACCATTGTAAGAAGAATATCTTTTAAAAGGATCAGCATGAGGAGGTTGGTCCCTATGAGGTAGAGGTGAAAGGTACTCCCAGTATCTGACTTCCTTGATGCTATACCACTCCATAATCCCTAATGTCTACCACCATTCCTCCCCTCATGTCCCAGGGTACCAAAATTAGCTACGTCTCATAGAACCCATGAACCATCCAGGAAATGGCTCACAGGACCCTGGAGGCTGGCAGGTTCCAAATCTGTAGCTCAGATGACAGTCAGTCTGTAGGATTCTACTCACTCATGCCAAACTGACCTGTTGATTCACAAGGCTTCGGAATCTTGAAAATCAGACACTAGGTAGCCAACTCAAGTCCCAAGAACTGAAGGTCAGATGGCAACAAACTTGGTCAGTGTCACCAGGATGGCTTCCTGAGTCCTGGGCCAGGAGTCTTTTTATAGGGTCTTCTCGGGCGTCTGATTGGTGTCAGGATGATTCAGCACAAGAATTAGTCTGGGCATTCACAGTTGGGAAGGGCGGTCACAAAGATGGCACTTTGTCCATGTCCTGATTGTTTTCAGACTCATGACGTCAAAAGATCAGATGATGGTCATTACTATGCCTGTTAAGTGGATCTGAGCTAGTCTCAGCCAGTTCTATGACTCCAACCTCTTGCTTTTCTGAAATAAGCAGGAAGTTGATGGTTTGCCTTATAATGGGAACAACTTAAAACAGAGAGCTCTTGTTTTAACACAGCTATCAAAGATGATTGCTAATTTGGAGACCACATCTCCAAGGAAACTTAGGGTAGTGGCTGAGTCACACACAACGTCTATAGATAGGGACTCTATATCTTACCCCAATCCTGACTCTTCAGCATAGCAGACAATTCACTCCAAAATGGGTCCATGATACATCTCAGAACGGAACACCATGGCTAGAAGGGGCACATCAAACAGTAAACTGCACTGCCACCATCAATTAGTTCTTAAAAGACAATGATTTAAACAATCTGCATTATATCAGATGTACTCTAGTACTCACAAATACCTCAGTGTTCATGATCCCTAAATCCTCTTTTTAAAAATGAGGAAATTTGGGGCTTAATGAAATTTAAGTGAACTGAGTTGTGCAGCAAATTAGAACCTACAAGGATAATGCCTTCAGAAGGATCAACACAAGACTGGTCCCTCAGGTGGGGGTTAACGGTGGCCCATATGTCTAACTTCTCCCAAATACTGGACCACCTCATCATCTCAACTTATTATGCCTGCCTCAGCATTCTACCTTACGTCCTGGAATTGTGTAATTAGCTGCAATGTCTCAAACAGCTCACAGTCCATCAGGGGAATGTCTTAACAGTTGTGGAAACTGGAGAATCAGATCAAGCAATAGGCTGCTGGCTCAAGTTTCAAGAGCCAGAGATCAGATAAGCAAGCCAGATGCAGGATCCAAAGCAAGCAAGAAAACTACCAAAGTGTAGCTAGTCTCACTTGGCACCACTAGAGACACACAAAATGGAGGGAAGTGAAAGAAAACGTTTTTATTTGTTTGGTCAAGTGAAGGAGCACAATGGGACTCATGTTGCCAAAATGGCCCCTCAAGTTCTGGGCTTTTAAATCGGATCTTCTAGGATGGTAGCTGGCATCTGATTGGGTGTTCATCATGGTGATTTGGCACAAGAATTAAGTCTTTGGGACATCTTTAGCTGGGCATGGGTGTGGAGGAGGTCACAAAGATAGTAATTGAAAGCTCTGGGCATTGATGGAGGCTCATGAAGTCAAAAGATCTGAGGACACTTGATCATTACTATGAATTTTAGGTGAGCCAGATCTGGTGTCAGCCAGTTCTGTGACACCAGCCAACTGCTTTTCTTAAAGAAAGTTGGTTTGCTTAATAATAGAACAGTTAAAACAGAAAGCTCTTGTTTTAACACAGATATCAAAGATGATGGCTAATTTGGAAACTAAGGGTGGTGACTTGAGTCATACCCTGTAATAAGGCACCGACTCAAGATCCATCCCACTTTAATCCTGCTCAGTAACATAACAGACAAGTCATTCCAAAATGGGACTATAGCCACAGGTATGTTGTTATGTACTGTCAAATCGGTTCTGACTCAGTGACCCTGTATAAGGTTTCCAAGGAGCGACTGATGAGTTTGAACTGCTGATCTTGTGATTAGCAGTCTAGTGCTTATCCTACAGCGCCACACTAGGACTCATACAGAGACTAGGATTTATAAGGCATCACAAAATGAAGAGCTAAGGCTAAAGGAGCATTTTAAATACTTCACTGCATAACAGTACCCAAGTCATCTTAATTCTGCATATTTTGCTTTTTAACCAGTATATGTTTGAATTTTCCCTAATACCATGTACCCATCAGCTGATATTGACATCTATTATGTATGGGCTTTTGGCATGTCAGCCTTGTTTTATATTTATCCATTGTCCCTCCCTCCAATGTCCTTGCATTTTTTTTCAAAAGCAAATCTAAGATATTGTACTATCTTACCACACAGGTGACTGTTAATGGTGTTATTTTTGTAGGAAAATCAGAAGCTTTTTGAAGCAAAATTTCAATTATGAATTTTGAAGCAAAAGTCACTCTTCACTTTTATAGGCTAGTTACAGAGTCAGAAATATCAATGATCTCAAACAGACCATAACAGGGAAAATCAATGAATAGTAAAGAAAGATGTTACTAAGCCAGTACACTAAAGCTTCAAGGGAGGGCGCTCTTGAATCTAAACCCAAACCAAACCAAGTCGAATCTATTGCCAACAAGTCAATTCTAACTCACAATCACCCCAGAGGACAGAGTAGAACTGCCTCATAGGATTTCTAAGGCAGTAAATTCACAGAAGCCTTTTGGTTAGCAGCAAGCACATAACCCCTGCACCACCATAGCTGTTTCCTTTGGTGTGGTGATGTAGGATAAGTAGTCAATCATAAGATCAATTTGAACCATACGATTGGTGGTTCAAACTCTCTAATCGCTCCACAGAAATGCTGACTCGGAACCAATTCAACCGCACTTAACAACAACAAGCTTGATTATGACTTCTCATCCTCAGTAATGAAAAAAACAACAACACTGTAAGAAGGGAGATCACAGGACTCGATTATGTTCAAGCTCCAATGCCATTTGACTATTTGCCTTTGGGACTTCAGTGTTGCTACAGCATAATGATGAGCCTTAATCATCAAGGTTATACTTGGTTTAGTAAAGTATTCTAAGGAGGCACAGAAATATATGACCATTTTAGAGTCCCATACCAAAGGTTAAATGAGAAACTTTTGGGGTTTTGTTCTTGTTAAGTGCCATCAAATTGGTGCCGACCCATAGTGACCCAATGTAAGGTTTCAGAGGAGCAGTTTGTGAGTTTGAACCACCGACCTTGCAGCTCAAATCGACCTTGCAGTCCAGCTCATTAACCCAGAGCGCCACATCAGGCTTCTTTCAGGATGTAAGTGATGTAATTTATCATTTGTCTGTCAAGTCCTATGCTACAAACGTTGATGAGTAACGAGATATTATAATGGTGAGGTTGATTATTACAAAACAGTGAACTAGGACTTGGAAAGGTCAAGCTGCTTGTTTAAGGGTATAGGAAGAGAAGTAGTGATTGAAGTCCAGGTCCTAATTTAGGCTAAAACCTGTTTTTCCCACTACAGTTATGGAGGTTTTGTCGATTGATAGTTTCTCAAGGTTAGCTTCTTTGTTTTTCCTGTTGCTAGGTGCTGTTGAGTTGGTTAGATCCATGTTATTGTTGTTAGGTGCTATTAAATCAGTACCAACTCATAGCGACCCTATGCACAACAGAAGGAAACACTGTCTAGTCCTGGGCCAACCTCATAATCGTTGCTGCACCTGAGCCCACTGATGCAACCACTGTGCCAGTCCATCTCGTTGGGAGTCTTTCTCTTTTTCTCTGACCTCCATTTTACCATACATGATATCTTTCTCCAGTGACTGGTTCCTTCAGACAATATGTCCAAAGTAAAAAAGACGGAAGTCTGACCATTCAAGCTGTACTTCTTCCAACACAGATCTGTTTGTTCTTTTGGCAGTCCATGGAACTTTCATAGTCTCCTGAAACACCTTAACTCAAATGTATCAATTCTTCTATTGTCTTCCTTATTCACTGTCCAACTTTCGCATGCATATGAGGTTATTGAAAATACCATGGCTTGGGTCTCTTAGTCCTTAAACTGACGTCTTTGCTCTTCAACACTTTATAAAGATGTCTTGTGCAACAAATTTGCCTAGTGGAATATGTCATTTTGTTTTCTTGAATGCTTTTTCCATAAGTGTTGATGGTTGATCTAAGTAAAATGAAGTCTTTGACCACTACAATATTTTCTCCATTTATATGGATGTTATTTATTGATCCAATGGTGAGGATTTTTGTTTTCTTTACATTGAGGTGCAACCCATATCGAAGGCTGTGGTCTTTGAT
The DNA here is from genome assembly GCF_000296735.1 of Chrysochloris asiatica. NCBI lineage: Eukaryota > Metazoa > Chordata > Mammalia > Afrosoricida > Chrysochloridae > Chrysochloris > Chrysochloris asiatica. The sequence goes on along the minus strand of NW_006408590.1, from coordinate 459,983 downwards.
CTTCATCAGTAAATATTTTAAGTCCTCTTTGTTTTCAGCAAGCAAGGTTGTATCAGCTGCATATTGCAGGTTGTTAATGAGCCTTTCTCAAATCCTGATGCCACATTCTTCTTCATATAATCCAGATTCTTACATTATTTGCTCACCATACAGATTGAACAAGTAGGGTGAAAAGTATATCATCCTGGCACACACCTTTTCTGATTTTAAACCATTCAGTGTCTTCTTGTTCTGTTGGAATGACTCGGGTCAGACTCCTCTGGAACTATGTGCAGATTCCTTATAAGCATGATTGTTTTGGAATACTCATTCTCCAATGGACAACAGTGTTTCATAGTCAATAAAGCGCAGGCACTGCAAGATGATTCACTGGACAGAAAAAACAAACTCACCAGCCACTCCTTGAAAACCCTGTTGAAATATGATGAACAGCACCAGACTGTTGTCAGATATAATATCTGAAGATGAGCCCCTCTGGTTACAAGGCACTCAAAATACGACTGGGGAAGAGCTGCTTTCTCAAAATAAAGTTGACCATGATGACGCAAATGGATTAAAGCCCTTGGGATCTTCATTTACTTATGGTGGCAGAACTCAAAATGATGAGAAACAGCTGGAAAAATCCATTAGTAATTGGAACATGGAATGTATGAAGTCTGAATCTAAGAAAATTGGAAACTGTCAAAAAAATGAAATAGAACACAAAACTATTCACTGTCCTAGGCATACTGAGCTGAAATGGATTGGTATTGGCCATTTTGTAATCAACAATCACATGGTTTACTCTGCTGTGAATTTGAAAATTAAAGAGGAATGGTGTCACATTCATCATTAAAAAGAACATATCAAGAGCTGTCTTGAAGTACAGTGCTGTCTGTGATAGGGTAATATCCATATACCTATAAAGAAGACCAATTAATGCCACTATTATTCAGATTTCTACACCAACCACTAAAGTCAGTGATGATGAAATTGAAGAATTCTACCAACTACTTCAGTCTGAAATTGATCAAAAATGCAATCAAGATGTATTGATAATTACAGGCAATTGAAATGCAAAGGTTGGAAACAAAGAGGAATGGTCAGTAGTTGGAAAATAGGGACTTGATAATAGAAATGTGCTGTAAATTACATGAAAGAATTTTGCAAGACGAATGACTTCTTCACTGCAAATACCTTTTTTTAACAACATAATTACAGCTGTACACATGGACCTCATTAGATGGAATACACAAAAACCAAATTGATTACATCTTTGTAAAGAGATGGTGGAAAGCTTCATATCATCAACCAAAATAAGGCCTGGAGTAGACTGTAGAGTTGATCATCAATTGCTCATAAGCAAGGTCAGGTTGAAGCTAAAGAAAATTAAAACAAGTCCACAGGATCCAAAATATGATCTTGAGCATATCCCACCTGAATTTAGAGATTATCTCAAGAACAGATTTAATGCATTAGACACTAAAGACCGAAGATGAGAAGAGTTGTGGGATAACATCAAAAACATTATAAAGGAAGAAAGCAAAAGGTCATTAGGAAAACAACAAAGAAGGAAAAGAACAAAATGGATATCAGAAGAGACTCTGAAACTTGCTGTCTAACATAGAGATGCTAAAGCAAATGGAAGAAATGAGGCAAAAGAGCTAAAGAGAACATTTCAAAGATCATCTCGAGAAGACAAAGTCAGATATTATAATGAAATGTGCAAAGACCTGGAGTTAGAAAACCAAAAGGGAAGAACATGCTCAGCATTTCTCAAGATGAGAAAACTGAAGAGAAAAATTCAAGCCTCTACTTGCAGTATTGAAGGATTTTATGGACAAAATATTGGATGGTGCAGAAAGCATCAAAAGAAGATGGAAAGAATATATAGAGTCACTGTACCAAAAATAAAGGTCAATGTTCAACCATTTCATGAGGTAGCACGTGATCAAGAACCAATAATGAGAATGAAGGAAGAAATCCAAGGTGCATTGAAGACATTGACAAAGAACAAGTCACTGGAAATTGATCGAATACAAATTGAAATCTTTCAAGAAAGTGAGGCAGCACTGGAGGCACTCACTCATCTATGCCAAGAAATTTGGAAGACAGCTTACCTGGCCAACCGACTGTAAGAGATCCATATTTGTGCCCATCTCAACAGAATGCAGAAATCATTTGACAATATCAATAATATCTCATGCAAGTACAATGTCACTAAAGATAATATAAAAATAGCTGCAACCATACACT
>NW_006408590.1:446718-452392 GCF_000296735.1 Chrysochloris asiatica | reverse complement strand
TCTTTGTTTTGTAGCTCATCTGAAACCTTTCCACCATGGGTGACCCTGCTGGTTATTTAAAACACCGGTGGCATAGCCCTCAGAATCACAGGAACTCAGACCACCACAGCACGACAGACAGACGAGTGGTGGGTAAGGTTAGTGCTTTTATTTATCCCTTGTGCTGAGTCCAGGATCTGTTGTTTAGTACTTACTGTTGAGTCTTCATAGTAACCCTGTATAGGGTTTCCAAGGAGTGGCTGGTGAGTTTGAACCTTACAGTTAATACACATTAAAACTCACTGCACCTCTAGTCAATTCCAACTCATAGTGCCCCATGTAAGTTTTCCCAGACCGTCTATCTTTATGGGAGCAGAGAGCTTTGTCCTTCTCACTCAAAGAGGCTGATGGGCTTGAGCTGCTAACTTGTGGTTAACAACCCAATACTTAACCAAAAGTGCCACCATTAGAGGTAAAAAAATTTACACATATAAGCAAACTAGATTCTTAAGGATGCCTGGCAAATGAGCTACTTCCAAAAACAGTAAAAGATTGCCCCAAAAGTGTATTCGTGAGTACTAAAGTTCCCTCCCTCCACAAACATTTATTATGGTCATGTGCTGTATAAATACTGATACCAATAGTCTTGATATTTAAAAAATATGATAGATATAGCTTCTGCCTCTCGCTTTAAAACCCAATCTTGGGAACAGCAGTTTTTATTAACCAAATGGTCTGCGTATCTACTTTCGATCCCAGACAAGGGACCAGCCTTCGAGTTGTCAGTCGGGAGCCCGGACCTCGCGGGTGAAAGAAAACGTCGAATAAGACAATATCGCAAGCAGCAGTTAATCTTGAGCGGAGAAGAGTTGGCAGAGAACCCCCAGGCGCAAAGCCTGAAGCCAAGGAAGCCACGCTAGGCAGCCCGGCACAAAGCCCGCCTTTCCGCCACGCGTCGCCATAGCAACGCGGGACACGTGCCTGTCCGGATTGGCCAGGCCCGGCACTCGCAAGGTCTGCTGGGAGAGCACGTCTCCTCTGCGGCTCCGCCGGTTTGAACTTGGCGGGCCTGATGTGGACCTCGGGGTTACTGAGGCCCAAGTCTCTCCCTCCTCACACTGGGTTCCCTGAGGACTGCAAGCCCAGGTCTCGGCATTCCTCAGGGTCTTTCTCCGTCCTCATGGCGGGCGCCCGGGGGCAGGGGCTAGAGGTAGTGGCGGTGTCTGTGTGCTCGCCGTCCCCGCCGCCGAGCTTCAGCAATTCCACTATGTCGCTATTGTCACCCCTCGGGCACCAGAGCTTCCCGTTTGACGAGGATGACGGTGATGAGGATGAGGAGGACGTGGCCAAGGTGGAGAGCCTGAAAGGAATGGAGTTACTGGGGCGTGCCAGGTAAACCCGAGGCTGCAAGTTTGTTAGAGCCTCTAAGTGTTTTCCTCTGCTGGCCAAACACTCGCCTTTTTGCACATAAAGCATTTAGGGCTTCTTGTGATGCAATAAGCAGCAAAGTTCTGGATCAGTTCTTACAATTGACGATTTGTCTTCTGTGATTCTTAGTCCTTTTTCCTGGAACTCTGATGATTGTTTACGACCTCACTCCCCAGAAAAATGCTAGTATTTAAGGAGTTTAGGAGCCCTCGAAAGCCAGATTATGGACTCCCAAACTCTTGTTCAAATCCCTAAAACCCAAATGTGTTCATTTCGAAAAATCTGTCTCTTTTTTAGGGAAGTAGCTATCAGTAAGCTGTGCACTTGTTCAAAGATAAAGTATGACCAGGTGAAACACCCAGGTTAGAGATGTCACCCTCAGCATCCAGAGCCAGCCTTGGGTTCTGCTCTGAACATTTCCTTATAGTGGGATAGAAGCCATGTAATCAAATTTAAAAATGTTCGAACCAAAAGGATTATTAAATCCATCACAAATTGTTTATTTCAATAGTTATTCATTCAGCAAACATTTCTTTTTTGGCACTGAGAGCACCATAGCTCCTTAGGGTAAGCATGGGGCTGCGAACTACAGGGTCTGTGGTTCTAGCCAGCCAGCTGCTCTGCGGGAGAAAGATAAGACTTTCTGCTCTGGTAAGATTTTTAAAAAGCCTCAGAAACCCTATACAGGGTGGCTGTGAGTCAGAACCAGCTCGATGACGTACAACAACTAGTCAAGTACTTGGTACTGTAAATAAAATAGAGTGTTTCCCCCATGGAATTAAATCTTTAGTAACATCGTTTTTCAGATGAAACTGATTCAAAATATAAAGTGTGGTCCAAAGGCATACACCTTGTTATTAATAGAGCTGGGGCTACTATCAGAGTGTACCAGTATGTTCTTTCTTCCTAGTATTTGTTGTTGTTAAGTGCCATTGAGTTGGATCCAACATATCATCCTGTATGGGGTTTCTGAAGAGCAGCTCTTGGGTTTGAACTGTCGACCTTTTGGTTAGCAGTCCAGTCCTTGTCTTACACACCAGGACACCTTTCCTACACTGCGTGATTGTTAGTGGATTTACAGCAATAGAATCAAATGGTCTTGCCTGCAGGAATATCTTTTTCTGAGACAAATCTAAGTCATGCAGATCCATTCTGGGGTAAATTTCATTACATTGTCAGAAAACTTAAGTTTCTAATTGTCACAGTACAGGAGATCTAAGACCAGAGAACACATGCTTAATGTGTAAGTGCTAAGGTGACTACCTTGAGTATAAGTCATTTAGTCTGAATGAGTGAATAGAATATGGAACCATACAAAGTGAACCATATACAAGATTACAAGAGTGAGTCTTAAGGATGAGAAGTAAAAGTCAGTATGTGATTGGATTGGAGATCAGAAAGAGTAACCAAGCAGCCCACGTTTCCAGACTGGTTTGTTCTATCAGCCTGGTAGTAGAACTTAATGCAGTTTCAGGAGTCCAGTTTTCTTCTGGGCCTATACAGGAATTTTTCAAGACAGTTGATACCAATGTTGTTTTTTTGATAACTATTTTTTAACCCTTTGGAAAATACTATCCAGTTATAAACATGATTAGGGTCTTGGTGTGGCACTGTAGGTTAAGTTCTGGACTGCTAACTCAAGGTGACAGTTCATAACCACCAGCAGCTCCTAGGAAACCCTATTCAAGGTGCCTATGAGTCAGAACCGACTCGATGGCACTTAATAGCGGCAACATCATCAGGATTGAGTAAGTGTGAATGGTCATTAACACTACAGCTCACCTACTGATACCTTGTATTGCCTTCTAAGCAAAAACTAAATGGAACTCACAGGAAAGGAGGCAGACCTATCTTACATTATTAAACGCCTGAATGAGCTGATCACACTGTAGAGCTAAGGTTGCCTTTTACAAAAAATTCATAGTTCTGTCCCTATGAATCAAAAGGATTGAATGATACAATCTGGAAAGGAAATGCAGGATTTGTCAGGCCACGTATACAGCGAGTATCAGGCACATGAATGTAACCTCCTAGGGAGGTTTAGTAGTAGAATTCTCACCTTACGTGTGGGAGATCTGAGTTTGGTTCTTGGCCAATGCACCTCCAACCTCCAGCATAGCCACCAGCCATTTGGTGTGTTGGTGGAGGCTTGCCTTTTGCTGGGGTGATGAATTGGTGATGTGATGCTGTAGGATAAGCACTGGACTGCAAGGTTAGTTTGAACCTCAAGCTCGGTAGTTCAAACCCACCAGCTGCTCCTTGGAAACCCTAATCAGGGTTGCTATGAGACTCGATGGCATTTAACCAGGACAACATTAGTAAAGATTACCACCAAGACAGGAGATCCTGGCATGGAGTGTATTCTTTGGACTTGGGATTCCTGTACTGTGAAGCTCCTAGATACAGTGGAAGATTGAAACCAAGATGTATAGATATCATCAAGGAATACTGGACCTACAGATGCTGAAAAGAAACAAGGAGCTTCCCCAGATCTGAGAAAGAAAAAGGCTTTTCCTAAAGGTGGCACTCTGAATTTGGACTTCTAGCCTCTTAAACTCTGAGAGAACAAATTCTGGTTGTTAAGCCATCCATGTCTGGCATGTTGTCAGGAAGGAGCAGTCCCTGGAGAAGGACATCAGGCTTGGTAAAATGGAGGGTCAGTGAAAAAGAGGAAGGCCCCCAACAAGATGGATTGGCAGTGTGTTTCATTCTATTGTGCATAGGCTCCCTAAGAGTTAGTTATCAACTCAGAGGCACCTAACAATAGCAATAGTGTTTTCATAGTTTCTGATTTTGTCAAATTTTCGAGGTTTCAGTTGCAATATTGTGGTAATTAGTATTTGTGCACCTATATCGATAACTTTTTTTGGACAATAAAGTAGTAAAGAAAAAGAAAAATCAAAAAAGGCTTCTATTTAGTTATTAATGTAACTAATTTAATGTGGAAAAATTTCATAAAAACTGTTTTGTTAGTATTAATTTAATCTAAGCAATATTACATTTAAGTCATTTACAGCTGTGCCACATGTTCTGTGATTCAGATCCATGATAAATGGCACTAAGCATTCTGTATCGTCTGCTGCAGAAGGGGCCCATGGGATGGAGGGCTGTGCACCGCACCATGAGTCATTGCACTGGGTAACACTGCCCCTGGGGTTTTACTAGGATACAAACTCAGTGAGCATGTAGAGGAAGGAAGAAATGCAGCAGCAAACAGCAACAACAGAATGAAGTAAGCAACACCTATGTGGTAAAGAAGAGTTGTACTTAGCGATGGGCAGGAGTGTCAAAGAGATGAATGCCCTAGTGTTTAGAACTTCCATAGGCTCTGAACAATTTTTCTTTCCGTGGGTGCTGATTGTTCAGCCTTAAGTATTGTGAGGCTCTGTAACTGGCCAAGTCCCTGGTTTCTTGACTTGCATATGTTCTCAACAGACCTTTCCCCTCCCCTTTCTATGTAGCTTGCATTCTTAATTACTTCTGGATGTACCCAGAAAAGACAGACCACCAGAGTTATGTGATGGAAATGGAAACTATGGTAGGAAGTAACCTTGCTAAAGCAATCAGCAAACGGGAGTTTATTTTTGTCAGCTTTGAAAATAATTTCAAATTTACAGAAAAGTTGAAGAGAGTATCCTTTTGTTCACCCGTTGCCTACAGTCCTAGTTGTTAATAGATTAATTTTATTTTTTCTCTTTGTAGATATGCATTTTTTTTAAATCATTTAAGAGTAAGTTGTAAGCATAATGCCCTTTTGTATCTAAATACTTCAGTGTGTTTTCTTGCACATAACTGCAGTTTGACAATCAAAATCAAGAAAACCATTGTTAGAGTATTATTATCTCATCTCACACATTATTTAGCTTTTCCCATTTGTCCAATAGTATTCTTACAAAGTCTGCTCCAGGATCTGATTAGGTTTATGCATTTTAATTCCATTCTAGTCGATTCTGACTCATAGCTATCCCATGTGTTCCCAAGTAGGAGTTTTAAACCCTAGGATGTTTAATGGCTGAATTTTAACAAGTACATCGCCAGGTTTAGGTTTTGAGGTGCCTCTAGATGGACTTGAACCTCCAACCATTTAGGTAGCAACCAAGTGCATTAACTATTTGCACTACCAGGGGACCCTGCATTCTAATAGTAGTCCAGATCAGGGATTTTTATTTTATTGAGTTTAATGGACTGAGTGTGGGTTACCCCTATGAGTTTTTAAATAATGTAGTTTTAGGATATGAAGGTATTCAAAGATAATTTGATGGATAAA
>NW_006408590.1:444350-446618 GCF_000296735.1 Chrysochloris asiatica | reverse complement strand
CTGCACATAGACTGAGAGGCAGTTGTTTAAAAAGAACAAGATATCCCGAATGGTTCAAAATTAGGAAAGGTACATTCTAGGCTTGTGTTTTTCATCATATTTACTCTATCAATATGCTGAGAAAATAATATGAGAAGCTGGATTATATGAAGAAACATGTGGCATCAGGTTTGGAAGAAGACTCATTAACAATCTGTGATATGCAAATGATACAACCTTGCTTGCTAAAAGCAAAGAGGACTTCAAATGCTTACTGATGAAGAGCAAAGACCACAGCCTTCAGTATGGGTTCCACCTCAGTGTAAAGAAAACACAAATCCTCACCATTTGACCAATAAACAACATCCATATAAATAGAAGAAAGATTGAAGCTGTCAAAGACTTCATTTTGCTTGGATCAACCATCAACACTCATGGAAGCATCAATCAAGAAATCAAATGTATTGCATTAGACAAATCTGATGTAGAAGACCTCTTTAAAGTGTTTAAGAGCAAAGATGTTAGTTTGAGAACTAAGGTGTGCCTGACCCAAGCCATAGTATTTTCAATAACCTCATATGCATGTGAAAGCTGGACAGTGAATAAGGAAGACTGCAGAGGCATTCATTGATGCATTTGAGTCATGGTGTTAGAGGAGAATAGTAAAAGTACTATGGACTGCCAAAAGAACAAACCAATCTGTATTGAAAGAAGTACAGCCAGAATGCTCATTAGAAGCCAGAATGACCACACTTCATCTCTCACGCTTTGGGCATATTATCAGGAGCGACCAGTCCCTGGAGAAGGACATCATATTTTGTAAAATTGGCTGTCGGAGAGCAAGAAAAAGACTCCCAATGAGATGGAGTGGCATAGTGGCAGCAGCAATGGACTCAAATATAGCAACAATTGTGAGGTTGGCAAAGGCTGGACAGTAGTTCGTTCTGTTGTGCATAGGGTCGCTATGAATTGGTATGGACTCAGTGTCCCCTAACAGTAACATCAGGCATACTCCACTAAGCCAGTTTTATTCCTTGATCAATTTTCTGCTCCAAAATTTCTCCCATTTTCCTTTAATTTCTACTGAAATTTAAACAAAATTTCTACTTAACTTTAATCATATATTGAATTGGTAATTTCCGCATTCTGAATTATCCTTTGTTGATATCATTTGTTTTCTATCTAATTCTGCTGTTGAAGAGCAAAGATGTCAGCTTGAGAACTAAGGTGTGCCTTAGTTCTCATATGCATGCTGGACAGTAAGGAAGACCGTAGAAGAACTGATGCTTTTGAGCTATAGTGTTGGAGGAGAATATTGAAAGTGCCATGGGCTGCCAAAAGAACCAACAGATCTGCGTTGGAAGAAATACAGCCAGAGTGCTCCTTGGAGGCCAGGATGGCCAAACTTTGTCTCTCATACTTTGGACATATTGTCAGGAAGGATATCATGTTTGGTAAGGTGGAGGGTCAGAGAAAAAGAGGAAGACCCCCAGTGAGCTGGATTGGCAGAGTGGCAGTATCAATGGGCTCAATTGTGAGGTTGGCCCAGGACCGGGCAGTGTTTTGTTCTGTTGTGTATAGTGTCACTATGAGTCGGTACCGACTCCATGGCACCAAACAACAACATCATCTAGTTCTGGAGTACTGGTGCAGCGTTGTAAGATAAGCACTGGGCTGCTAACCACTGGTCAGTTGTTTAAACCCACCAGCCACTCCCTTTAAAGGGTCTCTGTGAGTACAACTTGACAACTCTTAACAATGACATGTAATCTGTGTCAAATTTTGCAGATTTACATTTTGTCAAAAACCTTGGTTAGTAACAATTTTTCCTGTTTGCTGTTTTAGCCATTGTCAGTTTTCACTTTGTGTTATTTTTAACCAGTAAAAGGCATTATGAATGAAAGGAACAAGACCATGTATTTACAAGTATACCCATATTTGTGAGCAGTAGTATGAAGAAGCATCCAACTCTAATGTCGATCTTCTCTCCAAAGCCACTCTTGATCTCATTCCCAGTCCCTAAGAGAACAGTCTTTTTTCTCATAAAACGTACTTCATAACACATATTTCTTAACACATAACAATTCATATTTCTTCACCCCAAAATGAGGAACTTGGGTAAGGTTGTTGTTGTTGTCAGGTGCCATCGAGTCGGGACCGACTCATAGCGACCCTATGCACAGTAGAACGAAACAATGTTCGATCCTGAGCCAACCTCACCACCGCTGCCACACCTGAGTCCATCAATGATGCCACCTGGCTGATCCATCTCGTTGGGGGTCTTCCTCT
>NW_006408590.1:428339-436915 GCF_000296735.1 Chrysochloris asiatica | reverse complement strand
TATGCTGTTGTAGGATAAGCACTGGACTGCTTATCCTATAAGGTCAGCTGTTCAAACCCACCAGCTGCTCCTTGGAAACCCCATACAGGATCACTGACTCGGAACTGACTCAAGGGCAGTTAACAGCAACATATATAAATCACATTCTTACTTCTAAATCACACTGTTGTAAAAACATAATTACTGCTTTCACTGTACAGCTAAGTGATTTTAGCTAGTAAGTCAAAGTTTTATGTTCAGTGTTACACGCTGCTCTTTTTGTACTAGTGAGGTTGAATCAGAAGATACCCAAGAAAAACAAAAGCAGGTGTACTCACCAGAAAGCAGCTTGACACCTTGGGAAGTGTGGTTTGTTGGCAAAGAAAAGGAAGAGCGTGACCGTCTGCAGCAGAAAGCTCTAGAGGTAAAACCACTTTTCTTTTTATTTAATCTGGAAGCTCACAAATACAGCTGCTCTTGAAATAAAACGTTGACATTGTTTCTCCAATGTTATTTGCATGTGCTGTATCAGTTTATTATGCCAATTTAAATAACTGGGATTATAAAAGTAACATATATTAACTTTAAGACTATTTGGAAAATATTTGTTGTTGTTGTTAGGTGCCATCAAGTAGGTAATTACTCAGCAACCTTATGCACAGCAAGATGAAACATTACCCAGTCCTGTGCCAACCTCACAATTGTTACTATGCTTGAGCCCATTGCTGCTGCCTCTGTGCCAATTGATCTTGTTGGGGATCTTACTGTCTTTTGCTGACTTTCCCGATAATATGTCCAAAGTATGAGAGATGAAGTCTAGCTGTCTTGGCTTCTAAAAGGAACATTCTGGCTGTACTTCTCCCAACACAGATAAGCTTGTTCTTTTGGTGGTGCATGGTACTTTTAATATTCTTCTACATCACAAAACTCAAATGTATCAATTCTAATGTAGTTTCATTATTAATTGTCCAACTTTGACATTCATATGACGTTATTGAAAATACCATGGTTTGGGTCAGGTGCACTTTACTCCTTAAACTGACATCTTTGCTCTTGAACACTTGAAAGAGGTCTTGTGCAGCAGATTTGCCTAATGCAATACGTCCTTTGATTACTCTACTGGTTTCTTCCATGAGTGTTGATGGTTGATGTGAGCAAAATGAAGTCTTTGGACAACTTCAGTTGTTTCTCCATTTATATGGATGTTATTTATTGCCCCAGTGGTGAGGATTTCTGTTTTCTTTACATTGAAGTGCAACTCATACCGAAGACTGTGTGGTCTCTGATCTTTATCAGTAAATATCTTAAGTCCTTTTTGCTTTCAGCAAGCAAGGTTGTATCATCTGCAAATGGCAGGTTGTTATTGAGTCTTCCTCTAACTTCCTCTAATCCTGATGCCATGTTTTTCTTCATATAATCCAGCTTCTCGAATTATTTGCTCACCATACAGATTGAATAAAAATGGTGAAGTGTTTCCTAATTTTAAACCTTGTTCTGTTCCAACAACTGCCTATCGGTCTTTGTACAAATTTCTCATTAGCATAATTAAGTGGTCCATAATACTCATTCTCCACATTGTTGTCCATAGTGTGCTGTGATCCACACAATCAAAAGCTTTTGTGTAGTCAGTAAAGCACAGGGAAACATCTTTCTGGTATTCTGTGCTCTCAGCCAAGATCTATCTGATGCCAGCAATTATATCCCTCTTTCCATGTCCTTGCCTGAATCTGTCTTGAACCTCTGGCAGTTCCATGTTCATATACTATTGCAGCTATTTTTGAATTACTTTTATCAAAATTTTATGTGTATATGATATTAATGATATTTCCCAATGATTTCCTCTCTTTGAAATGAGCACAAATATGGATCTCTTCCATTCAGTTGGCCAGGTAGCTATTTTCCAAATTTCTTTAAATAGGTGAGTGAGTGCCACCAGCGCTACATCTGTTTGCTGAAAGATTTCATTTCATATCCTGGAGACTTCTTTTTTGCCAATGCCTTCAGTGCACCTTGGACTTCTTCTTTCAGTATCATTGGCTCTTGATCATATGCTACCTCTTGAAATGGTTGAACATGGACCATCTCTTTATGGTACAGTGACTGTGTATTCTCTCCATCTTCTTTTGATGCTTTCTGCATCATTTAATATTTTGCTCAAAGAATCCTTCATTATTGCAAGTTGTGGGTTGAATTTTTTCTTCAGTTCCCTCAGCTTGAGAATGTAGAATGTGCTCTTCCCTTTTGGTTTTCTAACTCCAGGTCTTTGCACATTTCATTATAATATTAGATTTTGTCTCTCTGAGCTGCCCTTTGAAAGTTTCTATTTAATTTGATATATATAAAATATAGATAAGCATAATACAGAAAACTTAAGTCTCCTCTGATCTTACCACCAGAAAGTAAACATTGTTAATATCAGGGTGTATAACCTTCCAGATTTTCTTCATGTAAATTTAAAAAGCATATGTTTGTAGAAATGTATCTATATGAATACTTATAAAGGAGTTTGATCATTTTACTAAAGTTAAGTCAGAATCAAGAATTGATATTTTTACAAAGTGAAATTTACCTGTATGTACTCAGAAAAAATTTTAAGGAGAAAGACAAAAAATGAAATAGAGATAGGAATTTATCCCAATATCACTAAAAGAGCACACACCCTACAGTGAGTGTGGGCTGGGAGATGGGTTTTCAGTGTGTTTCCATTGTGTTCTGTCTCCCTTCCTTGCTTATAGACTTTTCTATGTGTGTCCTTCCATTGTTTAAAAGTATGTATTGTGTATGTGCGTGTGTGCAGGAATGCACTGTCAATCTGCAACAGTAGCCTGCTACTTCATCTGGAGCTCAACCAAAACCACCTAAGGAAAGAGATCTGATACGCTTTTTCACAGAGCGTTTTGACTACAGACAATTTTTGACTTCATGCACTGACTTTAAAACTTAACTCCCTGAATATATGTTTTTTTTTTGTGTGTGTGTATCTGTGTGTGTTGGAAGTTGTGGTTGCTATCCATCACTATCTGATCTCTCACTGCCCAAACTCAAAAAACAATTTAGAGACATTTTCACATGAATTCTGTACTCTTTAAGTGCTTACTTTTTGCTGTCTACAATCTAGCAGCCTAGAGTTCGATAATTTTACATTATCCCTTATCTAAACTCATTCTTTGAATTCTTCTTATCCTTTCGTAAGATGCAAATAAACTTGGTTTCTGAAGGATTATTGTATTTACTGATACAGATGAAACACTTTTGTAACCTGTTTTATTGTTATATTTCTACATAGCTACGTATTTTTTCATCATTTAAAATGCCTAATATTTTTTAAAATATATTTTAAATATATAAAATACATATTTTGACATATAAGTAACCTATTTGTGGATATTTATTTTTACCTTTTAACTAAAGTTTTACCCATATCCATGATATATATTTCTTGGAATAAAACCTCCCTATCACTTACAAAACTAGTTATTCTTCTTTTTTTGTTAACTTTTTATTGTGAATTGAGTGAAGGTTTATAGAACAGATCGTAAGTCCCACATTGAACCAATTATGAAACTAGTTATTCCTGTGTTGGGTGGAAGGCAGTTGCATGTTCAGTCGAATGATTGTAGAAACTCGTCTTCATGCCATTTTCCTATTGTATCTTACATTATTTTCTAGACCATAAATTTATTCCTGGAAAAATGCACTGTGAGAGAAGCACTTGTTTTGTGTGAGTAAGGTGTGGTTTTAGGCAGGCTTACTAAAAGCTCTGTCCTAACTTTTTGTTTGCTAGATGATCTTACTTAAACTTTGAAGCTTCAATTTCATCATCTATATAAGAGAGATGGAGTCCTGGTTTGGCACCACAGCACTTGATCTCAAGGTTGGTTTGAACCACATGGTCAGTGGTTCAAACTCACCAGCCACTCCTTGGAAGCCCTGTATCATACAGGGTCTCTGTGAGTCAGAATCAGCTTGACAGCACTTTCACAATGTTGTTGTTGTTAAGTACCGTGGAGTTGGTTCCGACTCATAGTGACCCTGTGCAGGGTTTTTGAGGCAGCAAATCTTTACGGGAGCAGAAAACCTCATCTTTCTCCTGTGGAACAGCTGGTAGTTTCAAACTGCTGGCTTTGAGGTTAGCAGCCCGATTTGTAACCACTACGCTACCAGAGCTCCTTAACAATAAGAGGGATAAAATAATGTGTACATCACAGGATGTTTGGGAGGATTGAGACAAAGTATAAAAATACCTGGTTTTGATTTGGTTAGTATTTTTATGTCTCAGTTATTTATAACCTTTTTAAAGTCTTTTCATTTATTTTCAGAATTAACTTTTTTTATGGGGAACACTGATTATTCTTTTTTAAAAAAATGTTTTGTGTATTGTGTGATAGTCTACATGGGGGAACATTAGTTTTACATTCATTCCATCATACATCGTCTCATTGCCTTAGTTATCATCCCGTCCATGAATCATCACCCAACCAAAGGGTATACCCTGAAATCCCGCCCGCCCTCCCCTCACGGTCCTCAGCACACAGTCCTTCTCCCTCTCTGGATCCCTAGTCCCCAGCCACTCCATCTCTTCACATCATCCTCTCTGTGTCAGTCTCAGGCCTCACTGCTTCTCTGGGTGGGGTCCCGCTCTCTGCTCTTCCCATTAATGGTCCCAGGGCCCTCCACTCCTAGACTGAAAGGTTAATCACTCCCCTCCTTGCTACAAAATGTCCACCTTTACATTTCCAGTCCTCACAATCAGTCCTGATAACAATTATTCACCCTTGCTTCCCAAGGGACCCATCTGCATTTCTTTTCATCTGCCCTTCCTAGACAGGTTGGATACTACTCACTGGAGACTACCATCCTCCCCACCCTGTGGATCTAGGTTCCCTCTTGAAAGCTTGTAAGCCAGTCACTTCTTACCTTTGTATCCCATTTTTGGTTAGTCAATGTTCAAGATGCCCATCCCTATCTACTCTTTGTGTGGAGGGGGTGGGAATAATTCTTGGAGCAGGGGTTTGTTTCCTCTTTTAAGCTACTGCATTTATAGGTGGATGTCCAGTTGATCAAATTGTATCAGATGACGCTTTTTTCCTGTTCTTTCTTCTTCGGGTTGAGCTCTGTTCGTCCCATCATTGGAGCCATGGCAAGTGGGTATCATCTGCAGGTGTGGGGGTGTTCCTGCGTTTGTCCACCCTCTTCTTATCAGTTGTGGTTGCTTCGGTCTCCACTCTAGTCCTCTGTGGATAGCACTGATTGTTCTTATACCTCAACCTCAATGTTACCATTACATAATTTAGTGTACTGCTTTAAAAATATTTACATATAATGAGAAATCTGTATTGTATTATATATAAACACATATACATGCAGGCTTCAAAAACTAATCTAGAGATGTGATTAAAAGATAATGGAATTTTTCTGTGAACGTCACTTACATACTTATATGAAATAATATTTTAATTCTATGCACTACACTAATACGGTTTTCTATTCTTCTGTTGTTTTTGTTTGTTACTTTGTTTTTTAGGTGGGTCACAAAGCCATTAAATTGACTTTAGACTCAGTTTGGAAAACACCATTGTGTAGCGAGTCAATGGAAAAGTAAAATTCAGTTTATGGATTTGTGTTTTATGTGTATATTTTAAATAAAAAGAAAAGGAAGGTCCTTTGAAGTCATTTATAGAGCCAGTATACATAGAAGTTAATTAAATTACAGAGCTGCCTGAAATGTTAACTCTGTGAACTTAGTAAAGTGTTTTGTTTGTTTTTTTTATTTCTCGGAACCTCAGTTTCTTCATCTACAACAGAGAGGCTGTAGTAGAGTGGCTAAAAAGCATATTTCCTGAGTTTAACACTAGGACTTGGGCAAATCCTTAAGTGCTCTGAGTTCTTCATAGTAGAAGGGAGAGAGTAATACTTACCACATAGTACGGTGTAATTAACACTAAATGACCATCCGGATATGGACTAGCATATTGAGAGCACTCAATAAAATGTGGTTATTATTATCTATAAAAAGCCGATAGGAATAGCTACTATGAAGATTTGAGAACAGATTAAAATAATCAATATAAAGACCCTACCACAATGATTAAGCACATTTTTTTGTTAAGTACCGTCGAGTCGGTTCCAACCCATTGCTACCCTATATAGGGTTTCCGAGGAGCAGCTCATCAGCTTGAACCACCAACCTTGCAGTTCAAACGGCTTTGCAGTCTGGCGCATTAACCCACAGCGCCACACCAGGGCTCCAATTAAGGACATTGTTGTTGTTAAGTGCCGTTGAGTCGGTTCCGACCCATAGCGATCCTGTACAGGGTTTTCGAGGCTGTAAATCTTTACGGGAGCAGAAAGCCTCATCTTTCTCCCTCGGAGCAGCTGGTAGTTTTGCACTGCTGACCTTGTGGTTCATAGCCCGATTCGTAACTACTAGGCTAATAAGTATTTGTAATTTTGTTGATAGATGAAGACCTTTTCATGTAGTTAGTAGTGTGACCTTCCTTATAGCTTGTTCTGAATCAACTAAAATATTTCAGCACAAATCTTACTTATACAAACGATGCCACGGACTTCATAATAGAAAGACCAACTGAATGTTTTGTCAGCTCAATTTGGGCTATTTGATATTTGCATACTTTTCATGCTTTTCTCTTTATTTTTTAAGCCAGTCTTTCTTTATGTCTTTTGTCCTTCTATATATAATTTCCTGATTTGTTTACAAATCGTATTGTTAAAAGCACAGATTTTTAACCATAAGCACAATTTATGTCAGATCCCTATTAAAGATAAGCACAAGGGTCAAAGAAGTAACTTTGTCAAGATTTTAGTTAGTGATGGAGCTGACATTGTAGCACAATTGTTAACTCCCAATATAAGGGCTTTCTCCAGGATACCAAGAAGTGTTTTAGAAATAAATAGTTCAGACTTAGTGTTTTTTGATTTAGATGTTTTGTTTTAAATTTTAAGTGAAATTTAAGGTTGGCTGAGTCATTAAAAAGATCCTCACCACTCTTATATTTGATTTCAGTAAGACATACAGACTTCTTTTGAACCTCTTGTATTGAGTAAAAAGTTATTTTAAGCTGTCAAAATTACCCACTTACCAAATGTTTTGCATTTATAACTATTGTTCATATGATACATATAATAAACATTGATTATGAGAAATGATAGTATTGATTTTCTAGGCTATTTAAAATTTTGTTTATTAAAAAAAAAAAAGAATGTTTAGCAGATTGCCCTTAAATTCTCCATGGACTCTTAGACAAATTCTAATTTTTGCTATAACATTTTAATGTGATCTGTTCTAAATAATAAAAATTACCTAGCCTGGTGTGGCACTGTGGGTTAATGCGCCAGACTGCAAAGCCGTTTGAACTGTAAGGTCGGCGGTTCAAGCTCACCAGATGCTCCTTGGAAACCCTATACAGGGTTGCTATGGGTCAGAATAGACTCAATGGCACTTGACAACAACAACAACAACAGTGTGTAATTCTAGGTGTTTTTCATCTGTTTTACTATCTTGCTTTGGCCACCATTTCATTCTTAATGAGGAATTAGGCAGGATATAGAATTGATGAAACACAAAACTGTTACCTTTAGTAGCAGAGAGTTCTTTGAAAGTAGGCAAAAGTTTATGTCTAAGATCCTCAGTGGATTTTGGTTATCCAGAATCAAATGCCTACTCAATGGAAAAATAGCTATAATCCTGCTGAGATCCAGTGGTATACCAAAAGACGATGCAGGGATCTTGTGAGAGAAGACTCCAGCTCGGTCAGGCTGGGAAATTTAAGAGGAGTCAGCCTTGGATGGAAGGGAAGGGGCTCAGGATGTGTTGTGTATTCTGAGTTAGCAAGTTATTTGAATAGCTCTTCTGAGATTGAAACACTGTTTGGATTAGTGATATTATGTTCTAGGCATATTTTGAGCCTTCCTTCTTTAAAAACTCCTTTATCTGCAGTAACGAAAATTTGTGAACCATAAAACAGGAACACAAAGTCTTGATTTTTTTCTCCCATTGATTTTTGAGTTATTTTTATGAAGAATCTTAACAAGACTCATAAGTATTTAATGGTAAATTTAATTACATTTAAGTAATTACTTTTTTAAAAAAGTGTTAAATAATTACTTTTTGAAAATAAAATTAGATTAATTCAAGACAATTTTAGATAGATAGTTGTCATGTCTATAAGGGAGCTTCAAAAAGTTCATGGGGAAATAGAATTGAAAGATAATGGATTTTTTCCACAAACTTTTTGAAGTCCCTTCTGATCTGTTACAAAATCTTATTTTTATTGTACATATTTATGTATGTGTACATATAACACACAGGAGCCCTGGTAGTGCAGTGGATTTTGTACTGGGCTGCTAATCGCAAGGTCAACATTTCGAATCTACCAGCTGCTCTGCAGGAGAAAGATAAGGCTTTCTGCTCCTATAAAGATTTACAACCTCAAAGAGACCCTATGCAGGGTTGCTGACTCGAGGTCACACAACCAGCCACCACCATATATAATTGTTTTTATTGTTAAGTGCCATTGAATCGTTTCCAACTCATAGCAGCCCTGTATAGAGGTCCGAGGAGTGGCTGGTGAGTTTGA
>NW_006408590.1:416392-427678 GCF_000296735.1 Chrysochloris asiatica | reverse complement strand
TCATGCTGGGTAAGATGGAGGGTCAGAGAAAAAGAGGAAGACTCCCCAACGAGATGGATTGGCCAGGTGGCATCATTGATGGCGTTACGTGTGGCAGCAGTAGGGAGGTTGGCCCAGGATCGGACATTGTTTCGTTCTGCTGTGCATGGGGTTGCTATGAGTTGGTTCCGACTCGATGGCACCTGACAACAACAAATACCATACTCTGATTTTCTCCTACCATTTCTTCCATGTCTTCCTTCTAGTTAAGTTGTCTCCTTACTCTTCCTTACATGGTGCTTGCTCTTTTCTGACTATCCTGATCCACACTCTGCCTTTTCTTCCTTTCCCTCCCCCATTTCCTTCCCTTTTTTCCTATTCCCTTACTGTAAACTCCTATATGGAGACAATACCTCATAATGAAGAACTTAATTTTTTGGTATATATAAGATCAAATTCTAGCAAAGACTTCTGGAGTTTGATTTTTACATCTCAGTTTTCACTAGCTGCTTAGCATTGCTAAGTGCCGTGTTGTTGTTGAGTGCCATCTAATTGCTTCTGACCCATAGTGACCCTGTATAGGGTTTCTGAGGAGTGGTTGGTGAGCTTGAACCACCTACCTTGCAGTTCAAACTGACCTTGCAGTTCAGTGCATTCACCCACAGCGCCACACCAGAACTGCCACTGAGTGTCTTCCAATTCATTGCAACCATATGCACAACAAAGAAACCACTGCCTGGTCTTGTGTTGTCCTCACAGTTGTTATGTTTGAGCCCATTGTTGCTGCCACTGTATCAATCTATTTCACTGGGGTGTCTCCCTGTTTTTTGCTTAGCATCCACTTTACCAAGCATGATGTCCTTCTGCAGGAGCTACTCCCTCTTGATGGAATGTATAAAGTATGAGAGATGATGTCTCGCCATCCTGGTTCTAAGGAACAGTCTGGCTGTACTTCTTTCAAAACAGATTTGTTTGTTCTTCTGGAAGTCCATGGTACTTTCAGTTTTTTTTTTTTGTAACACATTAATCCAAATGCATTGATTCTTTTACAGTTTTCTGTATTCATTATTGAACTTTGACATGCATATAAGGCATTGAAAACTACCATAGCGTGGGTCAGCCGTGTCTTAATCCTCAAACTGACATCTTTGCTCCTTTAACACTTTAAAGAGGTCTTGTGTATCAGATTTGTCTAGTTTAATACATGTGATTTTTAGCTGCTGCTTCCATGAGTGTTGATAGTGGATGCAAGCAAAGTGAAGTCTTGGATATGTCATTTATCATGATGTTATTTATGGGTCCATTTGTTAGGATTTTTGCTCTTTATATTGAGGTGTATCCATACTGAAGGTTGTAGTATTTGATCTTCATCAGTAAATATTTTAAGTCCTCTTGGCTTACAGCAAGCAATGTTGTGTCATCTGTCTATGGTGTCGTCGTCCAATCCTGATGCCATGTTCTTCTTCATATAATCTAGCTTCTTGGATTATTTGCTCAACATATAGATTGAATAAGTATGATGAAAAGATACAACATTGGCACTCACCTTTTCTGATTTTAAATCATTCAATATTCTCTTGTTCTGTTTTAACAACTGCCTCTTGGTCTATGTGCAGGTTCCTCATGAGCCCAATTAAGAACACTCCTTGTTTTCACTGTTATCCATAGTTTGTTAATGATCCACACAGTCCTTAGTAGCTACTCCATACTGACTCAATAATGAAGAAATAGCATAGGCAGAGATAGTGAAGAATCCTTAAATCTAAGATGTATATTTTGCTTGTTGGTGTATAGTGTTCAATAGTTGGAAGACTTTTTAGAGTATGTTAATCTGTATGTGGCTGAATTTTAGGTTGAAAGGTCATGGGAGGCAGATTTCCTGGGTTTTGTTGATACAAAGAGCAAAAGATGTATTCTTGGTGTAATTTTATCATCATTTTTCTGAGAATTGAAAAATCATCCTTCCTACTACCACCCGTGTCTGGGAGGTAAGTCTTGTAGGGACCAATGGAAGATAATGTAACAATATCTAAGGAGAGACAAGAAAAATAACTCATAATTATTATAGTACAGACATAGAAGTCTAGTTTGAACAGCATTCTCAAATAATGCAGTAATTTAACTGATGAGTGACAGAGTGGTGGCATTCAGCTTTTAGTTTTATTTGGCCATACCTTCCACATTCTTTCTCCTGAGGAAATGCCCAAACATGTAGATTCAAGTGACAGCAAGGCAGTTAAATAATCGGGCATGTGAATGTGGTTTTGTTTTGCACTCCAGCAGCTATAAAATCATTGGGGAACAAAATCTGAATTATTTATTTTTCTAAAGAAAATTGAATGGCATTTTCACGTTTCTTATTTGGTGCAGCTTTGAGTTAAAATTTTAATTTGGGGGTTATTTAATTCCTATTTCTGTCTTCACCAGGAACCTAGGAGGGTTTTATAACTGTTTAAAAAAAAAAAAAAAAAAAGTTTCATTTCTCTGTTTCTGCCAATACCTTACAGTGATGCCAAAACTTATGTGTGGGAAAGTTGGTTTCAATGAGGGTAATTTAGCTGAAGTTTAGTCTAAGAAACTAGTGTTTTGCTGCCAAGCAATTATTTGCATTTCTAAAAAATGACTTATACTTTTTACCAATGTTGTTTCCATCATAGTCTAGTTACTTAAGTAAGTTAGTATCCCTTTGGTATATATTCTATGAAGAATACTTGTTTAATTTGGTTAACCTCAGCCTTTTAAAAAAAATATATGTAGAAGGGGTACTTACGATAAAATGTTGCTTTTTCTTTACATAAAATCCACAGGAATTGAATCAACAATTAGAAAAAAGAAAAAATATGGAAGAACGTGAAAAAAGAAAAATAATTGCTGAAGAAAAGCACAAGGAATGGGTTCAGAAAAAGAATGAACAGGTAAGGAGCAAAAGACCCACCCTAATAACTCTTTTGCAGAGTTTTCCATTACTCCCTCACTTCCCAGGTTTTTCTCCTATTTCTCTTTCCTTTCTCTTTTTCTCATGGATGTTTATACAAGGCTCTGCCTTCTAGCCTTTGCTTTTCTCCCTTCTCCCTCATATGGCTTCCACTAGTACCCACCTGCAGACTGTCACCAAGTCTGTATTTCTGGATTTGACCTTTTGGAAGCACCTCTGAGCCTTCAAATCTAAAACCACCCACTACTGCCTGTTCTTCCTCCAGAGAACCATTTTCCTAATTCCTTTATTTGTCTTATGAATACTATGGACTTCTAAGTTACACCAGCATAGTAAAAAATCTGTTATTCATGGCCATCCCTTCTTTTCCTGTACAATGCCTACCTCTCTCTGTGTGATCTCTTTCTATTTGGCCTCATTGCATCTTTAAATTGATTTGTTCCTTATTTCTCCGTTCTGAAATTTCATCTTCATTTTAAGAGCAGGAAATTTTGCCTTTCTTTTTTCAGTTCCCTGTCAGCTCATTCAGTAGCTGTTGTTGTTGTTGTTATGTGCTGTGGAGTAGATTCTGACTCATAACGACCCTGTACAGGGTTTCCGAGGCTGTAAATGTTTACGGGAGCAGAAAGCCTCATCTTTCTCCAGTGGAACAGCAGGTAGTTTCGAACTGCTGACTGTGAGGTTAGCAGCCCGAAACCCAAAATCACCTTGCCATAGAATCAATTTTGACTCACATCGACCCTATAGGATAGAGCAGAACGGTTTCAACAGTTTCCAAGGCTGTATTAACAGGAGCCGATGGGCACATCTTTCTCTCAGTGGGTCCAAACCACTAGCCTTCTCGATAGCAGCTGGGCACTTAGCCACTGTACCACCAGTTCTCTGTTGGCATATAGTCAACTCACTGCTACTGAGTCAATTCCAACTCATAGTGACCCTGTATAGGGTTTCCCAGGTATAAATCCTTACGGGATCAGAAAGCCTCATCTTCTGCAGAGCGGCTGCTATATTGTTACTCCAAAATATTTTTTGAATGAATGAATTCACCCTTTGTGTCTTGCTGGAGAAGTTCCCAATTCAAAAAATTTTTTTCTTGCTTCCCCACCGTCCTCTGAATAAGGTTTTAACAACTGTAGGCTGGCTGATTAAAGATGTTGCTGTGAGTCTGAACTGACTCGATAGCACTTAACAACAAAATTCTTTGATCTCAAATTCCATCTTAACTGTGTCTCCTTATCAAGCCATTGAGGCTGGGTCAAATGGGTACTATCTGCAAGTTTGGGCATTCTTATGCATCTCCCCTCACTTCATAGAAGCTGGATGCTTCACTCTTGGCCCTAGCCCTCCATGGCTATGTCCTTGTCCGTGGGCTGAGGAGTCCCTAGGTCTCACCACACTTTGGACCAACCAGCCCTTACTGTTCTCACTTTCATCTCCAGGTCAACGGGAGTCTATGGAACGTGGTTGAACTCAGCACATTTCTTCATTGCTGCCTTTCCACCTCTTCCACTCACCAGTAGAGCAGTGTGGTTGCCCACAAACTTACATGCCTGCTCGTGTGTTCCCTTTGAGTTTCAGTCTTTTGAAGGGGTGCTTTCTGTTTGATTGTTTGGTTTCCTTCATTATCTTTTACTCCAGATGGGAAGAGACTAAGAGCTCTATCTTGGACAACAACCATAGATGCTACTCACCAAAATAGGATGTAGAGCATTATCTTTATGAACTGTCTTATGTCAGTTGGCTGAGTTGTTCCATGAGACCACCAAGTCTTTTCTCTTTGTGTGCAAGCTGGTGGGTTCTAACCATTGATCTCTCATGTTTAGCAACTGAGTGCTTAACCTTTGTACCACCAGGACTCCTTATCCCTAATTACATTTGCGAAATTATCATTCCTTCTCTAAATCCGTGGTCAAGTCATATCACTTCTGTGGTACTTTATCATATACTGGCTTCTGTTATTTGTTTTGTCACTGTTTTTTATTATGCAAAAATATTTACTTCCCTTATAATTTTAAGACCCTTTAGGATAGGAATTTTTTTATATTACCTTATATCAATTACAAAGATCTAGCATAATGCTTTGCTTACAGTAAGCATTTATCATTTGAAATGAAGTCAATGAGTGTATTGTTGTCATTCTCACTTTTCTACATTCCTGTATTGTATCATAGATTAGAAATTTAAAACATACCTGTTGTTGTTATGGGCCGTGGAGTCCGTTCCAACCCATAGCAATCCTGTACAGGGTTTCCGAGGCTGTAAATCTTTACGGGAGCAGAAAGCCTCTTCCCGCGGAGCAGCTGGTAGTTTCAAACTGCTGACCTTGTGATTCGCAGCCCGATTTGTAACCACTCTGCTGTTGTTTTTTAATATAAAAAAATTCAGGTCAACTAGCTGTATTGGTTTTCCATTGTGGGTTTTACATATTTTTAATGATACTGTTTTTGTTATAATCTGATTGGCTAGATTTAGAAAAGTGCTTACATTTTAAATCTGAGTTTTTAATGATAATTTTTGTCCTTATCTAATTCACAAAGGAGCTCTGGTAGCATAGTGGTTACGAATCGGGCTGCTAACCTTAGGGTCAGCAGTTCGAAACTACCAGCTGTTCCACGGGAGAAAGATGAGGCTTTCTGCTCCTATAAAGATTTACAGCCTCGGAAACCCTGTGCAGGGTCGCTGTGAGTCGGAACCGACTCCATGGCACATGACAACAATAACAACAGTTCACAGAAGTATTAGTTACAACACCATTTTACGAAAATACTTTTAGTAAATTGAAAATGATGTAACCTTCTTCATCAAGGTGCTATAAGAAGGATGGTTTAGCTTATATGTGTTAGAATCATGAATGTATTCGTTCTGGATTTCAGGGGGAAATTATTATTTTGTTTTGTCTTGTTGTTTTCCCTATACCATAACACAGTGAAAGAGCCATTTTTAAAAAATCTTTTTATTGTGAGTTAAGTGAAGGTTTACAGAACAGACCATCGGTCCTGTATTCAACAAATCATACACTTCATGAAAGAACATTTTTTGTGTGACTAAGTGCCAAAATCAAAATAAGTTTGTGATAATAACAAAACTTTGGGAAATACTTTTTGAAATGTGTAACTATAAAACAAACTAGTACTCTGTGTGTAAAATAGCATGCTGTCTCCTCTAAAAGCCTCTTTTATCTTGAAAGTCCATTAAGCTAATTTTACCATGCCAATCAAATATAGTTGTTTATCTAAGAATGTGAGATACTGCGGGGAGATGATATATGCACTGTTTAATTAGCCGCAGGAAACCTAACCCAATTATTTGAGGAAAAAAATTCTTTCTTTTGAAGGGAAATGGCTTGCCCTGACATAAATTACTAATTATTATTGGAATTGAGGTTCTGTAAGGTTGAAAATAGTTCTAAAATGAAGCCAGAGAAATTACATTTTATCTGTTCTGTAAAACTCTTGTGCATGTTGAAGACTAATTGATTACTCTTTTTTTTTTCTTTAAAACTTATCAGATTTCTTATTTCCATCTTAGTTACATTTACCTCTATTTGTAAAATCGACTCTCCTGGTTCTTCTCTTCCTGTCTGGCATCTAGTTTTTTCCTCCTCTGTTTACATTTCATGGTGTGTGGCCTGACCCTGCCTCCAGCTTCATTCACATTTTAGCTATATCTGTGGCTCTTATTTTCTCCAAGTCATTTTTACTGTGTTCTATCAAAATACTAGACAAAAATAATTTATATATCCATTAGCAAAGCTAGTTTCTTGAAATATAATTTAAAATTTTTAAGTTCTTTAAAAAATAAGTGGTTTATCTCATCTTGTCCTCTTGCATATGAGCTGGCTTACTAATTTTTTTTATTTCTCTTAGATTTATTTTTTAATAGTATGCTTTTTTTAATAGTATATTTTAAAATTCTCAGGATTTGGGACTGATTTTTTAATATAAAAATTTCAAATCAACAAGCTGTATGTCTGAGAAAAGTATCTCACATCATCCATCCGTTTGACAAATGCTTATTCTCCTTTTATTATATGCCAGTCACTAGTTGAGAAGTTAAATAGAAAGTCAGAAACTGTCTCAGTTGTCTTGTTAGTTTGCTGTCGTTGCAATAAACAAAGGTTCTCTCAGGCACCGTTTTAAGAAAAGGAAGATTGATTGTTGTGCTTTATATGGATGTAGCTCCAGAATGCCAGAAGTCTGAAGCCACTTTGGAGCTGGGGACTCTCTTTCAGGACTTCTCTGTAAGTTCTCCACTTGTTAACTAAAGTTATTCTCTTCTCTTCTCTCTAGTTATATCCTACAGAGAACCTGTCTTATTATTATTATTTTTTTTTAACAAACTTTATTAAGCTCTATTTACAGCCTTGGAAACCCTGTAGAGGGTTGCTATGAGTTGGAACTGACTCCACGGCACATAACAACAACAACAACAATGTTCATTCATATGGAGTCCTGATGTGTCACTGCAGGATAACTCACTGGATCGCAAGGTCAGTTTGAACCACAGGGTTGGTGGTTCAAACATACTACCCGTTCCACAGAAGCTCTATACAGGGTCACTATGGGTTGGAACTGAATTGATGCCACTTAACAACAACAACAACAACAACAACAGCAGTGTTCATATAGTAAGCGACATCTACTATAAGTGTACAGTTTGATGAGTTGTGACAAATTTTAATACAGGTGTAACCACACCACAGTCAAGATACCAAACTTTTTCATCTTCCCAAAAAGTTCTCTTGTGTCCCTTTGCAGTCAACTTCTGAATGAAGGAAGTCAATAATCTGTGTCAAGGAAGCCATTTATCTGTTTTCTGCCCCTCTAATAAGGAGCTCTGGTAGTGTAGTGGTTATGAATAGGGCTGCGAACCGCAAGCTCCGCAGTTTGAAACTACCAGCTGCTCTGCAGGAGAAAATATGAGGCTTTCTGCTCCCATAAAGATTTACAGCCTGGGAACCCCTGTACAGGGTCGCTATGAGTCAGAATCAATTCCACGGCACACAGCCAGCACCATGTGAAGTTGAAGAGCCCTGGCAGTGGCGTAGATTACCTGTTAGCTGCTAATAGCTAGGTCAGCACTTCAAGTTCACCAGGCGCTCTGTGGGAGAAAAATGACGCTTTCTGTTCTTATTACAGCCTTGGAACCTCTATACTGGATCACTATGAGTCGGAACCAACTTGACAACACACACACACAGCCAGCCAGCCAGATTAAATTAGCCTTTTCTAGAATTTCATATAAATGGAATTACAGAATATATATATGCATTGTTTTTCATTCTGAGAAGGGTATTCATTAATTTATTTTTTAAGTTTTTATTGTAAGGTTTACATGGACTATCAGTTTTATATTCATCCTATCATATTTCGTTTCAATGCAGTGATTACAATCCCCTCCATGCATCATCAAATAACCAAAGGGTACACCCCACAGCCCCTCTCTCTCTCCCTGAGTTCTGTGTCCCCAGCCGCTCCATCTGTCCACATCATTGTCTCTGTCTCCAACCCTGGCATCTCTGCCTCTTTGGATAGGGTCCCGCTCTCTGCTCTTCTCACTTGATGGTCCCAGGGACCTCCACTCCTGGGCTGCAAAAGCAATCACTCTTCTCCTTTTGTCAAAAACATTTACTTCTATATTTCCTACCCTCACAGTCAGTCCTGATGGCAGTTATTCACTATTGTACCCCAAGAGTCTTATCTCCATTTCCTTTCGCCAGCCTGGTCCCAACAGATTGGAAAATCATTCAGTGGAGATTCTACCTTCCCCCCAACCCCCGGAACTAGGCTCTCTCTTGAAACTTTGTAAGCTAGTCACTTCTTGCCTTTATAGGCACCCCCATTTTGGTAGCCAATGTCTAAGTTGCCCATCCCTGTCAACTCTGTGTACCGAGGGGGTGGGAGTGATCCTTGCTATAAAGATTTGTTCCCTTTTTTGAGCTATTACAACCATGTTGTTGTTGTTAAGTGCCATCAAGTTGTTTCCGACCCATAGCGACCCTATATAGAGTTTCCAAGGAGCTGCTGGTGAGCTGAGCTTGAACCACGGACCTTGCAGTTCAAATGGCTTTGCAGTCTGACGCATTAACCCCTAACGCCACACCAGCAATGCATTACATCCATAAATATAGGTAAAGTTCATCAAATCGTAGCAGATTACTCTTTTTTTTCCCCCCTCTTCTTCTTCTGGTGGAGTTCTGATCATCCAGCCATCGAAGCCAGGTCAAGTGGGTATTATCTGCACGTATGGGTGTTCTTGTGCTTCTCCCCTCACTTCGTATCAGCTGGATTCTTCACTCTCCGCTTTAGCCTCTGGGCCCAGGAGTCCCCGCGTCTTGCCGTACTGCTGGCCATCCAGGTCTCCACCCGGGTTCACAGGGGTCTATTGAATGTGGTTGGACTTAGCTCACAAATTCGTTGTTTTTTTCCTCCTCTTCCCCTTATCGGTGATCAACGTGGTCACCAGCCAGACCACCTGCCTGCTCATGTATTCCCCTTGAGTCTCAGTCTTGAAAGGGAGTTTGCTCTGGGGGGTCCCAACCACTTGCCTTGATGGTTCCCGGGTGAATAGCCTACTTGTTCTTGTAGTAATCATTCAGACTGCCATTATGGTTTCGGATTTTTCCTGCAGATCTTTCTTTCCAAAGTATCTTCTGTTCTTCTGGCCGCTCCAGGCTGGTTTCCTCATCCTTTCCAGTGGAAATTTCCTACCTCAGACAATTCTAGATGGGATTCTGGATTCCACCTATGGTCTTATGCAATGTAAAGGCTTCATAGGAAGCCACTGTCACTAGGCAACTTTGAGCCCCCTTAAGGTATTCCAATCAGTTGTAGGTTGAAGACGGATTTATAAGCTTTCTGTAGTGATGTTTCTGGCTTTTCCTTTCTCCCTCCTTCTAGTGTCTGTTTTACAATGGTAGCCAAGGGAAACCAAGATTCAAAAGACAGCCAAGCATCTTAACATTATTCCCCTCTTTTACCCCATCAAACCCATTCAAACCATGCCTCAATCCCTGTGTCCCGGAGCCCTGTTGTTCCAAGGTTGTGCATACCTCATCATTTACCTCTGTCCCACTTAGCCCATGCGAACCTGTCTAACTATTCTCTCATCAGCCTTGTTCTTCCATTCCCCTCCCACTTCTTGTGGATTGCCTCGCTCCACTACACCCAAGCAAGCTATCCTTTGTACCCTACCCTGTGCTCTATCTTCCCCTTCCTCCCTCCCCTCCTCTCATCCCATACATCCTGGTGATCAGCAAATATATATATATAATTTCCCCCCCACCTTTTAGGGTGGGTTCTTTTTCTTAGTCTTTTACAATAATAGTCCTATGCAGAATTTCTCCTTTTGTGACTGACTAATTTCACTCAGCATTATGTCCTCAAGGTTCATGCATGTTATGCAGTGGCTTGCAGCTTCCTTGTTGTTTTTCAAGGTAGCATAGTGTTCCATTGTGTGTATGTACCACAGTTTGTTTATCCATTCTTCTCCTGCTGGGCACTTAGGCTGTCTCCATCTCATTTCTATTTTAAATAGTGCTGCTGTGAACATTGGTGTGCATATATCTACTTGTGTTATGGCTTGTATTTCTCATGGGTAAATACCAAGTAGAGGAATTTCTGGATCATAAAGTATTTCTACTTCTAACGTTCTGAGGAAGCACCATATTGCTTTCCAGAGTGGTTGGATCATTTTGCAATCCCACCAACAATGTAGAAGGGTCCCAGTCTTTACGCATCCTCACCAGCATTTATTGTCCTCTACTTTTTTTGATCTTGGCTGTTATTGCTGTTGTGAAATAATATCTCATTGTTGTTTTGATTTGCATCTCTCTAATGGCTAGTGATCGTGAACATTTCTTCTTATTTTTGTTGGCATCTTGGATCTCTTCTTTGGTGAAGCGTTTGTCTGTTCATGTCCTGTGCCCATTTTTTAAACTGGATTATTTGTCTTTTTCTTGTAGAAGTGTTATAGTTTTCTATATATTTTAAGAAATGAGTCTCTTGTCTGATACGTCGTTGCAAAAATTTTTTTCTCATTCTGTGGGTTCCCTTTTCACTCTTTTGGTGAAGTCTTTTGATGCACATAAGTTTTTAATTTTTGGTATGTCCAATCATCTATTTTGTCTACTTTTGTTTGTGTAATTTTCAAAATATATGGTAGTCTGTGTATGCCCTGTATTAGAGCCTTCACATTTGTCCCTATTTTTTCATTGATGGCCTTTGTAATTCTGGGATTCACTTTCAGGTCTCTAATCCATGTTGAATTGGTTTTTGTATAGTGCGTGAGGTAAAGGTCTTGTTTCATTCTTTTGCATATCGCTTTCCAGTTCTGTCAGTACCATCTGTTAAAGAGGCTATCTCCTCCCCATA
>NW_006408590.1:415278-415846 GCF_000296735.1 Chrysochloris asiatica | reverse complement strand
GTCCTTTGTTTCTCTGGTTACATTTATTCCTAGATATTTCATCTTTTGGGTGGCTATTGTAAATGGTATTGCTTTCCTAATGTCCTTTTTAGTGCTGTCATTGTTACTGTAGAGGAATCCAACTGATTTTTGTATGTTGATCTTATACCCTGTCACTTTGCTGAATGTTCCAGTGATGTCTAGTAGTTTTTTTAATGAGTCTTTTGGGTTTTCTATGTATAGGATTGTATCGTATGCAAATATAGAGAGTTGTATTTCCTCTTTGCCAATTTGGATGCCTTTAATTTCCCTATCTTGCCGTATAGCTCTGGCTTAGATTTCCAAAAGAATATTGAATAAGAGAGGTGACAAAGGGCATCTTTGTGTGGTTCCTCTTTGCAGAGGGAAGGCCTTCAGTTTCTCTCCATTGAGAGTGATGTAGGCTGTTGGGTTTGTATATATGCTCTTGATTATGTTGAGGACTTTCCCTACAATTTCTATTTTGTTGAATGTTTTTTTATCAGGAATGGTGTTGGATTTTGTCAAATGACTTTTCTGCATCAATTGATATGATCATGTGGTTCTTTTC
>NW_006408590.1:410513-411984 GCF_000296735.1 Chrysochloris asiatica | reverse complement strand
TGCTATGGGTCGGAACTGACTCAGTGGCACTTTGCAACAACAACAGTATTCTCTAGGAACATTGATGGCATTGTAGGTATGATAAGCACTGGAGTGCTTACTACAAGATCAGTGGTTTGAGTCTACCAGCTACTCTTCAGAAACCCTATGCAGGAGAAAGACGAGGCTTTCTGCTCCAATAAAGATTTAGAGCCTTAGAAACCCTACACAGGGTCTCCATGAGTCGGAACAGACTCAAAGATACCTAACAATAACAACAATTCTATTGTATGCATATAGCACTAATTATTTAGTTATATATCAGTTACCCTTTCATAATATATATTAAATCAAATAATTCTTCCAAGTCTCTGCCTTCTCATTTAGTTTTCCTTAATGATGTTTTGTTGTTATTGTTAAG
This sequence comes from Chrysochloris asiatica, assembly GCF_000296735.1. Taxonomy (NCBI): domain Eukaryota; kingdom Metazoa; phylum Chordata; class Mammalia; order Afrosoricida; family Chrysochloridae; genus Chrysochloris; species Chrysochloris asiatica. The sequence goes on along the minus strand of NW_006408590.1, from coordinate 411,584 downwards.
TGCCATTGCATTGGTTCTGACTCATAGCAACCCTGTATTGTGCTTCTAAGGAGCGGTTGGTGAGTTAGAGCTGCCGACCTTGTAGTTCAAACTGACCTTGCTGTCCAGCGCACTAGCCCGCAGCGCCTGAGGACAAATTTTGTTGTTGATAATACACAAAGCAAAACATACATCTGTTAAATAATTTCTACATGTACAATTGAGTGAAATTGACTGCATTCTTCTAATTGTTTTTCCGTGCACCCTGAGGTGTCCTACCTAATGTTTAGAGTTGCTGTTATCATTTGATCCCTATAGTTATCAGTATATGTGGTGGTCTGTGAACCACAAGGTTAACTGTTCAAGCCCATCAGCTATTCTTTGGGAGAAAGATGAGGCTTTCTGCTCCTACAAAGCCTTGGGAACCTCCTATATACAGTGTTGCTATGAATCAAAACCAACTTGATGGCACTTAATAACAACTACAGCTACCAAGTAATGTGCTGGACTACAAGGTCGGTTTGAACCACAAGGTCAGTGGTTGAATCTCACCAGTCACTCCTCTGAAACCCTATACAGGGTTGCTATGAGTCAGAACTGACTCGATGGCACTTAACAACAACAACAACAAAAAAGCATAATGTTCAACGCAGACCTTTTTTATTAGTAAAGCAGAGTTAGTATTTGGTTTTAAAGAAGACTTTAGGGAATATTTTTGGTTTAAGGTTTAATGATGACTGCAGGGCAATAGTTTCAGGGGCTGATCTATCCTCCGTGGCTCCAGAAAGTGTAGAGTCCATGGGAATTTGAAAGTCTGTGTGTCATTTCACCCCTTTTAATCTGAATTCTTTTATGGAATCTTTGATCAAAAGGTTCAGTAATAGTAGCCAGCACCATTGGGCATGATCTAGTTCTTCTGGTGTCATGAGAAAGAAGGCGGGTGTTCATGGAGCCACACTAGCTACATCTTCCTCCTATTCCTGACTCTCCTCCTACCTCTTTTGTTCCAGATGATGGGAGACCGTTTCTTTTGACTGGTTACAATCATTTACAATCCCAATCACTTCCTAAAGAACTGAGAGGTGGAACAGA
>NW_006408590.1:400347-410057 GCF_000296735.1 Chrysochloris asiatica | reverse complement strand
TAGTCATGATAACAGTTATTCACTACTGAATCTTACGAATCTTATCCCCATCTCCTTTCACCAGACCCATCTAGACAAGATGATAACTCTTCAGTGGGGACTCTTTCTTTCCCCCCCACACTCTTAACTAAGCTCCCTCTTGAAACCTTGTAAGCCAGTCACTTCGTGCCTTTATTGTCCCCTCATTTTAGTATATATTTTCTTCTTGAAATTTATTTGATTTCCTCTTCATTTGGAAGTTCTATAAATGGATTATTCCCATTTTTCACTTTGTTTTTTTAAATTGTTGTTACAACTGTATTTCTGGTTCTCTCTTTTTAGTCTTACTGGTCTGTTTTACTTTGCATGCTTCTATATCCTGGTGTGGCACTATTGGATAAACCCTGGACTGTGAACTACAAGGTTGGCGGTTCAGACCCACCAGCTGCTCCCTGGAAACCCTGCACAGGATCACTATGAGTCAGAATCAATTCAGTGGCACTTAAACAACAGTCACAACATATCTGATTTGAGTCTACATGATATTGTCATGTATGTTAATCTCAGATTGTTGTCTGCTGTCCAGAGGACTCCTTTTATTATTTTTTTGTAAGGTTGGCCTGGTTTTTACAAATTATTTTAATTTCTGTTTGTTTGAAAATGACTTAATTTTGCCATCATATTTAATGAATGTTTTTTTGGATATGTGATTTTCAGCTGGCGGTTGTTTATCTTTCAGAGTTTTATATATGTCATACTATTGTCTTCTTGCCTACCTGATTTCTGCTGAAAAATCAGAGCTTAGTCTTATTATTTCTCCTTTGTTAGCTAAGTTTTTGTTTTTCCTGAGCTGCTCTCAGGATTTTTAACTTGTTTTAGGTTTTGAAAAATTTGATTAGAATATGTATTAGTGTTTTTGTTTTGAGGTCTATCCTGTTGGGAGTTTGTTCAATTTCTTGCATTGCTGTCTTCTCATCTTTCATGTTGTTAGGGAAATTTTCTTGCAGTAATTCTTTGACGGTGTTAGCTATGGGTGTTTTTGTCTCTTCCTATTCTGGAATTCCTATCATACATCAGTGTCCCCCATAAATCTTAGGCTTTCTTTGGATTTTTTGGTTCTTTTTTCTGGTTGTACCTCTATCAGATGAATAGTGAGATATTTTTCTTCAAATTCAGTAAATAGGCTTTCTATTGATTCAATTCTGTTTCTTTACCTTTTCAGTGTATTTTCTGTTTCTGAAGTGTTAGTGTTAATCTTTTGGCTTTCTAATTGCTGTTCTTGTATGGTTCCCTTATTTTATCATTTTGTTGCCTGAATTTTTCCTTAGTTTTGTCTATGTTTTCCTTGATATCCTTGATTTCACCTATAGTGTTCTCAGCCGGTCTCTCGATCTGTTGAAGTTGCATTCTCTTAAATCCTTTATTAGGAATTTCTAAAACCATTGCTGGTGTTGTTTCTTGACTCTGTATTTTGGTCACTTGTTTGAGATACTCTGTCTTATTTCTTTGTGTAAGCTGAAATAGTCTGTTTTCTCCAAGACATTGTGCTGTTGATGATTGTATATGGGTGTATTTTCAGTCATTTAGCCCCAGTGTGCTGGTGATGATGGTGGAGAACAGAAGTGTGGATGCAGTTAGTTTTCTGTTAGCTGTTATGTAGCGTAGTTCAGGATGGATTCCCACATCTCCAGAAGCAGGGGCACTATGCTAGGTGTTGGACCCTGGGCCTAGCAGATGATGCACTGGAGCCGGGGCCACTCACTGATGGGTTGACAAGGGCAGAACCTGATCACGCCCCTGTGTACCAGGAAGGCACCAGAATAAGGGAGAAGAGCACCCCTTGCCACCAACCACTAGCCTTGTCCTCTGCCTGAAGACTGCTGTATCAACTGCGATTTGCAAAAGCTGAAGATGGTCACACCGTACCACGCCAGCCCACAATCTGCCTAGTTTTCTTCTCTCTCACTGTTGCTGCTCAGTCTCCTCTTCTGGTGGCACTCAGTCCACCTTTTTGTCCTCTCCTCTGATGTTCAGGGTTCCAGGATTACCACCTGTGTCTGGTTCACTCGGTCTCCCATATTTTTGTTGTAGAGATTTGACTCATTGTGACTGCTACTCTACCATCTTGCCCTGGACTGCCATTGTCTTTCAGTTCCATTTTTCTACAATCCTTTTGAAGCCACACAACTTTTGCTAGTTCACCTTTTTTTTAGGTGTATAGAATATTGACAGCAATTGGAATGATTGACTGTGCAGTCCTACCCTTAATTAATAGGATTTTCCCATCACCATGAGTCTCCCCTTTCCCCCCGCCTTCCTGCCCCTGGTAACCACTAATAAACTTTGGTTTCTAAACCTTTGCTTTGTCTTTTTATGTAAGTGAGATGTCATACAATAATTGTCCTTTTGTGATTGTCCTGTTTTGCTCATTATAATGTCTTCAAGCTTCATCCATACTGTTACATGTATCAAGACTTCATTTCTTGTACTGACTAGTATGTCATTGTACTTACACACTACTTGATGTTTATTCAACTTGCTGGAAGTCTCAATGTGTTTCTTTTTATAAGTGGGGTTATTCTTGTGCTTTGTTTCTTTTTGAGTCACTTTTGGAAAATGATCTATTTTAAAGAATTATGACATTACCAAAAAAAAAAAAGGTTCAATTTATTGACAGACAGATGTAATGAGTCTCCCTCTCCTCCCTTCTGGCCACTCCTGGTAACTACTGATAATCTTTTGTTTGTATACACTTGTCTATTCTAGATATTTCATTCAAGTGATACCGTACATTTTTTGTCCTTTGGTGATTAATATATTTCGACTCTGAATAATGGTTTCAAGGTTCATCCATGTTGTAGCATGTATCAGAATTTCATTTATCTATATGGTTTTGTAATATTCTGTTATATGTGTATTCCACTTTTTTTTTTTTTTCATTCATTTATTGAGTAACATTCCTGTGATTTTTTTTCCCCCCTTCTTTCATGAAATCATGAAATTAAAGCAAACGGAAAGAAAGATATGTTATGTCTACTATATCATATTTTAGGGGCCCTCATGGTGCTGTAGGATAAGCACTGGGCTGCTAACCACAAGGTGGATGGTTCAAACTCACCAGTTGTTCCTCGGGAGAAAGATGAGGCTTTCTGCTCCCTTAAAGATTTATAAACTTTAGCCCCTATGTAGTGTTGCTATAAATCGGAATCAACTAAATAACAGTGGTATTATTAAGTATCATTTTGTAGATACATTTTTCATCTGGTGGATAATATTTCATATGAGAAAGGAATGGACATTAAGTTATAGTTTAGTAGGAGGGTAGCTAACTTCATCTAAAGGCTCATATAGTAAATACTTTAGTGGATTATCTCCATTTAAGTTCTTTCTTTTGCTGCTGTAGAGCAAAAACAGCCATAGACGATAAATAAGTAAATTAATGGGTGTAGTCATGTGCAGTACAACTTTATTTACAAATATGGGTGTTTGACAAGATTTAGCCTCCTGGTTGTAGTTTGCCAGGCCCTCGTCTGTGTAAGGCTTGTAAGAATTACACTGCTAGAGATTTGCTTGTAAGTGCTCTTACAGCAGTACTTAGTGGGCAAAAGTTTATGCTTTTGTCTTGCTGTAAATCAGTAATGGGAAATATTTACCCTAATATGTATATTGACTGAGCACGGTGGCTCCATATAACAAGCACAGGACTGCGAACCACAAGGTCCTCAATTCAAGCCCACCCACTGTTCTGCGGGGTAAAGATGAGGCTTTGTAAGCCTTGGAAACCCTATACAACAAGGTTGCTTGAGTTGGAACTTACTTGAATGTACTTCAAGTACTGGCAAATGATCTTATAAGGAAATGTGTATATATATGGCTTCTGTTTTAGAGAGTAGATAGATATTCACTAAATAGTATTAAAATTTAGAAAAAATATACCAGGTTGTAATTGATACTGACCAATTTACCCGACAAATCATTATTGAGCACCCACTTTTTATCCAGCACCCTCCCAGAGTATACTTTCATGAGAAAGATCTTTTTCCACTGCCCTCATGAAGTGTAGATCCCAGTCGGACCAACACTGAATAAATAATTGCAGGTATATTGTATCGTAAACTATGTTTCATAAGTCAACCACAGAACTACCACCCATTTTAAGAAATAACTGAACTTTCTGCATATAATTATCTTTCCCGGTATAAAGATAATTACAAGTATTCCAATTAAATCTCTCCTTTTCTTAATTTAAGAAAAGAAAAGAAAGGAAGCAAAAAATTAATAAAGAGATGGAGGAAAAAGCAGCTAAAGAATTAGAGAAGGAACATTTGCAAGAAAAAGCAAAAGAAAAATATCAAGAATGGCTTAAGAAAAAAAATGCTGAAGAATGTGAAAAGAAGAAGAAAGAAAAGGTATTTTCATTAAGATAGCCAATTAGAATATGTGACTTTAGTGTTTATATGTGTTGACTATAAAATAAATGCATAGAGCTATTTCTATTTTTTTGTTAAGTGTCATGGAGTTAGTTTGTGGACATTTGTAGGGCTTCTGAGGAGTGGATGGTAGCTTTGCACCACCAACTTGTGGTTAGAAGTCCAGTGCTTATCCTACAGTGTCTCACCAAGACTCCATTTCTATTTTAGTATATTGTATTTAAGCTTCAGAAATGGGTATGCATTTGTGGGGGGTGGGAGGTGGGGGGAGTTGAGAAATATTAGTAAATTTGTGTTTTTGGGTTTTTTTGTGTTTTTTTTTTAGTCATGTTCAAAACTTTTTGCTGCTACTGGTTTTAAGTATTCTTCAGTATACTTTTAGAGAAAGTCTTATTGCAGTGAAACCTGAGAAAGCCAGAAACTTTGTAAAGTGAAACCTGTTAAAGATGGAAAAGTCACCAGTAGCTGCGATAGAAGAGTGGTAAGGCTGCACCCCATCAAAGGCAGAACATTTGAGAGATCCAGAAAACAAGGCAGTCCCAACAAGTTCTGGGCCTCAAAGGTTTCACTATTTTAATTACTATGCTTTTAAAATAGCAAATTCCGTTTTTCTTCTTGGACTTGATGTCCTTTTGTTGTTTAGAGTTAGACTCTTAATGTAACAAACCTGATTGTGTTAAATTTTGGTCTCACATTATAGAAATATGATTCTGTTTACTTATGATGAATAGACAATTAGGATGGGAAACAGAAAAAAATCAGTAGATATTGATTGGAAATTGTAATTGCAGAATATTCCTGGAAATTTTTTGGTCTTGTCATTTAAGGAAAAAGAAAAACAACGACAGGCTGAATTACAAGAAAAAAAGGAAACAGCAGAAAAAAAATTTAAGGAATGGTTGGAAAATGCAAAAAGTAAACCTCGTCCAGCTGCAAAGAGCTATGGTTATGCCAATGGAAAACTTACAGGTTTGTTTTTATGCTAGTAGCTAGTACTTAAGTAGGGTTTGCAGGAGCAAATATTGCACATTTAGTGTCCTTTGGACAGAAATAGAATGTGTAAAAATGATTTTTCTTCTAAAGTACTATTATTCCAAAGATTATATATGTTCCTGTGCATATTCTAGAAATTTATTATCATTTTACCTAAATCAGATGATTATAATTTATGAAGGTCAATAGTTGCAAAACTCAAACTTAGGCTCTAAAGTAACAATTTCTAACAGTAAGAAACAAGTAAAATTCTCTTAGATATCATAGATGATAAAGGTTTAATGAAGATATATCCAATGAGCCACTTTTCCTTCCCTTCTGATGACTGTCTCTAAAGCACAGCCCCAAAGCCTCTGGTACAGTGTTTTTGCAGAGTGGGATAGTAGACAACACGTGAACCCCACACAAAGCCAGATAGCCTTTAGGCTTGGTCTGATTATAAATGGCAACGCATGCTTTTCTCTGCGCTGCATGTTGGAAGCTCATACCTTGCTGACAGCTGCCTTCACTTGTTTAAGTGATTTATTATGAAAAATACTCCCATTCTATTTTGTTCACACAATAGAACATATTCCAGACTTTGTTTTGACCATCTTGGTGAAGTGTGTGTTGACATATCTTCACAGTCAAAGTGGGCTGCCTGTATCTGAAGGACACATTCCTGCTGTCAGGATTTAGGCCTCTCTTATATGTCACAAAGGTCACTCTTGACAACTACTGAGCGCAGTCTGCTGGCTTTTTTTCTTACTTGTTTGAAAAAAGGTAATGATTAAGAAGGGATTTTAATCATATGATTAGATGGTGAAGTTAAAAGTTTAGTTGGGAATACATCGACTAAAAGCTTATTGCTCAAATAATGGATTACTCTGTTCATTGTTTTATGTTTTTATTGAATTTAATTCTAAGAAATAATATATTTGTTTGCAAATGCTCTACTCTGAAATATCTGTTTTTTTTATGCCCATATCCCTTTTTCAAATTAAGAAATAAAGGAGTTGATGAGTAGTTCCTGACTGGAAGATTTGGGTGTGATTTGCAAATCTCTTCCAACACACAGCTATTAATCAGACATCACAATGCATTAACCACCTTGTGTGTTTCAGTAGGAGAGCATTTTAAGTTATTAATGGAAAGCACAGTGATACTGTGGTATCTTGTTAATTTGAGTGACCGTAATTGAGAATTTTAATGATTCTGACCAAGAATTCTGATTCAGTTTAGCTACATCTGCACACTAAATGATTTTCTGTAAGCCGTAGTGCCTGACAGGTGGCGCCTAGTACACAATCACTAATTCTCTAAACAGAATTAAGCAAATGAAGGTTTTCTTTAAGAGTTGTGAAGTTATTTTCTTCATAAAATTATCTTCTTAATAAAAGAAGAGCTAGTTAGTATTCAAGAGTTCAGCTTTCAAGGATTCAAACTGGTTTATCAATGACATTTTTTGCCATTCTGTTTTTTTTTTAAAACATTTTGCTAGGACTTCAAAATAAGTAATTTCATTGATTTCAAGAAGCTTCTTTTTCTTGTTTGTTCTTTTTTAAAAATATATTTTTAGGCTTTTACAGTGGAAATTCCTATCCAGAACCAGCCTTTTATAATCCAATTCCATGGAAACCAATTCATATGCCTCCTCCCAAAGAAGCCAAGGATCTAACAGGGAAGAAGAATAAAAGACCTGTGATAAGTCAGCCACACAGGTCATCACCGTTGCTAATTCATAAGGCCAGAAGCAATCTTTGCCTTGGAACTCTGCACAGAATACAAAGATAGCATATGTGGGAAAGATAACATGTGTTTTTACCTGGAGCTATTTGATTTAAAAGTCAGAAATCATTTTTTACTACTTAATCAGTAGCTCACTATTTGATGTGATGATTGGCAAGTTCTCATTTTTACATTTGTATGTGGAGTCCTTAGGATAAATGAGGAAGATATTTTATACATTGTGATTTTTATAAATATTTTAAGATTGATCTTTTTGGCATATTGTTTTGCAGGATTAAGTAATTAATGTTTACCAATTGTGCTTGTATTTAGGGTGTATTAAAGCAGAACTGTAATACCAATAAAGTCAACAATTTTTCTTATGTTCTTTATATTCTATGTTCTTAAGTGTTTTTTTTTAATGTAATAAGATTAAGATTAAATAATTTTAAATGATCATTTTTAAACTGTGTGCTTCAGATAACTCTTAGAAGAATGGTTTGGAATCCTACAGTAATAAAAACTTTTTTTGAAGAATGGTTTGGAATCCTACAGTAATAAAAACTTTTTTAGTATATTTTTCCTATACATATATATTTGAAAATAGCTAATTAGTGGCTTCATTTGTATCAAAGAAATGAGTACTAGACTTTCCAAAAGAAAATTTTAAGCATCTTTAGGTGCTATGGATCCTGAGACACTAATGAATAATATTTTCTTTTTTTTTATTGTGTGATAGTTTACATGGGGGAACATTAGTTTTACATTCATTCTATCATACATCGTTTCATTGCCATAGTTACCATCCCATCCATGCATCATCACCCAACCAAAGGGTATACACTGCAAGCCCCCCCACTCCCCACCCCTGGTCCTCAGCACACAGCTCCTTTCCCTCTCTGGGTCTCAAGTCCTTAGCCACTCGATCTCTTCATGTCATCCTCTCTGTCTGTATCTCAGGGCTCACTGCTTCTCTGGGGAGGGTCCCGATCTCCACTTTTCTCCAGTGATGGTCCCAGGGCCGTCCGCTCCTAGACTGAAAGGTTAGTCACTCCCCTCCTTGATATAAAATATCCATCTTTACATTTCCAGTCCTCACAATCAGTCCTGATAACAATTATTCGCCCTTGCATCACAAGAGACCCATCTGCATTTCTTTTCATCAGCCTTTCCTAGACAGGTTGGATACTACTCAACTGGAGACTCTACCATCCTCCCCACCCTGTCGATCTAGGTTCCCTCTTGAAAGCTTGTAAGCCTGTCACTTCTTACCTTTGTATCCCTCCCCCACATTTTGGGTAGCCAATGTCTAAGTTGCCCATCCCTATCTACTCTTTGTGTGGAGGGGGTGGGAGTAATTCTTGGAGTAGGGATTTGTTTCCTCTTTTGAGCTACTGCATTTATAGGTGCAGAGAATAATACTTTCTTGTACTTTGTAAAAGTACTTGTACATTAATTACACTTAGTGTAAAATATGAAGCACCAACCATTCCCCCTACAGTCCTCTCTGCTCAAATTGGTTAGATAATCAATTGCAATGGCCACATAGTACTCACACACCTTACTCATAGTTATGGGGATTATTGGAGAAGTTGTTATTGTTGTTAGATGCAGGTGAGTCATTTCAGATTAATAGGAACCCATGTACAACTGAATGAAACACTGACCAGTCCTGTACCATCCTCACAGTCTTTAAGATTGAGTTCTGCTGCCACTGTGCAAATCGATCTCATTGACGGTCTTCCTCTTTTTCGCTGACCCTCCACTTTACCTAGCATGATGTCCGTCCTTCTCTAGGGACTGATCTTCCTGGTGATATGTCTGAAGCATGAGAGACAAAGTCTCGCCATTCTGGCTTATAAAATGCATTCTGACTGTACTTCTTCCAACACAGATTTGTTTGTTCTTCTAGTAGTCATAATACTTTTAATATTCTCCTCCAACACCATAACTCAAATGCATCAATTCTTCCACAGTCTTCCTTATTCATTGTCCAATTTTCACATACATATGAAACTACTGAAAATATCATGACTTGGGTCAGGCCTACCTTAGTCCTCAAACTGACATCTTTGCTCTTGAAAGATGTCTTTAAAGAGGTCTTCTGCAATAGATTTACCCAATGCAATTTGTTGTTTGATTTCTTGATTGCTGCTTCCATGAGTGTTGATAGTGGATCCAAGCAAAATGAAGTGTTTGACAACTTCAGTGTTTTCTCCATTTTTCATGATGTTATTTATTGGTCCAGTAGTGAGGATTTTTGTTTTCTTTTAATTGAGGTAAAACCCATACTGAAGGCTATGGTCTTTGATCTTCATCAGTAAGTATTTTAAGTTGTCTTCTCTTTCAGCAAGCAAGATTGTATCATTTGCAAATGGCAGGTTGTTAATAAGTCTTGCTTCAATCCTGATGCCATGTTTTTCATGTAATATAGCTTCTAGAATTATTTGTTCTGCATATAGATTGAATAAGTATGCTGAAAGAATACAACCATGGTACATACCTTTCTTGCTTTTAAACCAGTTCTGTTCAAACAGTTGCCTCTTGATCTATGTACAGATTCCTCATGAGTACAATTAAGTGTTCTGGAATACTCATTCT
>NW_006408590.1:394736-396987 GCF_000296735.1 Chrysochloris asiatica | reverse complement strand
TCCTTCCTGAATTTAGAGATCATCTGAAGATTGTGAAGCTCAACGGTAAAAAGCTGGATGAATTCAAGTCTGTCGTTTCTCAGGCTCTTCTTGGTTCACTCCCTACTCTTAGAGATGAGCTTGGACTTAAAAGCTGGGTTCAGAGAGCTGAACTGCAGCCATGGAAATTGAAGTTGATGGTGGTCGGGAAGCTATTATAATCTTTGTACCAGTTGTTCAACTGAAATGTTTCCAGAAAATCCAAGTCGACTAGTACATGAACTGGAGAAAAATTCAGTGGAAAGCAGATGGTATTTATTGCTCAGAGGAGAATTCTGCCTAAACCAACTTGAGAATGCTGTACAAAATATAAGCAAAAGTGTCCCAGGATCCGCACTCTGACAGCTGTGCATGATGCAATCATTCCTTGAAGACTAATTGTGTGCAAGAGAATCTGAGTAAAGCTGGATGACAGCCGGCTTATAAAGGTTCATTTGGAGAAAGCACAGCAGAACATAATGTTGAAACCCTTTCTGGTGTGTATAAGAAACTCATGGGCAGTGATGGTACTTTTGAATTCCCAGAGCTTCAATTGTAAATGAAAATGATTAAATGAGATATAATTTACAATAGTAAAAAACTAAACAAAAAACTCCCACAGAAGTGATGTATTCGCAGGTTGTCCCATTGGCACCTGTTGTTAGGCATCATAGAGTTACTTCCCACTCATAATGACCTAATGCACAATAGAACAAAACACGACCTGGTCCTATACCATCCTCACAATTGTTGTTGCGTTTGATCCCATTACTGCTGTCACTGTGCCAATCCATCTCATTGGGGATCTTCTTCTTTTTTGCTGACCCTCCACTTTACCAAGCATGATGTGCTCGTATGTCCAGATATGAGAAATGAAGTCTCGCCATCTGTGTTTCTACAGAGCATTCTGGCTGTACTTCTTCCAACACAGATTTGTTTGTTCTGGCAGTCCACGGTACTTTTAATATTCTCTAACACCATAATTCAAAATAATTGATTCTTCTGTGGTCTGCCTTATTTGTCCAATTTTCACATGAGTATGAGGCAGTTGAAAATACCATGGGTTGAGTCAGGTGCACCTAAGTCCTCAAACTGATACCTTTGCTTTTCAGGACTTTAAAGAAATCTTGTGCAGCAGATTTTCCTAATGCAATACATTGTTTAATTTCTTGACTACTGCTTCCATAAGTGTTCATTGTAGTTTCAAGCAAAATGATGTCTTTAGCAGCTTAAATCTTTTCTCCATTTAGCACGATGTTATTTATTAACTGGTCAAGTTGTGAGGAGTTCTGTTTTCTTTACATTGAGGTGTAGTTCATATTGAAGGCTGCAGTCTCTGGTCTTCATCAGTATTTTAAGTCTTCGCTTTCAGCAAGCAAGGTTTTGTCATTTGCATATTGCAGGTTTTTAATGAGTCTTCAATTCTGATGCCATATTCTCCATATAATCCAGATTCTAGGATTATTTGCTCAGAATATAGATTGAATAAGTATAGTGAAAGGATACAACTCCGGTACATACCTTTCTTGATTTTAAACCATTCAGTATCCCCTTGTTCTATTCTAACAGCTGTTTCTTGGTCGATGTACAAGTTTTTCATGAGCACAATAAAGGGTCTTGAATACTCATTCTTGGCAATGTTATCCAGAGTTTGTTATGATCTACACAGTTGAAAGTTTTTTCATAGTCAATAAATAACAAGTAAAGAGAAAATTCTCTGCTTTCAGCCAAGATCTATCTGACTTCAACAATGATATCCCTAGTTCCACATCTTCTGAATCCAGCTTGAATTTCTGGTACTTCTCTGTTGATATACTGTTGCAAATGTTTTTGAATTATCTTCATCAGAATTTATCTTGCATGGTATATTTTTTTCATTTATGCAGGTTTTTTGTAGTAGTGTTTTGTAATTTTTGTTGTATAGATTTATTCCTAAGTACTTCATCTTTTAGGTGGGTATTGTAAGTACAGTTATTTTTCTGACTTCCTTTTCAGAGCTGGAATCCAAATGATTTTGGCATGTTTCTCTTATATTCTTCCACTTTGCTGAATCATTCAATGAATTCCGATAATTTTCTCATTGAGTCCTTATAATGTTCTCTGTATAGGATCTAGTATATGATCAAGAGCTATTGATACTGAAGGAGGAAGTCCAAGGTGCATTGAAGGAATTGGCAAAGAACAAGGCACCAGGAATTGATGGAATGAAAATTGAAATCTTTCAAGAAAGTGA
>NW_006408590.1:391648-393536 GCF_000296735.1 Chrysochloris asiatica | reverse complement strand
AGTAGCTGGAGAAGGACATCATGTTTGGTAAGGTGGAGGGTCAGAGAAAAAGTGTAAGACCCCCAAAGATGTATTGGCAAAGTGACAGCATCGATGGGCTCAAGCGTGGCAATAGTAGTGAGGTTGGCCCAGCATCAGGCAGTGTTTTGTTCTGCTGTGCATAAGGTCGCTATGCGTCAATACCGACTTGATCGCATCTTACAACAACAACAATGTATATGATCATAATATCTGCAAACAGAGAGGGTTTTACTTTTTCTTTACCAAATTGGATGCCTTTACTTTCCTTACAGATCTGGCAAAGACTTTCAGCACAGTAGTGATGAAAGGAAGGAGCTCTGGTAGTGTAGTGGTTACGAATCGGGATGGGAACCTTAAGGTCAGGAGTTCGAAACCACTAGCTGTTCCGTGGGAGAAAGTTGAGGCAGAAAGCTCCCGTAAAGATTTACAGCCTTGGAAATCCTGTACAGGGTCGCTATGAGTCGAAACTGACTCCATGCCACATAACCACCACCAGAGATAAAGGGTATCTTTGTCTGGTTCTCATTTGCAAGGGGAATTCTTTCCGTTTTTCTCCATTGAGAGGAATGTTGGCCGTTGATTTTGTATATATGCTTTTAATTATGTTGAGGAATTTCCCTCTATTCCTATTTTGTTGATTTAAATTTTTTCCAAAAAATCCGCAATGGTTATTGGATTTTATCAGATGCCTTTTCTGCAACAATTTATATAATCACATGGTTGGTTTCCTTGTTTAATTTATGTGGTAGATTATGTTGATTGTTTTTATAATACTGAACTATTAAATACTCGTATGACTCCCACTTCGTCATGATGTATACAATTTTTTTTATATGTTGTTGAATTCTATTTCCTAAGATTTTATTGATAATTTTTGCATCTAGGTTCATGATGGATATTAGTCTCTGGTTTTCTTTTTTAGTGATATGTCTTCCTGGTTTTGGTATTAGGGTCATGGTCACTTCATAAAATGAATTTGAGAGTTTTCCATCCTTTCCTAAATTCTGGGATAATCTGAGTAGAATTGGTGTCTGCTCATCTCTGAATATTTGGTAGAATTCACCAGTAAAGTCATCTGGGTTAGGTTATTGTTGTTGGGAATTTTTTAGTGATCTGATCTAGTTCTTAATTTGTTATAGGTCTGTTCAAGTGATCTACTGCACCTTGTGTTCATTTTGGTAGGTAGTATGTTTCTCGAAATTTGTTCATTTCTTCTGTATTTTCAAATTTGTTGGAATACTGTTCTTTGTAGTATTGTGTTATTAGCGTTATTAGTTCCATTGGTTTGGTTGTGATGTCACCCATTTCATTTGTTGATTGTGCGTTTTGCATCTTCTCTTTCTTTTCCTGTCTCAGATTTACCAGCTTTATTTCATTTTATTAATCCTTTTAAATAACGAACTTCATGTCTTGGTAATTCTTTCTATTGTTTTCTGTTTCATTTATATCTTCTCTAATCTTTATTATTTCTTTTTTTTTGTTGGCTCTCTGGTTACTTTAAGAACTCTGGTAGCATGGTGGTTATGAATGTGGCTGCTAATCTCACGGTCAGCAGTTCAAAACTGCTAGCGGTTCTGTGGGAGAAAGGTGAGGCTTCCTGCTCCCATAATAATTTACAGCCTTGGAAACCCTATACAGGAGTCGCTATGAGTCAGAACCGACTCACGGCACATAACCACCAGCAGGCTTACTTTGCTGCTCTTTTTCTAACTGTTGGAGATAATTGGGTCAAGGTATTGATTTTGGTTCTTTCTTCTGTGATGTGTGTGTTTGCTTCTATAAATAGCCATCTGGAGCACTGCTTTGCTGTGTCCCAATGTTTTTTTTTAAGGTTTTTATTGTGGATTGAGGGAAAGTTTACAGGACA
>NW_006408590.1:386239-387713 GCF_000296735.1 Chrysochloris asiatica | reverse complement strand
CCCTGAGTCTGCTTGGTCCTGTATTCTGTGTTGTTGCCATTGTATCTCCTTACTGCACTTCCACCCGATCTGCTATCTTGTTTGTTCTCCCCTGTCCCAATGGTTTTGAAATGTTATGTTTCCATTTTCATTTGAGTCAAATGATTTTTTAATTTTAATTACCAGCAGTTCCGCGGATGAAAGATGAGGCAGTCTGCTCCTGTAAAGATTTACAGCCTTGGAAACCCTGTGTAGGGTCGCTATGAGTCGGAACCGACTCCATGGCACACAACAACAACAACAACATTGTTGTTAAGTGCCATAGACTTGGTTCTGACTCACAGCGATTCTGTATAGAGTTTCCGAGGAGTGGCTGGTGGGTTTGAACCACAACCTTGAGGCTCAAACTGACCGTGTGGTCCAGCACATTATCCTGCAGCCCCACACCAGAATTCTGTTATCCAGTCGTTTTTAAGCAGGTTATTAGTCAGCTTCCATGTATTTGATTTTTTTTCTCTGTGATCCTCCTATTGTTGAATTCTAATTTTACAGTGTTTTGATCTGAGAAGATGCTTTGTAGTATTCCAGTGTTTTAAAATGTATTGAAGCTTGCTTTGTGGCCTGACATGTGGTCTATTCTGAAGAATGTGCACTGGAAAAGAATTTATATTGTGCAGTTGTTGGGTTAAATGGTCTGTATCAGTCTATGAAGTATATGGAGATATATAGATTTGTTGTCCAGGTGTGAAATTAGTTTAGGGATAAAGATTTGTTGTTGTGGTTAAGTGCCATTGAATCAGTTCCAATGTATAGCAACCCTATATAAGGTTTCCAAGGAGCAACTGGTGAGCTTGAATCACCGACTTTGTGGTTCTAACTGATTTTGGGATCAGTGTATTAGCACACAATGCCATACCAGGACTCCAGGACTAAAGATTTAGGTATGTTTAATGAGTCTCGGTTTGTTGCTGTGGGTTAGTGCATTGGACTGCAAGATTGGTTTGAACTACAAGGTCAGTGGTTCAAGCTCACCAGCTGCTCCTCGGAAACCCCATTCAGGGTCGCTATGGAGTGGCACCAACTCAGTGGCACTTAACAACAACAATTTATCATAATTATTGAATTTATGCAGATAGCATTTCCTCAGGAGAGTCTAAAACATGAGATTTATTTAATTCATTTATTCAACATATTGGTTGAGTGCCCTGCTATGTGCTGGCAGTGAGAAGTGAACTAGGACAGGGCCCAAGGCAAGAGCCTAAAGATAGGGCAGAGGACAAGAAGCAACTGAAGAGCAATAGGAATGGTGGGAGGAAAACAAGAGGAGAGTGCTGTGACAGAGGTGGAGGGGGCATGCCTCTTCTAGCACTTGTTGTGTAAGCATTCAGGCATGAATGAGGTCCTCTATTTGATTAGCCCACCATTGCTTATTGAATTCTATCACTGAACAAGACTGACCTAATTCTGAACCTGTGAGCACTTCCATTCTAGTAGG
>NW_006408590.1:377658-385376 GCF_000296735.1 Chrysochloris asiatica | reverse complement strand
ATGGTGAAATAATACAACCCTGTTGCACAGCTTTCTTAATTTTAAACCATTCAGTGTTTGCATGTTCTGTTTGTACAACTGCCTGTTGGTCCAGATACAGATAGATTCCTCATGAGCACAATTAAGTGTTCAGGAATACTCATACTTCACAATGTTGTCCATAGCTTGTCATGCTCCACACAATCAAAAGCCTTTGCATAGTCAATGAAGCACAGGTAAACATCTTTCTGCTGTTCTCTGCACAAGCTATGACAGGGCAAATCAGGAGGTAGTTAACCTTTCTTGGGGTCAGGAAAAGCTTGCAGGAAAAAATGATTAAGCTGAGACTCAGGTGCTCAAATAAATAGAACTTAGAATTTAATGATTTTGCAGGCTGAAAAGTAGAGAATGAGTTCAGAACAATGGTGGTCCACATGTAACCTTTCTCTCAGGGATCCAGGGCAAGTGATATGACAACTTCTGCATATCAAAGGGGCTTTCTCATAGTTTGGCTCATATAGATTGACACACTGTTACAAAATGAAATTTCTAAAATCTTAGTCATTTGTGAAGACAATCTTTAGAATTTCATGGACAAATAAACGTTGAAGTTGCATGATAAAAATAAACCATCTGTGGTTTCAGAGCCTGAAGTAATACAGATGGGTCTATTTATTTAGAAATAACTTGTTAGTGAGCTAATTATCAATTTAAAGGTTGTCCTTTCAAAGACTTGTTTATTATGATATTCGTGGCCCAGGCCAGTAATAAAGTACAGAGTAATCTACAATACACTAAGACATTCCACTTTATGACTTAAATGAAGAAATAATTTTATCCAAATAACGAGAAAACATAACAAATAATACTCAACTGTTTACCATGCCTATTAGTATCCTAAATTAAATTCATATGTTGGCTTGAAAACACACACATACACACAGTTACTTTACAGTGACTATTTACTTACTACTGTTGATAATGGCAATCTGCCTGAGAAAGAAAAAAATTCAGAAAGGGCAGTGGTATCTTGAACTGTCTCTTAAAATGGAAAGAAGTTGGAAGCACTTAAGAAGGGAAACTATTCAATTATCTATCAAGGAGAAAGCTGTGCTTTATGTGCGGGAGAGAAAGTTATGAAAGAACACTACCCTTTTCTTGTCCAGAAACCACAGAACTTCCTTGTTTCTCTTTTCTCACTCATAGTCTTGTATAGCTGATACAACTAGCAAATGCACTAGGAAGAAAGGAGGGGCCTTTTGCGTTCCTTCAGGTCCTTGGGAACCACCTGAGGGTTAGAGGGAGATGGAAGCAACAATTGTTTCTCTCCAGCGGCTGCCACTCAGGGTGGCGTGGGAGTGGAATGTTTCCTTAGTTCGAATAAATTTGTTAAAACAACCATCCAGCATTATCAATTGCCCAATTAAGTAAGGTAAGCATAGATTGACTTGTGCTTACTTACTAATCTGTAGTGAACAAAGTAATATTTTTCACTGCATCAAAGATTTTGCTACTAGATATGGGTGTCATCTGACTCTGTCCCAGCCCCACAGCACCTTTCTACAGAATCAAAACTTCTTTTTGAATGGTCAGTCCTTAACAGGGACAGAGTATTCAGTAAGCAAGGTAAGAGTTACGCATGGCTTTCCTTTTAGTGAACAATTTCAAATGGAAAACCCATTAAGTATGCTCATATTTAACCTTGCTTATTGAACAATCCGCTCCTGTCATCCAGCACCCACATGTCAATGTTGTAGCTGTTTTAGAATCAAGTTTAGCAAAATTTTACTTGCATATGATATTAATGACATTGTCTGATGATTTCCGTATTCCACTGGGCTACCATTTTTTGGCGTGGAAACAAATAAGGATCTCTTCCAATCAGTTGGCCAGATAACTGTCTTCCAAATTGTCATCGATGAGTGAGTGCCTCCAGTGCTGCATCAGTTTGTCGAAAGATTTCATCATTTCCATCAATTCCATGAGCGTGTTCTTTGCCTTCAGTGAACCTGAACTTCTTCCTTCAATACCATTGGCTCTTGATCATATGCTACCTCTTGAAATGGTTGAACATTGACCATTTCTTTCTGGTACAATGACTCTGCGTTCCTTCCATTTTCTTTTGAAGCTTTCTGCATCATTCACTGTTTTGCCCATAGAATTCTTCAGTCTTGCAAATTGTGCCTTGAATTTTTTCTTCAGTTCTTATAGCTTGAGAAATGCTGAGCGTGTTCTTCCCTTTTGATTTTCTAACTCCAGGTCTTTGCACATTTCATTATAATATTTGACTTTTGTCCTCTTTAGATGCTTTTTGAAATTTTCTGTTTAGCTCTTTTACCTCCTCATTTCTTTCCATTTGCTTTAGGATCTCTGTGCTGGAGAACCAGTTTCAGAGTCTCTTCTGACATCCATTTTGTTCTTTTCCTTCTTTCTTATCTTCTTAATGACCTTTGGTTTTCTTCCTGTATGATGTTCTTGATGTCATCCCACACCTTTTCTGGTCTTCAGTAATTAGTGTCTAATGTATCAAATATATTCTTGAGATGATCTCTAAATTCAGGTGGGATATTTTCAAGATCAAAATTTGGCTCTCATGAACTTGTTTTTAATCTTCAGCTTTAGCCAGAACTTGCATATGAGCAATTGATGTTCTGTTCCACAGTCTGTCCCTGGCCTTGTTTTGGCTGATGATATGGAGCTTTTTCATGTCTCTTCCCACAGATGTAATCAGTTTGATTTCTGTGAATGTCATCTGGTGAGGTCCATGTGTATAGTCAGTTTTTAAATCTTGCTTAAAAAAGGTAGCAGTGTAGAAGTCATTGGTCTTACAAAATTCTATCATGTGCTCTCCAGCATGATTTTTATCACTAAGGCCATATCTTCCAGCTACTGATCCATCCTCTTTGTTTCCAACCTTTGCATTTCAATCACCAGTAATTATCAATATATCTTGATTGCTTGTCTGAGCAATTTCAGAATGAAGAAGTTGGTAAAATTCTTCAATTTCATCATCCCTGGCATTAGTGGTTGGTTGCATATATTTGAATAATAGTGGTAGTAATTGGTCTTTCTTGTAGGCATATGAATATTATCCTATCACAGACGACAGCATTATACTTCGAGATGGCTCTTGAAACATTCTTTTTGATGATGAATGTGAAGCCAGTCCTCTTCAATTTGTCATTCCCAGCATAGTAAACCATGTGATAGTTAGATTCAAAATGGAAAATATCAGCCCATGTCAGCTCACTAATATCTAGAATATTGATGTTTATGCATTCCATTTCACTTTTGACAGCTTCCAATTTTCCTAAATTCATACTTTGTACATTCCATGTTTTGATTATTAATGTATGTTTTTTCCTCATTTTGAGTTGTGCCCCATCAGCAAATGAAGGTTCCGAAAGCTTTACTACATTTGCATCATCACAGTCAATTCTACTTTGAGGAGGTAGTTCTTCCCCAGTGGTATTTTGAGTGCTGTCCAATCTGAGGGGCTCATTTTCTGGTAGTACATCTGATAATATTCTGGTGCTATTCATAATGTTTTAGTATTCAGTATTTTGGTGCTTACAGTGTTCCACTGCTATTCATAAGGTTTTCAGTGTCTAAACATTTGGAAATAGTCTGTCTCCCCTTCTTCTTACCCTGTTTTAGTCTGTCCACCATGGATGATGCTGCTGGTATTTAAAATACCGATGCTATCACTTCCAGTATCAGTACAACACAGGAGCCACCACAGTAGGACAGACTGACAGACCGATAGACTAGTGGTGGTATCTTGCAGTTATGTATGTTTACTAGTCCGCAGTGGGGAGTCCAGAGCAGAACAGCTGGAACCTTTGTTCAATCGTTTTCTCGCAGCAGATTTGAGAGGCCCATTTCCATGACCATCACTTACTCAATCCGTAGCCTATGTTACAGTGAGGCCCTGTGCTGCAATGATGAAAAGCTTGGCTGCTGACTGAAAGGTTGGCAGTTCAAACCTACCAGATGCTTCTTGGAAACCCTATCAGGGTTGCTATGAGTCAGAAATTATGGCACTTAAAACAGCAACAAGCCCCTGGAGAAGGACATGCTTGGGAAATTGGAAGGTCAGCAAAAAAGAGGAAGTTCCCAATGAGCTAGATTGGCACAGTGGCTGCAGCATTGGGTTCAAGTCTAACCTGTGATGAGGGCACAGGTCCAGGCAGTGTTTCATTCTGTTGTGCATAGGATCACTGTGAGTTGGAAGCAACTTTTTGATATGCGACGCTGTAGGATAAGTGCTCAACCACAAGGTTGGTTTAAACCACAGGGTTGATTGTTCAAGCTCATCATCTGCTACTTGAAAACCCTATACAAGGTCACTATGAGTTGAAACTGACTCGACGGCACTTAACCCTTAAATGAATGGATTGTTTCATATATAGGTTCACTGTCAGATACCAAGGCTTTCTTGGGTGATGGTAATAGGTGATATGCTTGATGGTTGAGAATGGTGTTTCCTTGGCTCCAATCTTTGCTATTGTTGTTGTCAAGTGCCGTTGAGTTGGTTCCAACTCACAGCAACCCTGTATAGAATTTCCAAGGAGCAGTTGGTGGGTTTAAACCACCAACCTTACATTCAGTTCTTATCCTGCAGTGCCACACCAGGACTACAGACCTCAAATCTTAGCAGATCTAAAACTGCAGTGACCTTGTTGTTAGGTGCCAGTGAGTCCGTTCCAACTCATGTTATTGTTGTTGTTAAAGTGTCAATGAGTCGGTTCCAATCCATAGCGACCCAGTATAGTGTTTCTGAGGAGCGGCTGGTGAGCTTGAACTGCCAACCTTGCGGTTCAAACAACTGTACAGTCAGCGCATTAACCCACAGCGCCACACCAGGACTCCGGAGCTCAAATCTTAGCAGATCTACAATTGTGGTGACCTTGTTGTTAAGTGTTATTGAGTTCCAACTGATAGTGATCTCTATAAGAACAAAATGGAGCTCAGTCATGCACCTTCCTCACAATCATTACTGTATCTGAGCCCATTGTTACTATCATTGTGCCATCATTAATGATATTCCTCTTATACTCTGATACTCCAATTTTACCAAGCATGATGTCCTTATCTAGGGACTGGTCCCTCCTGATAACATGTCCATAGTCACTTCCAAGGATCATCTAGCCTTATTTTAGTTGTTGTTAGGTGTCAGTTGAGCTGGTTCCAACTTATAGCAACTTTAGTACAACAGAGGGAAACACTGTCCAGTCCTGCACCATTTGAGTCTATTGATGCCAATCAATCTCATTGGGTCATCCTCTTGTTTGCTGACCTGCCACTTTACCAAGCATGATGTCATTTCCCAGGGTTTGATCCTTCCATATGTCCAAAGTGTGAGAGGCAAAGTCTCATCAACATTGCTTCCAAGGAGCAATCTGGTCACACTTCTGAAACAGATTTGTTCATTCTTCTGGCAGTCTATGGTACATTCAATAGTCTTTGCTAAAACCAAAATTCAAATGAAGCAATTCTTCTCCGGTCTTCCTGATTCATTGTCCAACTTTCCATGCATATGAAGTGATGCAACTTATTCCTCAAAGTGACATCATTGCTCTTTAACACTATTAAGAAGTCTTTTGCAACAAATTTAGCTAGTGCAATACTTCATCTGATTTCATGACTACTGCTTCCTGAAAGTTGATTGTGGACCCAAGTAAAATGAAATCTTTGACGATTTCAATCTTTTCTCTATTTATTATAATGTTATATATCAGTCTAGTAGTAAGGATTTTCATTTTCTTTACATTGAGTTGCAATTCATACTGAAGCCTGTAGTCTGGATTTAGAAATACTTTCTTTTTCTTTTTCTTTGACTGTTATGAGAAGCAATAGGAAGAGTAGAGGTACTTCTGAATGGTGTCACAGCCCTCAGCCCAGCCTGCCACCTGGACATATTCTAGATTCCTGTCTATTGAGTAACCAAGTCACTGATTATGGCTTGCTAACTGTGCATTTTTGAGACTTGACGTTTGAAAAAAATCTCCTTCGGAATTTCAGCCTGAAAGAATAACTTACCTTGTGTCTACCAATCTGGCTCCTGATGTACACTTTTTAAAAATGACTCTCCTCATGTGTTCCCTTTCTAAATTATTAAAGAATTTAGGAAAGCAGTGAAAGACTATGGTTTACAGAAATTAAAAAAAAAAAAAAAAGATTCAAACTTTTATGAGAAGCAGAAGTGAGGTACAGTCAACTTTTACCATCTTTTGTCCAACAGGAAAACAGTGATATGCAAAATTCAAAGCTCTGAATAAAAAAATGTTATCTTTGGTTATGATTTATATTATGATTTTATTTTTATATCTATTTAATAATTTTGTTTTCTTTGGATTTGTATAAAAATGTTTATGCAATGACTGTATGAAGTAAAAATGGAAATGTTAGGAAACTGACATAGGACCTAAAATGTACTTTGGTTGGTTCCTACATGATGTTAGTTATCAAGAATTGACATTTCTTCTAGAGTGAATTTATAGAGTCATATAAATAATGAACTCTGGGTGAAAAAAAATAGTAGAAGTAGTGAGTATGAGAGAACATTAGTCTATAAATAATTATTTTAGTCAAGTGCATATTTGACTTTGAAAAGCTACCAGTCTGGGTAAAGGATTAAAATGTTTCCCCTGCTACATAAGAGGATTTTAGGTGATGGAACCATTCTGTATGATACTGTAGTGTTGGATTACATGACTCTCTGCATTTTTTCCCAAATCCATAGAATACTACACCGCAAACAGTGACTTTCACTGTAAGCAAATGAAAAAAAAACAAAACAAAATCAACCAGAATATCAGGGGAATCCAGGATGGAATGTAGACTGTGACAAATGAATCTAACTGTATGCCAAATATAGGACATAACTTCTCTGAAGGGCTGGGGAAGGAAGGAGCTGGCTTAAACAACTCTGGAGAACACTTTTGGTGAGATAATGTCATGCTAAAAAAAATAACATACAAAAAATACTGTATTTTAGTTATTTTTTTCTCTCAAGGGTCTAGTTTAGCAATCTACATGTAAATAAGAGCACTTTACATCTATTCTATGACAAAAAAATAAATATAGTATAAATTATGCTAGCCAGATGCCAAGTCTTACTGTTAAAGAGTAAAGTGGCAAGTTAAAAGGAAGCAGGAGGGATTACATGGTCAGATTTGGAAGCATCAGACTAATATTTATTTTCATACATATGCAAATAGGTCCAGATGTAAACATATATGTTTATAAGAATATTGATACTGAAACTTGATGAAGAACATCAGGATATCATCAGATATAGTGCTGGAAGATGAGTCCCTCAGGTTGGACAACACCCAAAATATGACTAGGGAAGAGTTGCCTCTTCAAAGTAGAGTTGACCATGATGATGCGAATGGAGTAAAGCTTTCAGGACCTTCATTTGCTGATGGGGCACAACTCAAAATGAGGAGAAAACATACATTAATAATAGGAACATGGGATATATGAAGTATGAATCTAGGAAAAGTGGAAGTTGCCAAAAATGAGATGGAATGTATAAAGATCAATATTCTAGGCATTAGTAAGCTGTAATGGACTCTTTGCATAGTGGTTACGAATCAGGCTGCGAACCTCAAGGTTGGCAGTTTGAAACTACCAGCCATTCCACGGAAGAAAGATGAGGCTTTCTGCACCTGTAAAGATTTACAGCCTCAGAAACCCTATACAGGGTCACTATGAGTCAGAACTGACTCCAT
>NW_006408590.1:376066-377236 GCF_000296735.1 Chrysochloris asiatica | reverse complement strand
TATGTCTACTAGGTGGCTAGAGTCTGATCCTCAGAGCCTATGGTTTGGACGGTCAACAACGCTTGGGCCCACAGGGACTTGGCCTCCTGACTGGGTCTGTGCTGTCTGCATCTGAGTCCTCCTTATTTATTGATTGTTTAAGGGACGCTGCCTGTCTTAGGTGGTCAACAATGGACTTTTACTGGCCACTTTGAATTTGACAGCCATATGATTTCCTATGCCAGGAACAACAAATTCAAGAGGAATGGCTTACCGTTCATCATCAAACAGAACATTTCAAGATCTATCTTGAAGTACAGTGCTGTCTGTGATACTATAAAATGCATATGCTTACAAGGAAGACCAGTTAATACCACTATTATTCAAATTTATGCACCAATGGCTAAAGTCAGTGATGACGAAATGAAGAATTCTATCAACTTCTTCAGTCCAAAATTAACCAAACATGCAATCAAGATGTATTGATAATTACTGGTGAATGGAATGTGAAGGTTGGAAACCAAGAGGAAGGGTCAGTAGTTGGAAAATTCGTTGGACAATGAATAAGGATGACTGAAGTAGAACTGATGCACTTGAGTTATGATTTTGGAGAAGAATATTGACAGCATCACAAACTGCCAAAAGAGTAAGCAAGTCTGTCGGAAGAACAGCCAGAATACTCTTTAGAAGCCAAGATGCCGAATCTTTGTGTCTCATACTTTGGACATGTTATCAGGAAGGATGAGTCCCTGGAGAAGGATATCATACTTGGTGAAGTGGAAGGTCAGCAAAAAAGAGGAAGACCTCCCATAAGATGGATTGGCACAGTGGCAGCAACAGTGGGCTCAAGTGTAGACACAATTGTGAGGGTGGCACAGGAACAGATAATGTTTCATTCTGTTGTGCATAGAATTGCTGTGAGTTGGAACTGACTCTATGGCACCTAACCACAAAAATAACAATCCTCTAGTTAGTAATCGATCAAACATGCAATCAGGATGTAGTGCTCATTACTGGTGATTGGAATGCAAAGGTTAGGAGCAAAGAGGAAGGAACAGTAGTTGGAAAATTTGGATTTGGTGATAGAAATGATGCTGGAGAACGAATGATAGATTTCTGCAAAACAAATGATTTGTTTATTTCAAACGCCTTCTTTAGACAGCATAACAGATGACTATACACATGGACCTC
>NW_006408590.1:371653-373881 GCF_000296735.1 Chrysochloris asiatica | reverse complement strand
CTTCATCTCTCATGCTTTGGACATATTGTAAGAAGGGAACAGTCACTGGAGAAGGATATCATGCTGGGTAAGATGGAGGGTCAGGGAAAAAGAGGAAGATGGATCGGCCAGGTGGCATCATTGATGGCATGGAGTGTGGCGGCGGTAGTGAGGTTGGCCCAGGATAGGACATTGTTTCATTCTGCTGTGCATGGGGTCGCTATGAGTTGGTTGGGACTTGATGGCACCTGACAAAAACAACAATAATGGCTAGTGATCATGAACATTTTTTCATATGTTTGTTGGCTGCCTGGATCTCCTCCTTGGTGAAGTGTCTGCTCATGTCTTGTACCCATTTTTTAATTTTTTTTTTTTTTTGTCCTTTTCTTGTGGAGGTGTTATGGTTTCCTATATATTTTAGAAATGAGTCCCTTGTCTGATGTGTTGTTGCAAAAGATTTTTTCCCATTCTGTGGACTCCCTTTTTACTCTTTTGGTGAGGTCTTTTGATGCACTTAAGTTTTAATTTTTAATATGTCCAATCATCTATTTTGTCTACTTTTGTTTGTGTAATTTTCAAAATGTTTGGTAGTTTTTGTAAGCCCTGTTAGAGCCCTCACATTTGTCCCTATTTTTGATTGATGGCCTTTATAATTCTGGGACTCACATTTAAGTCTTTAATCCATGCTGACTTGGTTTTTGTATAAGGGGTGAGGTAAAGGTCATGCTTCAATCTTTTGAATATCGCTTTCCAGTTCTGCCAGCACCATTTGTTGAAGAGACTATCTCTTCCTCGTGCAATATACTGAAGTACTTTGTCAAAAATGAGTTGGCTGTATGTGTATGGGTTAATGTCTGGATTCTCAATTCTGTTTCATTGATCAATGTTTCTTTCATTCTACCAGTACCAGGCTATTTTGACCACTGTAGCTGTGTAGTAAGTTTTTAAATCAGGGAGTGCTAGGCTTCCGACTTTCTTCTTCTTCAGCAGTGCTTTGCTTATCCTGATTCTGTTTCCTTTTCATATAAAGTTTGTAATAGTTTTTTCCATCTCTTTGAAGAATGTCATTGGAATCTGGATTGGGATTACATTATATGTGTAAATTGCTTTGGGAAGTATTGACATTTTCACAATGTTAAATCTTCCTATCCAGGAGCATGGTATATTCCTCTATTTTTGTAAATCTCTTTTGGTTTCTTGTAGTAGTATTTTTAGTTTTCTTTGTATATGTCCTTTGTTTCTTTGGTTACATTTATTCCTTGATATTTCATCCTTTGGGTGGCTATTGTAAATGGTATTTGCTTTCCTAATGTCCTTTTCAGCGCTGTCATTGTTACTGTAGAGGAATCCAACTGATTTTTGTATGTTGATCTTATACTCTGCCACCTTGCTGAATCCTCCAATGAGGTCTAGTAGCTTTTTTACTGAGTCTTTGGGGTTTTCTATGTTAGGATCATTATCATTTGCAAATAGAGTTTTACGTCCTCTTTGCCAATTTGGATGCCTTTAATTCCCCTGTCTTGCCGTATAGTTCTAGCTAAGACTTCCAAAACAATATTGAATAGGAGTGGTGACAAAGGGCATCCTTGTCTGGTTCCTGTGTGCAGAGGGAAGATCTTTCAGTTTCTCTCCATTGGGAGTAATGTAGGCTGTTGGTTTTGCATATATGCTCTTAATTATGTTGAGGAATTTCCCTTCAATTCCTACTTTGTTGAGTGTTTTTATCAGGCATGGATGTTGGATTTTGTCAAATGCCTTTTCTGCATCAATCAATATGATCATGTGGTTCTTTTCTTTTTTCTTATTTATATGGTGGATTATGTTGATTGTTTTTCTAATGTTCAACCATCCTTGCATCCCTGGTATGAATCCCACTTGATCATGATGTATCTTTTTTTTTTTTTTTTTTATGTGCTGCTGGATTCTGTTGGCTAGGATTTTGTTCAGAATTTTTGCATCTATGTATTAGGAAGTCCTCTTTTATCTTTTGGAATAATTTGAGTAGAATTGGTGACAGCTTTTCCCTGAATGTTTGGTAGAACTTTCCAGTGACGCCATCTGGGCCTGGACTTCTTTGTTTGGGAGTTTTTTTGATGACCTGATCAATTTCTTCTTTTGTTATGGATCTTTTCAAGTTTTCTACTCCACTTTGTGTAAGTTTAGGTAGGTTGTGTTTTTCTAAAAATGTATCCATCTCTTCTAAGTTTTCAAATTTGTTGGAGTACAACTCTTCATAGTATTCTGTTATT
>NW_006408590.1:368310-371535 GCF_000296735.1 Chrysochloris asiatica | reverse complement strand
TTTTCTTTTGTTAGGTTTGCCAATGGTTTGTCAATTTTATTAATCCTTTCAAAGAACCAGCTTCTTGTCCTATTGATTCTTTCTATAGTTTTTCTGTTTTCTATCTCATTTATTTCTGCTCTTATCTTTATTATTTCTTTTCTTTTTGTGACTGTAGGTTCCCTCTGCTGGTCTGTTTCTAATTGTTGGAGATACTTTCTTTGTCTCTTATACTTATTTTTGCCTTAAAAGTCTATTTTATCAAAAATTAATATTACCACTCCTGCTTGTTTTTGATTGTCATAGCTTGATATATCTTCTTCTATTTGACTTTCAATATTTTTTGTCTTTGTATACGCTATGATATAATGTATTGAAAGAGCCTGTTTTCTTATCCATTCTGCTACTCTCCATGTCTTGACTGGTGCATTTAATCCTTTGATGTTCAGTGTAATTTTTGATAGATATGAAGTGATTACAATCATTTTGCTGAGGGTTTTTTTTTTTGTGTGTGAAGCTGTTGGTTTCTTTGTTTCACATAATTTTCTATGCTGAGTTTATTTTGTTTGTGTATTTTCTTGTCAGCTTCATCATTACTATTGTTTTAATGTGTATTATAGTTTTCCTTTTTCTTGATGTGAAGGTGTGTTCATTTTATTTGAGGTTATCCTTTAATTTAGTAATTTCTTTCCTACTTAAAATAGTCTGTTTTGGCTTGAAATCTACTTGATTTCCACATCATTTGAAAATTGTGTAAATTCCAAAAGGAGGGGAAAGTCCTGCTTTTTTCTTTGTAGTTTTCTTCATTATAACTTGATGTCTTTGGTTATCTATTTTCATTCTTGTAGCTTTCTTTTTTTACTTTGGATACTTCTACATCTGTATTGAATTCTGGGTGGTGTTGCCTTGTATGTCAGTCTCAGATTATTGTCTGTTATTGTTGGGACTCTCAGCTGGTTGTTACAAATTCCTTTAGTTTTTGCTTATCTGGGAATGGTCTAATTTTACCATTGTATTTGAGGAGCAGTTTTGCTGGGTATGATTCTTGGTTGACTTTTTTCTTTCTTTTTTTCTGTTTTCTGCCTTTTGCCTGAATGGTTTCTGCTGAGACATCAGTCCAGTAACATTGAGCTTTCTTTCTCTTATCGCAATTATAGTCAGTTTGATTCCTGTGTATTTCCTCTGGCAAGGTCCATGTGTATACTGTATAGTACATCTTGATTGCATGATTGAGCAAATTTAGACTGAAAAAGTTAGGATTCTTCAGTTTCATCATCACTGCCTTTAGTGGTTGGTGCATAAATTTGAATAAAAATGGAACAAACTAGTCTTACTTGTGTTGTACTTGTTAAGTGCCATCAAGTTGGTTTTGACTCATAGGGACCCTGTTTAGGGTTTCTGAGGAGCGGCTGGTGAGTTTGAACTGCCAAGCTTGTGGTTCAAACTGACCTTGTGGTCCAGTGCTTATACTACAGTGCCACACCAGGTCTTCTGTATGTGTATGGATATTAACCTATAACAGACAGCATTGTACTTCAATATAGTACTGGAAATATTATTTATGACAATGCAACACTATGCCTCTTGAATCTATTGTTTCCAGCAAAGCAACTCATATGATTGTCTCATTCAAAATGGCCAATACCAGTCCATTACAACTCACTAATGCCTAGAATATTGATATTTATGAATTCCATTTCATTTTTGACAACTTCCAATTTTCCTAGATTCTTACTTCATACATTTCATGTGCTGATTATTAAAGTATGTTTGCACCTTTTTGTTCTCATTTGAGTTGTGCCCTTTCAGTTAATGAAGGTCCCCAAAGCTTTGTTTTATTCTCATCATTATGGTCAGCTCTACTTTGAGAATGCAGTTCTTACCTAGTTGTAGTTTGAGTGCCTTCTAGCCTGAGAGATTCATCTTCTGGCACTATATCTGAAAATGTTTCACTGATATTCATATCGTTTTCCGTGGCTAACCATTCAGAAATGGTATGTCTCTTCTTCTTCCTAGTCTGTCGTAGTCTGGAAGCTCAGCTGAAACCTGTCCAGCATTGGCATTTAAAATACTTATTGGTGGCATAAAATACTGGTGTCTGAAGTTAACCATCAGGCACCAACTGCCTTTCAAAATTCAGTAAAATATCTGATGATTAAGTAATTCTTTGGGGTTATTCTGGTTACTAACAACACTAAAATCGGTCATTGTGTGTGTTTCCTGTTAATTTGTAATATTATGACATGAAAAGTTTTTTCTGCATCTGTGTTGCAGATTCCAGCATCACAGCAACACACCTGTCACAACAGTATGCAAACTGACAGATTGAGTTGTAGGGATTCACCCATTAGTCTTTATGTAATATTCTTTCTTTTTGCTTTTGCTGATTTTTGCCTTAAAGTATGTTTGACAAGAAATGAATCTTGCTACTCCTACTGTTTTTTTGGTAGCCATTTGCTTGATATATGTTTTTTTTTCCATCCTATTATTTTTAGCTTATTTTTGTCTTGTGAAAAGCATATTGACGGGTCATGCTTTCTTTTTCATTCTGCTACTCTCTGTCTCTTGAGAAGTGCATTTTATCCCTTTATATTCAGTATAATTATTGATGGATATGAATTTACTATTGTCATTTTACTGGTTTTTAGAGAATTGTTTTTTTATGTGTGTGATATTGATGATATCTTTGTTTTATACAATGGTAAATAAGTATTGCTACTAGGGATCCAGTTAATTGGGTTTATTTCAAGCAAAACATTTTAAACATGTTTCTGTGATCATTGGATAACTGCAGACATGTTATTTTCATAAAACACTTGTCTTAGCCTCATTTTGTTGTTGTCAGGTGCCATCGAGTCGGAACCAACTCATAGCGACCCCATGCACAGCAGAATGAAACAATGTCTGATCCTGGGCCAACCCCACTACTGCTGCCACTTTTGACGCCATCAATGATGCCGCCTGGCTGATCCATCTCATTGGGGGTCTTCCTCTTTTTCTCTGACCCTCCATCTTACCCAGCATGACTTCCTTCTCCAGCGACTATTCCCTCCTGACAATATGTCCAAAGTATGAGAGACAAAGTTTAGCTATCTTGGCCTCCAAGGAGTACTCTGGTTGTACTTCTTCCAAAACAGATCTGTTGGTTCTTTTGGCAGTCCATGGCACTGTCAGTATTCTCCTCCAACACCACAACTCAAAGGCATCAATTCTTCTACGATCTTACTTATTTACTGTCCAGCTTTC
>NW_006408590.1:358352-364786 GCF_000296735.1 Chrysochloris asiatica | reverse complement strand
GGGCCAGTTAAATTCAAAGTATAGAGGTCAGCTTAGTAGGTGATGGCAACTATTTTGGGGGGACTCCAAAGGAATACTGTTGGTACATTTTTCTTGAAGGACTCAAGACAATCACAGGACTTATTATGAAGAAAATTTAGGAAAATGGAAGATAACATTAGTTAGAAAAAGGTTGAGAAAGTTGTACTGAAGACTTGTTTGCCATCTCTATAATGTTCCTGCTCATCTTTCAAAGGTGACAGGGGTTGTCCTATAAGAATTTTGTTAGGAAACCTTACTCTACTCTCCTAAGTTTGTGTCTTTAGACTTCTTTTTGTTCCAATAGTTAAAGAACATTTATAAGGAATACAATCTGGGTCCCTGAAAGATGCAAAAACAGCTGTTTTGGTATGGTGTAGTTAATAAAGTGCAGATTCTTCAGGGAAGGGTTGCTGTTGCTGTTAGATGCCATTGAATTAGTTACATCTAATAGTAACCTTATGTACAACAGGAGCAAACACTACCCAGTCTTGAGTTATCCTCATAATGGTTGTTATGCTTGAGCCACTGTGTCAATCCATCTCCTTGAGGGAGCTTTCCTCTTTTTCGCTGACCTTCCACTTTACCAACCATTATGTCTTTTTCCAGGGACTGTTCCTTCCTGACGTATGTCTAAAGTAAGCTACAAACTCTTATCATTATTGCTTCAAGGAACAATCCTGTTGTACTTCTTCCATAACAGATTTATTCATTCTTCTATCAGTCCATAGTATATTCAGTGTTCTTTGTCAGAATCTTAACTCAAATGCATCAAGTCTTCTCTGATCTTACTTATTCATTGTCCAATTTTCACATACATAATGAGGTGATTTAAAATACCATGACTTGAGTCAGAGGCATATTATTCCTCAAAGTGACATCTTTGTTCTTGAACCTTTTCAACAGGTCTTTTGCAGCAGATTTGCCTAATGCAATATATCATGTGATTTCTTGACTGCTGCTTCCATGAATATGCATTGTGAATCACAACAAAAGTAGTCTTTGACAACTTCAATCTTTTCTCCATTTATCATGATGTCATTTATTGGTCCAGTTGTGAAGATTTTAATTTTCTTTACATTGAGGTACAATTCTTGAAGGCTGTGGTTTTTGATCTTCGTCAGTAAGTACTTAGTGTAGTGGTTACAAGTTGGACTGCTAACCTCAACGTTAGCAGTTCAAAACAACCAGCAATTCTAAAGGAGAAAGAAGAGGCTTTCCACTCCTGTAAAGATTTACAACCTTGAAAACTCTATGCAGAGTTGCTATGAGTAGGAACTGACTCCATGGCACATAACCACCACCACCACTTCACTTCTAGCACACAAGGTTAAGTCATCTGCATATAGAAGGTTGTTAATGAGTCTTCTTCCAATCCTGATAGTATGTTCTTATTCATATATTACAGTTTCTCAGAGAATTTGCTCAGCATACAGACTGAATAAATGTGGTAGAAGGGTACAACCCCGGTGCAAAATTTTCCTGATTTAAAATCCTTCAATATCCTCTTGTTCTGTCTAAATGACAGACTCTTGGCCTTTGTGCAGATTCCTCACTGTTCTGAAATTCTTATTCTTTGCAATGTCCTCCATAGTTTATTGAATACGTTTGCATAGTCAATAAAGCACAAGTAAACATTTTACTGGTATTTTCTGCTTTCAACTAAGATCCTTCTGATGTCAGTAATGATAGCCTTCCTACTATGTCTTCTTCTGAATCCATTTGAATTTCTTGCAGCTCCCTGTTAATGTGACCATTTTTGAATGACCTTCAGCAAAAATTTACTTGCATGTGATATTATTCAACGATTTGCTCATTCAGTTGGCTCACCATCCTTTGGAATGGACAAAAATATGGATTTTTTTTTTTTTTTTTCCAATTGGTTGACCAGATAGCTGTCTTCCAAATTTCTTGAGCTAGACAATTAAGCACCTTCAGTGCTGCATGCTTGTTTGAAACATTTCGATTAATATTCCATTAATTTCCAGAGACTTGTATTTTGCCAATGCTTTCAGTGTAGCTTGGACTTTTTCCTTTTGCACCATCAGTTCTTGATCCTATGCTGCTTCCTGAAATGGTTGAATGTCAACCACTTCTTTTTGGTCCTATGACTCTGTGTGTCCATCACATCTTCTTTTGATATTTGCTGTGTCATTTAATATTTTACCTATGTTGTTGTTGTTGTTATGTGCCGTGTAGTTGGTTCCGACTCATAGCGACCGTGTACAGGGTTTCCAAGGCTATAAATCTTTACAGGAGCAGAAAGCCTCATCTTTCTCCTGTGAAACAGCTGGTAGTTTCGAACTGCTGACCTTGCGGTTCTCAGCCCGATTTGTAGCCACTACGTTACCATAGCTCCTTGAATTTACCTATAGAACCATCCAATACTGCAATCCAAGGTTTGAGTTTTTTCTTTAGTTATTTCAGCTTGAGAGATGCTGAGGATGTTCTTCCCTTTTAGCTTTCTAACTTCATTTCTTTGCACATTTCATTATAGTCTTCTCGAGCTGCTCTTTGAAATTTTTTATATAGCTCCTTTACTTTATTTCAGTTGCTTTAGCTTCTCTACATTCAAAAGCAAGTTTCAGAATCTTCTGATATCAGTTTTGTTTTTTCTTGTCTTTTTAATGGCCTTTTGCATTCTTCATGTGTGATATTCTTGATGTTATCTCACAATTGTCTGGTCTTTGGTCATTAGTGTCTAATGCTTCAAATCTGTTTTTGAGATGGTCTCTAAATTCAGGTAGGATATACTTAGGGTCATAGTTTTGTTGTTGTGGACTTGTTTTTAGCTTCAGCTGAAGCTTCAGCTTGAGCTTGCACATGAGCAATTGATGGGCTGTTCCAACTTGAAGGTACATAAATATTCTTTTGAATTCTTTTTCAGTTAATTAATTTACCTTTGTTGTTGTTGTTAGTTGTCATCAAGTTGGTACCAATTCATATTGACCCTGTGTACAACAGAATGAAACACTGCCTGTTCCTGGGCCAACCTCACCATTATTGCCACACTTGAGCCCATTGATGCTGCCACTCTGTCAATCCACCTCTCTGGGGGTCTTCCTCTTTTTCTCTGACCCTCCACCTTACCCAATATGACATTCTTCTCCAAAGACTGGTCCATCCTGACAATATGCCCAAGGTATGAAAGACGAAGTCTGGCCATCCTGGATTCCAAGGAGCACTCTGGCTGCACCTCTTGTAACACAGATCTGTTTGTTGTTTTGGCAGCCCATGGCACTTTCATTAGTCTCTTCCAACACCATAATTGAAATACATCAATTCTTCTATGGTCTTCTTATTCACTGTCCAAGCCTCACAAACGTTTTCTGGCTCTGCATCTTAGCTATTTGTTTGAGTCATTCTCTCTCGTTTCTTTGTTTGAATCTATTGTTTCTGGGACATTGAGATGTTTTATATTGTTATTTAATTGTTGATTGTATATTGATGTTTCCTTAGACTCTCGCCAATTGTTTTCTGTGGGTGTAGTTAGAAAATGGAAGTGTGTGCACTATTCTCCATTTGCCATTCATGAACCTCAGTTTAGGGTGGGTTTGACTTATGTTGGTTGCTGTCTGTTGTTGATCATGTGGCATAGGATCTGGTACTGGCTTGTTCTCAGTGGTTGGAGATGCAGGGTGTATTTTTATGGCTGGGCTATATGGGTGTGATTGCTTTCTCTTGTTGGATGGGACAGAGGAGAAACTATCCCCAGCACACACACCAGGAAACAAACCAGAATAAATGAACAAGCAGCTAACAATGAAAATAGGAAATATAAAGGAGAAAAAAATAAATAAAAACAGACAGTAATCAGGATGTAGAACATAACTAAAAACAGAAAAAAGGGACAGGAAATTTGAGCTATAGAAGAGAAAAATAAGTGAGAACATAAAGGAAGACATAAAAACAAATACTCAGAACACAAAGAGGTAAGAGGAAAAGTGAAAGAGTGTAGAGTAGTAAAGAAAGAGCAAAATGGGGTGGGAGAAGGGGAAATGAGAAACAGAAGAAAAGGAAAACCAAAAACAATGATAGAAAAGATGAAATTCAAGAGAATGGAAAGAAAAGAAGGAAAACAAAGATTAAACAAAAACAATGAAACAACAAAAGGAAAAAAAACCCCCCGCAAAACAAAAAGAACAGTGCAGCTGTTCGATGTGGCCAGTAACAAACTCTGGGGGACTATTCCAAGCCAACAGACTTATGAGGTGGGTGTTGGAGGGATGTGAAAGTGGAGTTCCTGGCCCTAAACTGAGTTCCTATTGGCCTTGGTGTTATTTATGCTCAATGCGCTCAATCCAGAAGTAGTTCGTGGAGGCCCTTGATGGAGCTGGTTTCAGTGTCTGTTATGCCCACAGGGAAGCTGGGGGCAGGGTGACTGGTTAAATGCTGGTTTGGTGTCTTTGTGGGTTCTGTAAGTCTGGAGCTATGCCCATGTGAAGGCAGGCACCAAACAGTACAGTTGTCCCTTGTCTCATACTGGCGTGGCTTCCAGCCACGTAGCTTCCAACTCCCAGAGAGCAGGGTATGCACTGGGGTAGATGAAGGTGGGAGTTGGCCACTTCTGGTCACCAGGGAAGTGGGGAATAAAGAAGAAATCACAGCTTTCCCGTCACCTTCTGTGAATCTGCTCTGCCAGGCAGATTCAGTTGCCAGAGCTGCTCACAAAAGTTCAGGATGGTTGTACTGCGTCTGGCTGGCTGTTCACCAGTCAGTCTCCCTATCTCACCATACCTGCTCAGCTTCTCCTCCCACGACTATGCTACCCACTTATCTAAGGTTTCCTCTGAAGTTCAGGGTTACAGGACTTTCATCCGTGTCTGTTCCATTTGGTTTCTTGTATCTTTGTTGTAGAGGGCCTCTTTAATGCATCTGCCTTTTTTTTTTTTTTCTTATAGAAGGTGAAATTCATATAACATAAAATGAACTTTTTAAAGTGAACAATCAAGAGGCATTTAGTACGTTCACAATGCTGTGCAACCACCACCTCTACCTAGTTTCAAGACATTTTCATCATCTCAAAATAAAACACTGTTCCCATTAAGCAGCTACTACCATTGCAGCACAGAACAAAGGGATACTTATCTCCTGGTTTAGAATCAAGGAAGGTGTGTGCCAAGATTGTATGCTTTCACAATACTTATTCAGTTTGTATGCTGAGGAACTACTCCACGAAACTGGATAATATGAAGACGTACACAGCATCAGAATTGGAAGAAGATTCATAACAGCCGGCCACATGCAGATGACACAAACTTACTTGCTGAAAGTGAAGAGGACTTAAAATACTTACTGATGAAAATCAAAGACTACAACCTTCAGTATGTAAAGAAAGCAAAAGTCCTCACAACCTGACCCATAAATAACATGATGACAAATGGAGAAATGTTTGTAGTTGTCAAAGACTTCAGTTTACTTGGATTCACTATAAACACTCATGGAAGCAGCAGCCAAGAAATCAAATGACATGTTGCATTAAGCAAATCTGTTTCACAAGATCTCTTTAAAGTGTTCAAGAGTAAAGCTATCTGTTTGAGGACTAACATACACCTGACCGAAGTCATGATATTTTCAATTGCCTCATATGCATGTGAAAGTTGGACAAAGACTAAGGATGGCCCAGGACCGGGCAGTGTTTCATTCTGTTGTGCATTGGATCGTTCTGTTGTGCATTGGGTCACTATGAGTCAGAATCAACTTGATGATTCCGCCACCATTGCCGCTTTCCCCTATCCCCTGGAAGCTACTGATCTCTAAGAATTGATCTGTTCTGGAAATTTCATATTAATTGAATCATACAATATGTGGCCTTCTGTTTCTGACTTTCATTAGCATGTTTTTGAGGTTCATCTATGTTGTAGTACGTATTGGTACTTTATTCCTTTTTAACTGTGTGTGGATATATCACAATTAATTTATCCGTTCACAAGTTGATGACTGTTTAGGTTGTTTTGCCAGAATTCTTAATACTGCCTTTTGCTTCCCATCTGGTCTTCTTCACTCTTTTGCTTTATCATCATGCCCTCTTGAGCTTTTGAATTTGTGTCCTCTGATAAAGGGGCTGGACATTTCCCTTAATTCTGACACTTCTCAGCACAAAACTCAAACTATTGAATGAAAAACCTTCAGTTTTCTTAAAGATGTGCCTTACACTAGGTTTATTTGTGTTTTATCCTTGAATTGTGCTCATCCTTTGATAAATATTGTCTTTGGTTTTCTAGGGAAATTTAACCAGTGAAGTGTATATATATATGCTGTTGTTGTTGTTGTTAAGTGCTGTTGAGTCAGTTCCAACCCATAACGACCCTGTATAGGGTTTCCGAGGAGCAGCTGGTGAACTTGAACCACCAACCTTGCAGTTCAAATGGGATTCAGTTCAAATGGGATTTTCAGTCTGGCGCATTAACCCACAG
>NW_006408590.1:356844-358181 GCF_000296735.1 Chrysochloris asiatica | reverse complement strand
GTGAAAGAGAGAGCCTTTCCCATGTGTCCATTATATTGTGAGCAGAACACACCCCCACCCTTTCAATTGATTGACTGCTCATAGCCAATCATCATAGAGTTAATTATACTTGTATTAGATTTCATCACCTTGGAAATATACACATCCAACTGCTGAACCTCTGGAAATCCTGGCCTAGTTAAGCTGACCCAGAACCCTAACTATAACAATTATAAATGAGGGTTAAATTTTCTTTCTATTCTTGGCATTAGAAAATTGGACAGTTTGAGAGGATCTCAGATTGTAGGTAGAGCTTTGCCCATCTTACAGTAAGCAGTAGCTTAACTTTATATACACATCTGGGTTTAATTATAGTTGGCATCTCTGAACTTTGGGGCAAAATATGCATTGCTGAGATGTCATGTGCTTCTTCTGGTAGTCCAAGAGTATAATCACTCAGATGTATAATCACGTCTCTGGCTTTTTTTAACCTGACCTTGAAGACTCTCTTAGTTTTCCTTTCCTTGCATTGTGCTCCTGACAAGACCTCTTTTCCCACTTCAGTCCCTATCTGAAACCTTTTCAAGTTTCCCCTTAATTATCAGTCTAAGTAATGTAACTTAACGTCTCTATGGTTATATCTTACCTCTCTAAATAAACTATAAATTTCTACTGATCCGAATCTAGTTTTGTAGTTGTTGTATTTTCTCAGTATGTTTCAGTGAAGAATGTATGTAATTAGTGTACAATAAATGTTTCAATTAGTAACTCAATAAATAAAAAAGGTCCCCTTATAGTCCTATAGTATGCTTACCTTCTCAATCTAATAAAGTAATTAAAATTTTTTTCAATTTCATTTTTTAGTAAAATGCTCCTAATTATGATTAATAGGCAAGTTGAAAAAAAAGGTTTTCATAATAGTCATGACAGCTAAAGTCCTTATTAAATCTAGCCAATATATTAGTTTAAATCCATCTTTTATTTTGCCATACTTTGGTGGATTGTTTGTTGTGGTGATTCTGGAAGTTATGCCCCTGGGTGTTACAAATACTAGCAGGGTCACCCATGGAGAATAGGTCTTAGGAAGCGTCAAGATTAAAACAGACTAGGAAAAAAGGCCTGGTGAATTACTACCAAAAAGTACCTGGTGGAAACCTTATAGACCACACAAACATTGTCCAATTCACTTGCTTTGGACGTATCATCAGGATGGATCAATGGGTGAGGTACAGGGAGATGTTCTGTGAGATGGATTAGCACAACAGCCACAATGAACATGAAAGTGTGAGGTTGATGTAGGACTGGGTGACATTTCTTTCTGCTGTACGTAAGGCCTACATGAGTCAGAGTTGACTGGA
>NW_006408590.1:354053-355614 GCF_000296735.1 Chrysochloris asiatica | reverse complement strand
TTTTTTTTTAACACTCAGGCATATATAATAATTTGCACCACCAAAGGGCACATTCTGCAAATCTGCCTCCTGGCCACCAGCTGTTAGTTCCTTCTTCCCATGATTCTAGAGTTCTCATATGCTCTCTCTCTCCATGTCCCCATCTCTGCCTCCACTGCTGGTATTGCTGCTTCTCTGGAAGGTCCTGCATTCCATTTTGCTCTTCTCCCTTGATGGTCCTAGGGTCCTTTGTTTCTGGACTGTAAGATTAACTGCTCCCCTGTTTCTGTTACAAAACTTCTACCTTTACAATTGTGACAGTCACAATTAGTCATGATAACAATTACTCACTATTGAATCGTAAGAATCTTATCCCAAGCTCTTTTAACCAGACCCATCTAGACAAGATGAAAACGATTCAGTGGGGACTCTTTCTTCCCCCACACACTATTAAACTAAACTCCCCCTTGAAACCTTGTAAGCCAGCCACTTCTAGCCTTTATCACCCCCCTCATGTTAGGTAGCCAATGTCTAAGTTGCCCATCCCTATCTGCCCTGTGTACAGAGGGGATAGCATTGATACTTGATGTAAAGACTCTTTCCTTCTCTGTTGGTATTTAGAATTACTGCCTCCATGAGTGTAGGTCAGGTTCATCAAATTGTAGCAATTTACCTGCATTTCCTTTATCAAAATTTATTTTGTTATTATTATTATTATTTTTAATCTTCCTCTAGTTGGGTTCTGATTATCAAGCCAACGAGGCTAGGTCAAGTAGGTACTATCTGCAACTTCGAGTGTTCTTGTGTGCTTCCTCTCACCCCATATCAGCTGGATACTTCACTATTAGCTCTAGCCCTCTGTGGCTATGCCCTTGTCCATGGGCTCAGGTCTCACCACACTTTGGACCAACCAGTCCTTCCTCTTCTCTCTCTCATCACCAGGTCAATGGGAGTCTATGGAACGTGGTTGAACTCAGCCCATTTTTTCATTGCTGCCTTTCCCCCTCTTCCACTCACCAGTAGACCAATGTGATTGTCAGCAAGCTTACATGCCTGCTCAGGTATTCCCTTTGAGTTTCAGTCTTAGAGACACAGATTTGTTTTCTCTTCTGTAAGCCCATGGTACTTTTAATAGTCTTCTCCCACACCATAACACAAATGCATCAATTCTTCTACAGTCTTCCTTTTTCACTGTCCAACTTTTGCATGTGTATGAGGTTATTGAAAATCCCATGTCTTGGGTCAGGCTCACCTTCATCCTCAAACTGACATGTTTGTTCTTCAGCACTTTAAAGAGGGCTTGTGCAGGAGATTTGCCTAATGCAATCGATCATAAGGAAATAGGTATGTAATTAATTTTTCTTCCAAAAACTAAAAGTGCAGTTAAAAACCTATTGCTACACTTAAAAGAGGGAACAAATCTTTACAGCAAGGATCATTCCCACCCCCTTGGTACACAAGGTCGACAAGGATGGGCAACTTAGACATTGGCTATCCAAAATGGAGGGGCTATAAAGGCAAGAAGTGACTGGCTTACAAGCTTTCAAGAGGGAGCCTAGATCCAGAGGGTGCGGAGGAGGTA
>NW_006408590.1:334747-352544 GCF_000296735.1 Chrysochloris asiatica | reverse complement strand
GAAAGCATCAAGAGAAGATGGAAGGAATACACAGAGTCACTGTACCAAAAGGAAATGGTTAATGTTCACCTGCTTCAAGAGGTAGCATATAATCAAGAGCCAATGATACTGAAGAAGGAAGACCAAGGTGCAGTGAAGGAATTGGCAAAGAACAAGACACCAGGGATTGATGGAATAAAAACTGAAATCTTTCAAGAAAGTGAGGCGGCACAGGAGGCACTAACTCATCTCTGCCAAGAAATTTGGAAGACAACTATCTGGCCAATTAATTGGAAGATATCCGTATTTGTGCCCTTTCCAAAGAGAGGTGACCCAATGCAATGAGGAAATCATCGGACAATCTTTTTGATATCCCATGTGAGTAAAGTTTTGCTAAAGGTAATACAGAAACAGCTACAATCATACATTTACAGAGAACTTCCAGAGGTTCAAGCTGGATCCAGAAGAGGCAATGGAATGAGGGATATCATTGCTGATGTCTGATGTATATTGGCTGAAAGCAGAGAATATCAGAAAAATGTTTACCTGTGCTTTATTGACTACGCAAAGACTTTTGATTGTGTAGATCATAA
This sequence comes from Chrysochloris asiatica, assembly GCF_000296735.1. Lineage (NCBI taxonomy): Eukaryota > Metazoa > Chordata > Mammalia > Afrosoricida > Chrysochloridae > Chrysochloris > Chrysochloris asiatica. Next base: position 351,972 of record NW_006408590.1, on the reverse strand, counting down.
CAAACTATGGACAACATTGCGAAGTATGAGTATTCCGGAACACTTAATTGTGCTCATGAGAAATCTGTACTTGGACCAAAAAGCAGCTGTTTGAACAGAACATGGGGACACTGAATGGTTTGAAATTAAGGAAGGTGTGCAACAAGGTTGTATTCTTTCACCATACTTATTCAACCTGTATGCTGAAGCAAATAATCCGAGAAGCTGGGTTCTATGAAGAAAAACGTGGCATCAGAATTGGAGGAAGACTCATTAGCAATCTGCTATATGCAGATGATACAACCTTGCTTGCTGAAAGTGAAGAGGGCTTAAAACATTTACTGATGAAAACAAAGAGCCCAGCCTTCGGTATGGATTATATCTCAATGTAAAGAAAACAACAATCCTCACCACTGGACCAATAAACAAAATTCCTATCAGTGGAGAAAAGATTGAAGTTGTCAAGGACTTCATTCGTCTTGGATCAAGTATCAACACTCAAGGTAGCAGCAGTCAAGAAATCAAACAACATATTGCATTAGGCAAATCTGCTGCACAAGACCTTTTTAAGGTGTTGAAGAGCAAAGGTGTCAGCTTGAGGATTAAGGTGCGCTTGACCCAAGCCATGGTATTTTCAAAAACTTCATATGCATGCGAAAGCTGGACAGTGAATAAGGAAGACTGTAGAAGAATTGATGCATTTGAGTTATTGTGTTAGAGGAGAACATGGGCTGCCAAAAGAACCAATAGCTCTGTGTTGGAAGAAGTGCAGCCAGAGTGCTCCTTGGAGGCCAAGATGGCCCAATTTCGTCTCTCATACTTCGGACATATTGACAGGAGGGAACAGTCGCTGGAGAAGGATATCATGTTTGATAAGGTGGAGGGTCAGAGAAAAAGAGGAAGACCCCCAACGAGATGGATTGGCTAAGTGGCAGCATCGATGGACTCAAGTGTGGCACCTGTAGTGAGGTTGGCCCAGGATTGGGCAGTGTTTCATTCTGCTGTGCATAAGGTCGCTATGGGTCAGTACCAATCCAAAGGCACCTAACAACAACAACAACCCTGTCATTTGGAGTTCTGGTGTTACATTGTGGGTTAATGGCTTGACTGCAAAGTCAGTTTGTTCCACAAGGTTGATGGTTCAAGCTCACCATCTGCTCCTCAGAATCCCTATACAGGGTCACTATGGGTCATAATTGACTCAACTTTAACAACAACAAACCTGTCATTGGATGGGAGTACAAAGACTATAGCAAGAAGAGCAATATCAAGTAATTTGCTGTACTCACAGTCAGATTTCTTGAAGTTTTGATCCACACTTTTCCTCTTTTTGGCCAAGATACATCTGTTGAATTGTTGGTCAAAATGTTTACTAAGGTCAGGTGGAAACCTTTTGGTTCCATGGCAGTGCAAGTAGTAATTCTGGGAGGCAATTGAAATTTCAGTCTGTTTCTTTCTCCGATTCCTGGGTCTCCTTCTGCTGTTGTTTCAGACCAATACAGATCTATTGTGTCTTGTGTGGCTGCACTGCCAATCTTTAAGACCCCAGGCACTACTCACTGAACTAGGATATAGAAGAGACATTCTAAAATCACAATGCTTGACAGTACATTGTGTGGCCAGACTGGGATCAAGGAAGGCAAAGGGAGTATTTTTCATTACCAAAGAAAGTCATGTTCCTCTCTCTCTTAATGGAAGATACAAACCATGGAGATTGCAGACTAAAAAGGAGTGATATCTACTTAGGTTTGAAGTCTAATAATAAAGTTTCAACTCATGATAAAACTGAAAACAGATATGAGTAAAGCTGAGTACAAATTGAAGGTAGAGTGTCTGGTCTGTTTCCCAGTTCTTTGAACCAAACAGTATGATCTCATTTTTGTTTCAGTTTCTAATTGTAAGAACTTCAGATACACCCAAGATCAAATGTAAATAGCAAAACACATTCCAAAATCAAATAAGTGGTTTATGGATTAGCTGGGTCACTGGACCCCTCCACTAATGTGTATAATCAAGAGCAATTGATGCCACAAATGATAAGCAATCCTTTGATGAATGATTTGATGCTTAATTCCTTGGAGGAGTTGAGAATTCTGCCAGTTTTGACAAGTCAATGTTTCAAGAATGCCCTGTTCAGTAACTGAGATTTTAGAATGTCATTTGAAATTCTTTTCTATTTAAGACAAGAAAGACAAAGTCATGCTTTAGAAAAAAGAAGAAGAAGAAAAGAGTCCAATTAGAAGTAACAATGTGAACCACACTGGATAACATAATGCTTTAACTTTTGCTGTTGAAACAAACTAGCAATCATAACTAGACTACCATGAAAGTGAAGTTGTCACTCATTCCCTTGCCCTGCTTAATTCTTTGCTCTTAATGTACAACTTTTATAATGTAATTGTGAGGGCAGTCGTTAAATTCACATTTGTATGCTGACCATGAAGACTGTTTGGGCTTCCAAGTTGGTCAAGTTGAACTGCTTTGAAGCTAGTAATCTGCTGAATTAGCTGGCTTCTTTCATGGTATTCCAGAACAAACAGATCCCCTTTAAAAATCCCCACTTCTGTTATTTCAGGTGGTTAGAGTATGTTATTCTTACATAAAGTTATAAGGATTCTTCCAAAAGAGGTTCAAAGAGAAATTGTAGAAATAAAATGTTAAGCCGACTAAAAGAAACCAGTATAATGATCATGTCACTGGATGAAAGATGAGGTTAAAAGTGCTCATCACTTTACTGTGTAGTCAGAAAGAAAGTCATGGTGGTGTTGTTTCTAATGGCATAGAAAATTTAAGGTAGCTCTAAGTTTTAGAATTGGCGTCCTGATGCGGTGCTGTGGGTTAATGCGCTGGACTGCAAAGTCAGTTTGAACTGCAAGGTTGACAGTTGAAGCTCACTAGTTGCTTCTTGGAAACCCTATACAGGGTTGCTATGGATTGGAACCGACTTGACAGCACCTAACAACAACAATGTTTTACAAAGAAATACCGTTATTAGAACAAACAACAGAAGACAATGATATTTATTGAGTGTTACTTTAACAACACTGGAAGTCAGGCACGATCATTACCCCATTTTTCAGATTGGGAAACTGAGGCACAGAGAAGTTCAGACATATACCCAGGATAAGGACAAAAAGTTGTCAGACTGAAGAGACAATAGAACATAATGGGCTTTGAAGGCATGGAGGAGGACTGGGTTCAAATTCCAGATGTGACATCTCTTACATAATGACTTTGAACATATTTCTTTGCTCCTGCTTTGTAAAATGGGATTATAATACCTACCTTAAAGGTTGATTTTGAACATGAATTTAAATAATAGCAAATAATACTTTTGTTGAGCATTTATTATGTACTAGGTACTGTTCTAAGCACTTTATTTAATCTTTACAGTTATTTATATAGATGATTAAATTATGAAATTTTTACAAATGGGAAACAACATTAGCTCAGGGGAGCTCAGTAACTTGCCAGTTAATAGTAGAATAAAACGCCAACCCGAAATAGTCAAATTCCAACGCATAGCTCCCCTATAGAATAGAGAAGAATTACCCTATAGGGGTTCCAAGACTAAATCTTATGGAAGCAGACTGCCACATCTTCTGTGGAGTTGCTGGTGGGTTCAAATTGTCAATCTTTTTATTAGAATCGAAACACTTTAACCACTGCATTTCTTGTTGTTGTTATTAAGTTGTTATTAACCAACCTTGTGGTTCAAACCAACCTTGTCTTCCAGTGCTTATCCTACAGCGCCACACCAGGACTCCATTTCTAGGGCTCCTGAATAGTAGTCTACCCAAACCTACTGCCATTGAGTTCATCTTGATTCATAATAACCCTATAGAGAGTTGCCAAGTCTGTAAATCTTTATGGGAATAGACAGCCTAATCTTCCTATTGCAGAGTTTGAACTGTCAACCTTTTGGTTAGTAGCCCAATGCTTAACCCACAGCACCAAAATAGCTAGCATAATATATGGAATCTAACAAGACATTTGAAAATAGTATTCATATTATGAGGAGCCCTGGTAGCATAGCGGGTTATGATCTGCACTGCTAACTGAAAGGTCAGCAGTTCAAGTCTACCAGTGGTTCCACGGTAGAAAGATGAGGATATCTGCTCCCATAAAGATTTACAGCTTTGGAAACCCTGTACAGGGTCGTTATGGGTCAGCACCAACTGGATGGCACCTGACAACAACATCTCTCTATATTATTGGCACTTAAAGAAAGGGAAATGTTTACAATACATCAGAAATAACAGTAATTGTTCCCATTTCTATGTTTTGATCAATAAATATTGGAAGAGAATAACAACAACAAAACATACTTGGTTTATTGGACCTATTTCTTGTTGTTAGGTGCCATCGAATTGGTTCCAGTTGATAGAGGTTCTGTGCACAAAAGAACAAAACGCTGACCAATCCTGCACCGTCCTCATCATTGTGATGTGTGAGTCCATGGCTTCTGTTTTTGTAGCAATCCATCCCATTGGGGGTCTTCCTCTCTTTTGCTGACCCTCCACCTACTTTACTAAGCATAATGTCCTTCTCCAGGGACTGGTCCATCCTAATAATATATCCAAAGTATGAGAGAAAAGGTTTTCTCATCCCTGGCTTGTAAGGAACATTATGGCTGTACTTATTCCAACACAGTTTGGTTTGCTCTTCTTGCAGTCTACATTACTTTCAATATTCTTCTCCAACACCTTAATTCAAGTGTATCAATTCTTCTGTGGTCTTTTATTTGTTGTCCAACTTTCACATGTGCATGAGGCAGCCAGAGTGCTCCTTGGCCCAGCTTCGTCTCTCATACTTTGGACATATTGTCAGGAGGTACCCTTCACTGGAGAAGGATATCATGTTTGATAAGGTAGAGGGCCAGAGAAAAAGAGGAAGACCCTCAACGAGATGGATTGGCCAAGTGGCAGCATCGATGGACTCAAGCATGGCAACAGCAGTGAAGTTGGCCCAGGATTGGGCAATGTTTTGTTCTGCTGTGCATAGGGTCACTGTGAGTTGGTACCGACTCGATGACACCTAACAACAACAACAAAACCTATGCATTGGAGTCCTGGTATGGCACTGTGGGTTAATACGCCAGACTGCAAAGCCAGTTGAACTGCAAGGTCAGCAGTTCAAGCTCACCAGCTGCTCCTCAGAAACACTATATTGGATCGCTATGGATAAGAATCGACTAAGCGGCACCTAACAACAACAACAACAAACCTATGCATTAGAGTTTAATAAGAAAGGAATTGACTAATTTTCAGTTAAATAAATTTTAACTGATACATAATACAGAGACAGAATTGCTATTTTTCATTACTTGTACAAGTCTGATGGCCATATAAAATAATAAGACCATTATATGCAGATATGTATATCCATGTTTGTTGTCACCCACAGATATAAAGGAGCTCTGGTAGCGTAGTGGTACGAATCGGAGTGGTTACAAAACTGCTAATCTCATGGTCAGCAGTTCGAAACTACCAGTTGTTCTGTGGGAGAAAGATGAGGCTTTCTGCTCCCTTAAAGATTTACAGACTCAGAAACCCTGTACAGGGTCACTGTGAGTCGGAACCGACTCCACGGTGCATAGCATCAACAACAACAACAGTTCTACAGCACTTAACAATGTTGTTGTTGTTATGTGCTATCAAGTCAGTCCAACTCAGCATCCCTGCATAGGGTTTACAAGGAGCAGCTGGTGAGTTTGAACCTCTGACTTTGTGGTTCAAACTGACTTTGCAACTCAGTGCTTTCTCCTACAGCACCACACTAACCAACAAGTGAATTCAGTCAACAACAATCTTAAATTACAAATTGGGATGGACTATTGCAAGTTTTGCTCTCTAGCTACGTTGTTGTTTTTGTTTTTTTTAAAATCTGTAAATGGTGCCGTACAAGTATACTGTGTGATCAGTCCTCCAAATCCTATTTTCTCTTTCACTCTTCTGTATTCCCAACCCTCTTGGTGACTCCAACTGCTATGAGGAGTCTTCAAAAAGTTCATGGAAAATTTGAATTAAAAGATAAACACAATTTTTCTGTGAACTCTTTGAAGTCACCTTGTGTATGCACACCCTCAGAGCTATATAAAACTAGGCTTTTAAGGCTACATCAAAACCCCAAGGAATGTTTGGAGCGAGTATGCTGGAACCGAAAAGATTTACCACATTCTAGAAAAGAATCTTTGGCATTAATGGCAAAACCTGAACCAATTGTAGAGTATAATTACTCTACAAACACACAATATATGTGAAGCTAAAACCATTCCTTTAATCTCTCATACCAGAGAAAATCTAGACAATGTGTCCATTGTTTAAATTCCCACTGCACTCTTCCCATAGCATGCTAAAACTTCGCTCTGCTTGCACATACATATATATAAAATGCAAACACCCATCTCAATTTCTCGGAAATATGATCTGAGTGCTTGAAGTCGACTCAGAGTTTTGGCTGCTCATGCAGGTAAGAAAGGAGGCTACATAAGTTTCCTGGCTTCGGTTTCAACAAACAAATAGTGCCATGCAAATGAATGGTAATCTTCCTTATTCAAGCAGTAACTGTCACCTAGGGCAGCTAGTGGATGAACTCATTTTTAAGAAGGAAATTTCATTCTTTTACATTTGCAAAATTAATTTCCCAGCAGTGGCTTAAAAGTGTAATAGGCTTCTTCCTATTATACAAAGATTTCTATAACCTTCCTGATCCCTTTTTGATGTATTATGACTCATACATTATTAATAATGATTATGATGTTAGATAAAACTAGTGAGAAATTACTGTTTCTAGAACCTTGCTACATCTAGTGGGTTCTGACTCAAGGCAACCCTGTGTAGGGTTTCTGAGGAGTGACTGATAGGTTTGAACCTCCAATCTTGCATTTAGCTGTCCAGTGCTTATCCTACAGCACCATACCAGGATTCCATAGTTCACAAAATTTGTTCATCACCACTACTACGCTGTTGTTGTTAAGTTTCGTTGAGATGTTTCCAAATCATGTTGTTGTTATTAAGTGTCATCGAGTTGGTTCCAACCCATAGCGACCATGTATTGGATTTCCAAGGAGCAGCTGGTGAGCTTGAACCACCAACCTTGCAGTTCAAATGGCTTTGCAGTCTGGCACATTAACCTACAGTGCCGCACCAGGACTCCAACTCATAACAACCCTGTTATAGGGTTTCTGAGGAGTGTCTGATGAGTTTGAACCACTGATTTCGTGGTTCAAACTGACCTTGTGGTCCAGCACTTGTCCTACAGCACCACATCAGCACTTTGCTATTGTATGCCTTTTACTGGTGATTTTGTTATGTGTCAAATTTGTTAAAATACTGTTACATAGTTATTCAGTTTTTAGGAGAAATGTAGTCTTTCTTGGGAATTATCAAAATTATTATACCTTCCTTATTAATTTCTTCTTAGATTTCTTAAAATATAATTTTATTTATTTAGTTTTAGATATAAGCTACTGTCAGTTTCTTAGTGCTGTAAATACTAAAGGTGTGTGGCTTTAATGAACAGAAATTTATTTTCTCACAGTGTAGGAGGCTAGAAACCTGAATCCAAGGCCCAGAATCGAGGACTCTGGGACACATGCTTGCCTCGTTTGGCTTCTGTGTCTCCGTGCCTTGGCAATCTTCATGTGATGTGTGCTGCATCTGTTTTCCTATGTGTGCTTTCTTGCTTCTGTGCCTACTCTGCTGTTTTAATGTCTGAAAAGTTATTGGTTTAAGACACACCCTACACTAGTACAACCTCATGTTGTTGTTGGTTTCTTGGTTGATTTTGTGTTGTGAAGTTGATTCTGACTCATAGCCACCCTATATGAAGTTTCAGAGACTTTTAAAATCTTTACAGGAGCAGAAAGCCTCATCTTTCTCCTGTGGAGCAACTGCTGTCAAGTCAATTCTGACTCATTAGCATACCAAAACTGTCCAGTTCCCAAACAGCATTGTTGTCCCTTGTCATGTAATGTCCAGTCCAGCCTGTTCCAATTCATAGAAAGCCGGCATATGGTTTCCGAGGAGTGGCTGGTGGTTTTCAATCGCTGACTCTGGGATTTGTAGTCCAGTGTTCACCCTACAACGCCACACCAGGACTTCAGTCACAGTATGTTGTTGCTGTTAAGTGCCCTCAGGTCAGCTCCAACTCATATGGACCTTGTAGGGTTTCCAAAGAGCAGCTGGTAGGTTTGAACACAACACATGTTTTGGGGGACATAATCCAGTCTGTTGTAATTAGGAATGCCACTGTAATTAGGAATGTTCTGGGCAACAGAAATTAATAGGGTAATTTCCCCATCCATAGAACTCACTATATAGTAAGGAAGGGGATATAAACCAAAAATCATTATGTGATAAATTCAGTTATGGAAACATGTCTTAAAATATGGAGATAGCAGAAAAGAGGCAGTCTAGAAGATGGATAGAGGACATCAAGGAAGATTGCTTGGGTGAGCTAATGTATGAATTTGAATTTAAAGGACAAAGTAGAGTTAACCAGATGGGCAAAAGAGGGAAAGCATCCTAGAAAGAGCGTCAATATGTGCGAAAGCCTAGGGGCATGAACCCGCACAGTATGCTGCTCTAAACCCATTATTCTAGTATATTAGGTGCTGTGAAGTTGGTTTTGACTCACAGCTATTCTGTGTAGGGTTTCTGAGGAATGGTTGGTGGGTTTGAACCACCAACCTTGTGGCTAGCAGTCCAGTGCTTATCCTGCAGTGCCACACCAGGACTCCATTATACAAGCATGGTACTTATTCTTGCAATATAATTAGAATGGAATGGAAGAGGAAGAAGGCTGGTGTCCAACTGTGAAGGGTGACAAAACATCTTGGACTTTATTCCATAGGTAAGGAAGGACCTATGTAGGGCTTTAAGTATTGAGAAACATGACAGGCTCATGTTTTGGAAAACTGTATGTAGTGGAGAATGGATTGTTGTTGTTGTTGTTAAGTGCCGTCGAGTCGGTTCCGACCCATAACGACCCTGTACAGGGTTTCCGAGGGTGTAAATCTTTACGGGAGTAGAAAGCCTCATCTTTCTCCCGTGGAGAATGGATTAGAGATGGGGAAAAGACAGAAAGACCCATCAGAAGGTTACTGTGTTAGTCTAAGCAACAAATGTTGAGGCCTAGAAATTAGTCTTGGGCACTATGAACTAAGAAATAAGAGACGATTTGACAAATGTTTAAACCAGAAACCCAAATCTATTGTCAGTAAGTCAGTTCTGATCCCACAGAGTTTCTTTACAGAAGCAGACTGCCACGTCTTTCTCCTGTGGAGTGGCTGGTAGATTTGAACCACTTAGTAGCAGGTCAGGCCGCTATGCCAGGGCTCCTGACAGATATTTATGGGTCAAAATCAGCAGGATTTGTTTGATGTGAGAGACCAGGAGGAGAAAAGAATCTAGGATGAATGAAGTTTCAGATTTGGGAATTATATGGGTTAAGGGAATTGTATTTGTATAAGGACAACAACTCTCTCTTTCTACCCCATGCCCCAGAATATTAGAGACTAAAACACAGAGGTTTGCTTCTTTTTCATAAAAGAAGTTCAGTTAGAAGACGCTAGCTTATATGGCTCCATGGGGTCAGTAGGGACCAATGCTCCTATTTTCTGCTTTATCCTTCTGTTGTGTAGCTTCCAACTTCAAAATCTCCCTTTGTTCCAAGATAAATGTTAGAATTCCAGTCATCATGTCTAGACTGCAGGACAGAAGAAAGAGGAAAGACCAAAGCATCAAGAGAAGCAAGCCCCTTCAAGCGGAATCAGTTCTCTTTTAGTGGCTTTCCTAGAAAGCTCCTATAACATTTCTTCATCACTGGCCAGGATTTAGTCACCTTGTCATATTTAAATACTAGAAAGCCTGGAACATGAGTCATTCTGGACAAGACTGTGTCCAGATAGCAATGGGGATTTTCACTAAGGAGAGAGAGACAATAGTTTTGGGACTCGCTATTGGAAGGGGAACTCTAGTAGTTTAGTGGTTACGAATCAGGCTGCTAATCTCACAGTCAGCAGTTCGAAACTACCAGCTGTTCCACGGGAGAAAGATGAGGCTATCTGCTTCCATAAAGATTTACAGCCTCGGAAACCCTGTACAGGGTCTCTATGAGTCGGAACTGACTCCATGGCACGTAACAACAACAACAACATTGGAAATCAGTTCTTGAGGCTTGGTGAAAGATAATGCCATAAAGGAAAACTCAAGGATACAACTTTTCAAAGCATTGAAAAAGAAGTGAACAGGAGAGGAGGATTCAGTGAGAAGGAATGATTGGACTGGTAGAAATAGAAATATGTGAAAGAACCAAAGGCAGAGAGACTCTCATGATGGAGGGAGTAATCAAAAGTGCCAGATGGTGTGGCTTGATTAACAAGAGAAATAATAAATGTGTGTCAGATTAAGTAGGAGGCAGCCATCATTGTTAACTTTCAAAATACTGGTTTCAATGGAGGGGTCGAGGAGGGCAGGTACAGAGTGCTGTGAACACTTAATTGGAGATTATAATATAGAGACAAAGACTAGTGTGAGACAGGGCTAAAAAGGGGATCCCGGGGTAAATGAGTGGATTTTAAGGATGGTAGATACTTGAACGTGTTATTGGCTGATAATATAAGGAAAGCTCTGATTCCACCAGCATAGCAGACTAGAAATCTTAAAACTAATACAGTAAAAATTCAGGAATGAAACTGAAAAGAAATTGCTAAACTGCTATGAAATTAAGACATCTATAGACCTCAAGGAGTCCTGATGTGGTGCTGTGGGTTGATACACTAGACTGCAAAGTTGATTTGAACCGCAAGGTCAGTGGTTCAAGCTCACCAGCTGCTTTTTGGAAACTCCATATAGGGTCTATGGGCCGGAACTGTCTCAATGGCACATAACAACAACATAGACACCTAAAACAACATGAAAAAAGGAATCCTGGGAGATTAACCAGTACCAGGCCTTTGTCATGGCCTTTGTTGAGGGTTTTTGAACCCTTGAGATACTGAGTTTCACTTTTGATGCCTGTATCAATTGTGGAAGATAAGATATAACACCTAGATCCTCTCCACTTAGCACTTCCAAAAGAAGAAGCATGTATAAAGCTGGACCCTGAAGGCTAAAGACTCAGCATAAAGGCGAAAAGACTTTAACCTTGTCAGTAGAAGAGGTTAGCAAGAAACTTTCTTGCTCAACAAGAACTGAGTAGAAGAAAAAAAAATCTTCCCTGAGAATCTGTAACTATACACTTGTTCTCACAATTCAAGTGAGTTTAATCTTCCAGTGGTCCTTAACTAATAGTGTTTCCATGTCTTTGACAGAAGCAAATACAATTCCTTTGTGAGTAAAATCAATTCTAAATCAAGCTCCAAAAGGGTCCTGAGTATCCCGTTTTGATGTTGTAATCCAGTGCATTGTGTAGTCAGGCTGGGGAGGTTGGGATATTCCCCATTGCCATTTGTTGTTGTTGTTGTTAGGTGCCATTGAGTTGGTACCAACCCATAGCGATCTGATGCACAGCAGAACGAAACACTGCCCAATCCTGGGCCAACCTCACTACTGTTGCCATGCTTGAGTCCATCGATGCTGCCACTTGGCCAATCCATCTCGTTGGGGGTCTTCCTCTTGTTCTCTGACCCTCCACCTTACCAAACATGATATCCTTCTCCAGCGACTGGTACTTCCTGACAATATGTCCAAAATATGAGAGACGAAGTTTGGCCATCTTGGCCTCCAAAGAGCACTCAGGCTGTACTTCTTCCAAAACAGATCTATTGGTTCTTTTGGCAGTTCATGGCACTTTCAATATTCTCCTCCAACACCATAACTCAAAAGTATCAATTCTTCTATGGTCTTCCTTATCCACTGTCCAGCTTTGGCATGCATCTGAGGCTATTGAAAATACCATGGCTTGGGTCAAGCGCACCTTAGTCCTCAAGCTGACATCTTTGCTCTTCAACACTTTAAAAAGGTCTTGTGCAGCAGATTGCCTAATGCAATATGTCATTTGATTCTTGACTGCTGCTTCCATGAGTATTGATAGTTGATTCAAGAAGAATGAAGTCCTTGACAACTTCAATCTTTTCTCCATTGATAAGAATGTTGTTTATTGGTCCAGTGGTGAGGATTTTTGTTTTCTTTACATTGAGATGTAATCCATACCGAAGGCTGTGCTCTTTGATCTTCATAAGTAAATGTTTTAAGTCCTCTTCGCTTTCAGCAAGGTTGTATCATCTATGTATCGCAGATTGTTAATAAGTCTTCCTCCAATCCTGATGCCACGTTTTTCTTCATAGAACCCAGCTTCTCGGATTATTTGCTCAGCATACAGGTTGAATAAGTATGGTGAAAGAATACAACCTTGTTGCACATCTTTCTTAATTTTAAACCATCCAGTGTTCCCATGTTCTGTTCGAACAACTGCCTCTTGGTCCAGATACAGATTCCTCATGAGCACAATTAAGTGTTCCGGAATACTCATATTTTGCAATGTTGTCCATAGCTTGTCTTGATCCACACAATCGAAAGCCTTTGCATAGTCAATAAAGCACAGGTGAACATCTTCCTGATATTCTCTGCTTTGAGCCAAGATCCATCAGACATCAGCAGAAGACAGGGTCACATACTATGAATGGAAACAGGAACTTTCGTGAAAGCAAACAGCCCAAGTGTGTGTGTGAATCTTGGTGTAAACTGTAACCTTTACGGAAGCAAACTGCCACATGTTTCTCTCACTGAGTGATTAGTGTTTTCAAACACCTTAACTTTCAGTTAGCAGGCAAGTGCTTAACTACTTCTCCATCAGGGCTTCAACAAAGTAAGACAAACCTATTTAAAATTTCTTAGATAATGAAAGCTGACACGTCTGTCAGTTTGTTGTGCCATGGTGGCTTGGATGTTGCTGTGATTTTGGAAACTATGCCACTAGTGTCTCAGATAGCAGCAGGGTCACCCAGGGTTTTAGTGGAGCTTCTAGACTAAGGACAGACTAGGATGAAGAAATAAGTGGTCCACTTCTGAATGATTCAGTTCTGAAAACCTTTTGAATAACACTGAAACATTCTAATACAGTGCCAGAAGATGAGTCCATCAGGTTGGAAGGCTCTCAGTATGACTAAGGAAGAGCCGCCTCCTCAAAGTAGAGCTGACCTTAAAGATGTAGATGGATCAAAGCTCTCAGGACTTTCATTTGCTTGTGAGACATGACTCAAAATGAGAAGAAATAGCTGCAAAAATCCATTAATAATGAGAACTTGGAATGTACAAAGTATGAATCTAGGAAACCTGGCAGTTGGCAAAAATGAAACAGAATGCATAAAGATCAATATCCCAGGTACTAGTGAGCTGAAATGGACTTGTAGTGTCCATTTTGAATTTGACAATGTATGGTTTACTATAATGGCAATGATAAACGGATGAGGAATAGTGTCTCATTTATCTTGAAATACCGTACTGTGATAGAATGATACATGTACGCATACAAGGAAGGTCAATTAATACAATTATTCAAATGTATGGACCACTCCCAATGTCAATTTATGTCTGAAATTGATCAGACGTGCAATCAAGAAGCATGCATAGTTACTGGTGATTAGAATGTGGAAGTTGGAGACAAAGAATAGGAATCAATAGTTGGAAAATATAGCCTTGGTGATAGAAATAACACTGGAGATCACATTATAGAATGTTGCAAGACCAGCAAACTTCTTCATTGCAAGCACCTTTTTCAACAACATGAATGACAGCTATGCATGTGGAACTCACCAGAGGAATATTCAGGAATCATATCGACTACATCTGTGGAAAGAAGACTATGGAGACACTCAATATTATCAGCTAAAACAGGGTCAGGGATTGATTATGGAGCTATGTAATTGGTCATGTGCAAGTTCAGGCTGAAGCTGGAGAAAATTAAAAAAAAAGTCCACAAGAGCCAAAATATGACTTGGAATATGTCTCATTATGCAAATGTATTTGTGTGGATCATAACAAACTATGGATAACATTGTGGAGAATGGGAATTTGAGAACACTTAAACTATGTTTATGTGGAACCTTACATGGAACAAGAGGCAATCATTTGAAAAGAAAAAGGGGATAATTTATAGTTTAAAATCAGGAAAGGTGCACATTAGGGTTGTATCCTTTTGCCATACTTACTCAATCTGTATGCTGAGCAAATAATCAGAGAATCTGTAGTATATGAAGAAGAATATGGCATCAGGATTGGAGGAAAACCCATTAACAACCTGTGATATGCAGATAACATAACCATGCTTGTTGAAAGGGAAGAGGACTTGAAGCATTTGATGAAGATAAAGGACAGTAGCCTTCATTATGGATCACAACTCAATGTAACCAAAACAAGAGTCCTCACAACTGAACTAATGAATAACATCATGATAAATGTAGAAAAGATTACAGTTGTCAAAGACTTAATTTTATTTGCATCTACCATCAACGCTCATGGAAGTTGCAGTCAAGAAACCAAGTGATATATTTTATTGTGCAACTCTGCTGCAAAAGGCTTCTTTGAAGTGTTAAAAACAAAGATGTCAGTTTGAGGACTAAGGTGCACCTGGCTCAATCCAGGTATTTTCAATTGCTGCATCATATACATGTTTATGATGCATCATATACATGTATACATGTATGATTATCTGGTAGCATAGTCGTTCCAAGTCAGGCTGGTACCACAAAGTCAGTAGTTTGAAACTGCCAGCTGTTCTGTGGGAGGAAGATGAGGCTTTCTCCTCCTGTAAAGATTTACAATCTTGGAAATCCTCTGAGGGTCGCCATGAGTAGAAACTGACTCCACAGCACACCACCACCACTAAACATATGAAAGCTGGACAATGAATAAGGAATACTGGAGAAGAATTGATGCATTTGAATTATTTGATGCATTTGAATTATGGTATGGGTAAAGAATATGAAAAATATCATGGATTTCCAGAGACACAAACACACTGTGTTGTAAGTATAGCCAGAATGCTTCGTAGAAGCAAGTACAGTGAGACATTGCTTCATAGACTTTGGACGTGTTACCAGTCCCTTGAAAAATGCTTGGTAAAATAGAAGGTCATTGAAAAAAGAGGAAGACATTCAATGAGATGGATTGACCCAAAGACTGAAATAGTAGGCTCAAACATAGCAATTGTGAGCATGGTACAGGACTGGTCAGGGTTTTGTTCTGTTGTGCATAGTATTTCTGTGAGTCAGCAGAGACTGGATGGCAATTAACACCAACCACCATGTTGTTGTAGTTGTTGTTAAGTGCTATCGAATTGGTTGCAACTCATAGCAATTCCGTATAGGGTATCCAAGGAGTGGCTGGTGGGTTTGAACTGCTGACCTTGTGATTAGCAGTTCAGTGCTTTTGTTACAGTGCCACATCAGGACTCCCCCACTCACCATTGTGACCCTACGCAGAACAGAACGATATACTGCCCAGTCCTATGCCACCCTCACAATTGTTACACTTCAGCCCATTGCTGCTTCCACAGTGTCAGTTTATCTTCTTGGGGATCTTCCTCTTTTTCACTGACCCTGCACTTTACCAAGCATGATGTCCTTTTCCAGGGTCTGGTTCCTCCTAACAATGTGTCCGAAGTATGAGAGACAGAGTCTTGTCATCCTTGCTTCCAAGGAGCATTTTGGTTATGCTTCTTCCAACACAGATTTGTTCTTCTGGCAGTCCATGGTAATTTTAATATTCTTCTCTAACACCCTAACTCAAAAGCATCAGTTCTTCTATGGTCTTCCTTATTTATTATGCAACTTTCACACGCATAGGAGGCTATTGAAAATACCTTTAGTTAGTTCTCAAAGTGTTTTCTTTGTTCCTGAACACTTTAATGAGATCTTGTGCAACAGATTTTCGTAGTACAATATGTCTTTTGATTTCTTCCTGCTGCTTCCATGAGTGTTGGTTGTGGATCCAAGCAAAAGGATGTCTTTGACAATTTCAATATTTTCTACATTAATCGTTATGCTATTTATTGGTCCAGTTGTGAGGATTGTTTTGTTTTGTTTCTTTACATTGAGGTGCAACCCATACTGAAGACTGTTCTCTTTAGTATTTTGTTTGTTTCACTTTCAGCAAGCAAGTTTGTATCATCTGCATATGTTTGTTGTTAAGTGCCATCAAGTTGACTCTGACCCATAGCGACCCTGTATACGGTTTCCGAGAAGCAGCCGACCTTGCATTTCAAACGGCTTTGCAGTCTGACACATTAACCCATAGCGCCACACCAGTATAGTACAGTGTTAATGATTTTCCTCTAATCCTAATAGCATTTTCTTCCTCATTGAATCCAGCTTCTCGATTATTTACTCAACATGCAGATTGAATAAGTATGAAGAAAGGATAAAACCCTGGTTTACACTTTTCCTGATTTTTGCCATTCAGTATTATTATTGCCTTGTTCTGTTCCAATGGCTGTCTCTTGATCTATGTACAAGCTCCTCATGAGCACAATTAAGTGCTCTGGAATACTCATGCTGTATAATATTGTCCATGAGAACATGATCCATACAGTTGAAAGCATTTGCATTGTCAATAAAGCACACGTAAACATCTTTCTGGTATTCTCTGCTGTCAACCATGATCCATCTGCCATCAGCAGTGATATCCTAGTTCAAAATCCTCTTCTGTATCAGACTTGAATTTCTGACAGTTCCTTTTTAATGTACTGTTGCAGCCATTTAAAAATTATCCTCAACAAAATTTTATTTGCATGTGCTACTAATAATATTGTTCAATGATTTCCGCTTTCTGTTTGGTCCCCTCCGTTTGGAATGGGCAGAAATATTGATCTTTTCTGATCAATTAGCCAGGTAGCTGTCTTTCAAATGTCTTGGCATAGATGAATGTGTGCCTCAAGTACTCCATCAGTTTGTTGGAAGATTTCAGTTTGTATCCATCAATTCCTGGAGCCTTGTTTTTTTTGCCAATACTTCAGTGCAACTTGGACTTCTTCATTCACTACTATTGGTTCTTGATAACATGCTACCTCTTGAAATATTTGAATATGGACCAGTTCTTTTTGGTACAGTGACTGTATATCTTTGATCTTTTGTTGATGCTTTCTGCATCATTCAATATTTTACCTATGCTGTTGTTGTTAGGTGTGCCAAGTCAGTTCCCACCCATAGCGACTCTGTATAGGGTTTCCAAGCTTTCTATATTGCAAGTTGAGGCTTGAATTTTTTTCTTCAGCTCTTTTAGCTTAGGAAATGCTTTATTTTG
>NW_006408590.1:313299-324866 GCF_000296735.1 Chrysochloris asiatica | reverse complement strand
CATAACAACAACAACAACAACCTCCATGAGTATAGGTCAAGTTCATTAAATTGTAGCAATTTACCCTTGTTTCCTTTATCAAAAAAATGTGGGTTTTTTTTTTTTTTTTCAATCTTCCTCTGGTCGAGTTCGGATTATCAAGCCATTGAGGCTAGGTCAAATGGGTACTATCTGCAAGTTTGGGTGTTCTTGTGCATTCCCACTCACTTCGTATCAACTGGATGCTTCATTCTCAGCTCTAGCCCTCTGTGGCTATGTCCTTGTCCATGGGCTCAGGTGTCCCCAGGTCTCACCACACTTTGGACCAACTAGCCGTTCCTCTTCTCTCTCTCATCACCAGTTCAACAGGAGTCTATGGAACATGATTCAACTCAGCACATTTCTTTATTGCTGCCTTTCCCCCTCTTCCACTCACCAGTAGCCCAATGTGGTCGTCAGCAAGCTTACATGCCTACTTATGTGTTCCCTTTGAGTTTCAGTCTTAGAGGGGGCTTTGTCCTGAAGGAACTTGATTGCTTGCCTTGATGGCTTCCCGGAAAACAACTTGCTTATTCTTGTAGTAGCCAGTCATACTACCATTTTTGTTCCGGGTTTTTCCTGATGATCTTTCTTTGAAGATGTATTTTTGAACATGTTGCTGTAATTGTTCCAGGCTGGTCTGCTTGTCCTTTCTAGTGGGAATGTCCCACCTCTAAGATTCTGGATGGGGCTCATGATTCCACCTAAGGTCCTATACAGTGAAAAGGCTCTGCAAGAGGCCTAGTTCACTGGGCAAGCTGTAGAATGTTTTTTAGGAATTCTAATCAGTTAAAGGCTGAAGACGGGCTTACAAGCTTTCTCTAATCATGTTTCCTGCCATTTCTTTCTATCCCACTTGTGTTGAAATATTCTTGATAATGAATAAATACTATGCCATTCCTCTTGAATTTGTCATTACTGGCATAATGCCTAACATATCATTCTTTATGTGTTCCATTTCATTTTTGACAACTTCCAATTTTTCTAGATTCATGTACAGTCCATTTGCTAATTACTAATTGATGTTTTCAGCGGGATCTCCTCATTTTGAGTTGTGCCCATCATCAAATAAAGGTCCTGAAAGCTGTAGTCCATTCGTGTCAGCATGGCTAACTCTAATTTAAGGAGGCAGTTCTTTCTCAGTTGCACTTTTTGTGCATTCCATCCAGAGGGACTCATCTTCTGGTAACATAGCTGACATTTTCCCTCATTATATCTGACAGTGTTTCACTGCTATTCATAAGGTTTTCAGTGGCTAAATATTCAGAAGTAGTCAGCCTCTCCATCTTCCTAGACTGTCTTAGTCTGGAAGCTCAGCTGAAACCTGTCCACCAAGGGTGATCTTGCAGATGTTTAAAATACTGGTGGTAAAGCTTCTAGCATCACACCAACATGTAAGTTGCCACAGTCTGACAAACTGACAGATAGAACAACAACCATAGGTAATTACATCAATTGTTGTTGTTGTTAAGTGCCGTAGAGTTCGTACCAATCTATAGCAACCCTATATAGGGTTTCTGAGGAGCCACTGTAAGCTTGAACAGCAGTCTAGCACATTAATCCACAGCACCACACCAGGACTCCAATTGTAACAATAGGTAATGATAAACCACAGTCCAAAAGAGCTCTCCCAATCTACATTCCAACCAACAAAACATATGTTATGATGTTTCATGGTCTTGCTAACTTGGTAATAAATCAGCTTTTTGTTTTCCAAGTTTGTTAGTATTACATGACATTTCATTGTGGTTTCAATTTTCATTTCTATAATTACTAATGATATAAAACACATTTCCATATGATTTTGTGTTTTTTTTTTTTCTTCTGTGAAATGCTTGCTACCCCTTTTTGGGCTTGTGGGACATACGTTGCTCCACCAGTTGTAGTATATGTTGTTACCTGACGGGACCTGTATGACTGTGAATCGGAAGAAATGGGTCTAACTCCACTACCAGCACCCACTTGGGACATATGTGTCCTATATAACTGTATCAAAATCTGTATTATGCAAAAAATTTCCTCTTGATTTCAGCATGACTTTTGTTATTTAAAATACATGGTATCAACAAAAAACATTTAAACAGAAAATAATTAGGTCACAAAAAGGGCACTTGTCTATTAGACAACTTGTATTCATACAAGTTCTTTATATTTTTGTGCTACTAATCCTTTATCTGGAGTCCTGGTGTGGTGCTGCAGGATAATGTGCTGGACCTCAAGGTCAGTTTGAATCTTGTTGTTGGGAGTTCAAACCCACCAACCACTTCTCAGAAACACTATACAGGGCCACTATGGATCGAAACTGACTTGGCAGCACTTAACAAGAACGACAACAATCCTTTAAGGAGCTGTGGTAGCATAGAGGGTACGAGCCAGGCTGCTAACCTGAAGGTCAGCAGTTTGAAACCACGAGCCATTCCATGGAAGAAAGATGAGCCTTCCTGCTCCTGTAAAGATTTATAGCCTCAGAAACCCTATACAGGGTCACTATGAGTTGGAATGACACCACGGCACACCACCACCACCACCACCAATCCTTGATCAGGAGTCCTCTGTGGTACTTACTATAGGATAATCACTGGACTGTAAGGTCAGTTTCAACGGCAAGGTTTGTGATTCTAACTCACCAGCCATTCCTTGGAAGCCCTATGCAGGTCACGATGAATCAGAACCAACTCAGCAGTTTAACAACGATCCTTCATCTTACCTGTTGTCGTTGTTGTTAAGTGCCTTCGAGTCGGTTCCGACCCATAGCGACCCTGTACAGGGTTTCCGAGGCTGTAAATCTTTACAGGAGCAGAACGCCTCATCTTTCTCCTGTGGAGCGGCTGGTAGTTTCGAACTGCTAGCCTTAAGGTTCGCAGCCCGATTCGTAATCAGTATGCTACCAGAGCTCCTAGGAAAGCTTGAACATGCACCTTCTCCAAAACCCAGCAATGTTACTTCTAAAGTACTTTTTAATTTTTGTGATTGGGTCAAATTAGGGGCTAACTAGATTTTCTTTAAAATGAAATATTGCTGTTACGTAATGACACTTAGTCACTCCTGACTCATAGCAACCACCCTATATAGGGTTTCCAAGGAGCACCGACCTTCTGCTTAGTAGTCAAGTGCTTACCTGACAGTACCACTTCAGGACTGGTGTGGTACAAATTGTTAAACTTTGGGCTAACTGTAAGTCCACTCTGAGGTGATTCAGAAGAAAGTCTTGGTGATCTACTTCTGAAAAATCACAGCCACTGAAAACCCCGTGGAACACAGTTCTTCTCGGAAACACCTGAGGTCACGACCTTAGTCTGAGTTGACCCCATAGCAAATGGTAATGGCAGAATAAGATGTGAGAGAATTGAGCACAACAGAATAGAAATAGAAAATAGCAGAATGCATTGCTGATACTAAGTTTCTGTGCTGTTTAGTCACCTTTTTGGATGTGTTGTAAGATATATTTTTTTTTATATTTACTGTGTTGTAAAATATATTTCTTATTTTGAGTTGTGTTAAAAAAGCTGCGAAAGCTACCTGTAAGAGAAATCTTTATATACAGTAAGACACAATTATAGGAATGTCCGTAATAGTTTTGCTTATAATCACAAAAAGCAGAAATCACTCAAATATTCAATAACAGTAACATGATTTATTGCACTTCATTTTATTGTACTTCACAAATACTGTGTTTTTTACAAATTGAAGCTTTGTGGAACAAGTCAATCAGCACCATAAATTATGGATTAGTCATGTAATAAAATATTCTACAGAAATAAAAATGAGTGAGCTGTTAAGATTAGTCATGAAACTCAACAGAATAAAAAATAAAAGAAATGATTGCTACATGTATCGGAATGTAGAAATCTCAAAAGCGTAATATTGAGTAAGAATAAGAGAAATGAGTCATTGAGCACAGTCAGAATGATGTTATTTCTGTACAATTTAAAACTAAGCAAAAGCTAAACAACATTTTTAGTTCTACATACAGGTATACCTTGTTTATTGAGCTTCATGTTAGTGTGCTTGTGTTGCTTTGAATTTACTGGATATAACTTTTCTACCCAATGTCTTTTTAACCATGTAAATAAGGTATACAGGACTCTAAGGCTGGGATTGGTTAGTTTTGCCCTCCAGCTAGGTTTAAAAGGAGCCATCTCAGAAACAGGAACAGAAGATCCCAGGGACATCAAGAAGAAAGAAGATGAGTGGAGTGTGAGATCCCTACCTAGAAAAACAGTGAAAGCAGAGACAACTGCAGAGGCTGTGGCATGGATAGACAGAGCAGCAGTGGGCTATACACCCATGGACTGAGTAAAGCTGAGTGTCTATGGGCAGGACTGACTTGCATGGCTGAGAGGCCAGAGGCTGAACACAAGACTGAGGTGTGCCTGTAGTATGGCAGATAAGAGGTGTCCCTGACTGCAGAGCTGCTTCGATCTGAGTTGGTTTTGATCTTGAATTGTACCCGGTTCATTTCCCTAATAAATCCCATAATCGTTAGTATTGTTATGAGTTCTGAGTGGCTACTGCAATGGATTATTGAACCCAGATGTGAAGCAGAGAGTGCTGAGGGAGAGATAGTTGGTGTCAGCATAGGGTAAAGAATGTTGTAGGGTAGAAGCATGTCTGACTTCTGCTTCATAGGAATCGGCCTTAGGCTGATTTTGAGTTTGATTCTCTTTCCCCTTTGTGAAGCCAGGGAAAGTCAGATGTGATCCCCACAAGGTTTTTGCAGTGCTACACAGATACAAGGTTTTTGTTTTTACAAACCAAAGCTTTGTGATAACCCTGTATGAAGCAAGTCTATCGGGGCCATTTTTTTCAACAGTATGTGCTCACTTTGTCTCTGTGTCATATTTTGGTAATTTTCACAATATTACATACTGTTGTGTAATGCTGTTGCACACTTAATAGATTATCAAAACAAAACCAAGCCCCCTATTGTTGAGTCTATTTTAGGGACCAATAGGGCAGAGTACAACTGTTCTATAGGGTTCCCGAGGCTGTAAATCTTTGTGGAAGCACACTGCCTCATCTGTCACCTGTGGGTTCAAACCCCAGACCTCTTGGTTAGCAGCCCAACACTTAACGCATGGCACCACAAGGGATTCCTAATAGACTATTATTGTTATTGTTAAGTGCTATCAAATTGGTTCTGACTCACAGTGACCCTGTAAAGAGTTTTCAAGGAACAATTGATGGGTTTGAATCACCAGCCTTGACCTTGTTAACAGTCCAGTGCTTATCCTACAGCACCACACCAAGACTCCATTGCTATAGTATAGTATCAACATACCTTTTCTATCACTGTGAAACCAGAAACTTCATGTAGCTTGCTTTATTGGGATACTCACTTTATTGCAGTAGTCTGGAACTGAACCTTTGATCTCTCTGAGGTGTGCCTGCCTGTAGATAGGTGTTAAAATGATAAACAAAGGACAGCAATTGTCTTTAAGTGGGAGGAAGAGAGATGCAATAAGGAAGCATACAAAACATGTTTCAAGGTACCAATAGTACTCTATATTCACTTGGGTGATGGGCATGCATGTAATTGCTTTATATTATAATTTAAACTAAACAGACATGTTTATATACATTTATATGCAGGGTCTAGTTCACAATTTAAAAATAATTGAGAAACATGCAAGTGAGAAGTTAATTGGTGAAGTAAAATCCTAGAGGCAGTAGGTGGAATGAGCTTCAGAACACATGTCATGTATCTTTCTTGAAAAGTAAAGACCTCACCTTCTCTTCTGAGACCAGAACAGGAAGAGGCAAAGATGGAGAGTAAAGCAGGTGTGTATTTCTAGTGGAAGATATGATAAGAAGCAAGCGTAGGGAGTGAAGAAATCTGCTGAGAATGAAGGGGATATAGGTTTGGGTAGAAGGCACAGAATGAATAGCAAAGACTTAGAGGAGGATTCATGTGGAGTAAGGACACCACTAATACTACTTGAGACAATTTATGAATGTATAGGCCAAATTGTTTTTTAATTTCTTTTTGTAGTTATCAGTTATTTTAATGCAATATTAAACATTTTTAGTAGTTTTATGTTTATTTTGATGTGCTTTTAAAAACTATAACTAGCCATCAATCCTAATATTTTATAGATATTACTTACAAAGTAATAATGACTTAATTTAAAGAAAGGGATTCAATAAATATTAGCTCAGATGCTACTTGGATATGACAAAAATTATGACAGTGTACTCAAAACCGCTGGGAACCTTTGATTTAAATATGACAGTCAGTGGGACAATTGGGGGAAAAAAGAGCCACTAAAGGAGCTCTGGTAGCATAGTGGTTACGAATCGGGCTGTGAACCTCATGGTCAGCAGTTCGAAACTACCAGCAGTTCCTCAGGAGAAAGATAAGGCTTTCTGCTCCTGTAAAGATTTACAGCCTTGGAAACCCTGTACAGGGTTGCTATGAGTCGGAACCAACTCCACGGCACATAACAACAACAACAATTGGTACAAAGATTGGTGAGTGATGTTGAGACCTGAATTGTGCCTGTGGTGTCTCAGACATTAATTCTGAGAAGTCCTGTGCTTTCAAGTGAAATTAAATGCCTAGAGAAGTGAATTTTCCGGAATCAGGATAAACAAGTAAGCTGGAGAATGAGAGCTACACATCTACTCCTCACTTATCGACTGTCTTGTTAGCAGACATTTCACATTTATGATAAAATAAAGACTATCCAACTATTTTGCAGATTAATGATGTACATGTGACAAATGCTGAGGTGCAAAGGGAGAATCACACTGGCTCTGATGATTAATGTCACGTGTCAGCTTGGCTGGGTCATGATTCTCAGTGGCTTGGGAGTTACATAATGATGTAATTTGGCAGTGGTAATGGTGTGGTCATCCCCCACTTTGTGATTTGATGTGGTCATTTTCAATTTTTGCATACTACCAATTTTTGTATAACAACCTGATCTTTGGAACCTAACCAGGTCTATAAGTGAGAAGTGGGTGTATCTCATTCTTGAATTCAGCAACTTCTGAAATTGTTTTTGGACATGAGGATGACAGGAGAGATAAGAATATATATAATCACAGTAGTATCCTAGCACAATCATAATGGAGGGACAAATTCCTATGGAAACAGCAGGGTGTTACTACCTGGAATGGTGGAGAAGACACTTGAGGTGTCATTTCACTAGGTTGGCACTGTCAGTGAGAAGCTGAGAAGAGCTGTATGATAAAAGCCCACAAGGTCAGCGGTTCAAACTCACCAGCCATTCCTTGTAAACCCTATGCAAGGTTGCCATGAGTCAGAACCAACTTAATGGCACTTAACAACAACAACAATATATTCACTATGCCATCCCTTTAGACTATTCATAGATCCAGCTAGTGAAATATGGTATGCTCTTTCTTGCATTTGAAAAAATGCTTCCAAATGGGTACTTTGCTAGAAACATCTCTGTGTGCTGCTAGTCCCAGGCATGACTGCAGGAATGCTAGAATGCCTGGATGGCAACATCTACAGGTTTTTCCTTAAATGTTAGCAAATATACACTCATTTGTTCACAGATCCTCTGAACATTGCGTTGAAGAGATAAATGGGTAGGTATGGAAAACATCATCATTGTTGTTGTTAGGTGCCCTGGAGTTGGTTCTGACTATAGTCACCCGATGCACAGCATAATGAGACATTGCTCAGTATCGTGCCGTCCTGACCATTATTGTTATGTTTGAGCCTGTTGCTGTGTCAATCCATCTCACTGGGGGTCTTTCTCTTTTTCATTGACCCTTCACATTACCAAGCATGATGTTCTTCTCCAGGGACTGGCTCTTCTCTCATAATTTGGACATACTATTAGGAGGCTGATAGTATGTCCAAATTATGAGAGACAAAGCCTCACCATCCTGCTTCTAGGAACATTCAGGTTGTACTTTTTCCAACATAGATTTGTTTGCTCTTCTGGCAGTACAAAGTAATTTTAACATTCTTTTCGAACACTGTAATTCAAATGCATAGGTTCTTTTATGATTGAAAAAAATAATAAGGGAAAAGTAAAAGAAATTGAAAGTTCATATTCTTTGAGCTCTTGATATCTCACGTTTGTATTTAATAGATGTTGATGGGCTTTTACCTTGGTATCCTTTGAATCCAGGAGGCTCAGTAGATATCTTTCAGGGTGGTCCATGAATTTCCTGATATTGCATGGAAAACATTGTATGTATGAGTCCATAAGTTCATATTCTCAAAGCTTAGAATCTCTTCTTCTTGCTATCATTGTTAATTGCCATAGAATTGGCTCCAACTCATGCCTACCCCATGTGCAATAAAATCAAACATCTATTCTGTGCCATCTTACTTGAGGGGGGGGGTGCTTTTTCTTTTTGGAGGTGGGCTAGGAGTAAGGAATTAGGTCTAGGTCTAGGCTAGGCCTAGGATTTCAGTTACTGTTAGTTATGGTTAGAACTAGGGCCAGTGCTAAGGGTAGTGCTTGGGCTAGGGCTAAGAATGAGTTTGGTCTAGTTTTAGGGTTACAGTTGAGTTTTTATTTACTTATTGAAATCTATTCGATTCTTTCTTCATTTGGAAATTCTGTAACTACAGAATTCCTTCTTTTTACTTTATGTTTGTGTGTGTGTTATAGGCTTCCTGCTGAGAAATCAGAGCTTAGTCTTAGTCCTCCTTTGTAGATAACTTTGTGTTTTTCCTGAGCTGTTCTCAGGAAAAGTTTGACTTTGACTTTGAAAAGTTTGGCTATAGTATGTCTTGGTGATTTTCTTTTGGCGTATTTTCTGTTTGAAATTCGTTCCACTTTTTGAATGCTTGTCTTCTTGTCTTTTATAATTTTAGGGAGGTTTCCAACAGCTTTTTTTCCCTTAAATGTTTTATTGTGAATTATGTGATAGTTTACATGGGAGAACATTAGTTTTACATTCATTCTATCGTATATGTCTCATTGGCATGGTTTCAATCCCCTCCATGGGTCTCTTGTGATACGATAGTGAATAATTGTTATCAGGACTGATTGTGAGGGTCGGAAATGTAAAGGTAGACGTTTTATAGTAAGGAGGGGAGTGATTAACTTTTCAGTCTAGGAGCGGAGGTCGCTAGGACCATCAAGGGAGAAGAGCAGAGAGTGGGACCCTACCCAGAGAAGCAGTGATGCCTGAAATGGAGCCAGAGATGATGACGTGGAGCGATGAAGCAGCTGGAGACTTTAGATCCAGAGAGGGAGAGTGACTGTGTGCTGAAGACCTGGGGGGTGCTGGGGAAGGATTGCATGGAGGGGATTGTAACCATGGCAATGAGACATATACGATAGAATGAATCCAACAGCTTTTTCATAGAATATTTTCTCTCTCTCTCTTCCTGTTTTGGAATTCCAATCACATGTAAATTATTTCTCTTGGTAGTGTCTTCAGACAATTTTGTTCTTTTTTCTTATTATTCTTTTGTTACTATTGTTAACTGCAGTCAAGTTGATTCTGACTCATAGTGACCCTGTAGAGGGTTTCCAAGGAGCAGCTGGTGGATTTGAACTGCTATATCCTACAGTGCCATACCAGGACTCTCATTTCTCTAGCAGATGAATATTGAGAGATTTATCTTCAAACTCACTAATTTGACTTCCTGTAGGTTCAATTCTACTTCTTTGTCCTTCCAATATATTATCTATTCCTAAAGTCTTATTATTAATCTTTTGGCTAATTGCTGTTTTAGTGTGGTTTCCAATTTTTCTTTTATTTTGTCAGTTTGTTTTCCTGAATTTTTTTTGCAAGTTTTGTCTGTTTTTTCCTTGATTTCATCTGCAGTTTCCTTGATCATTCTCTCAATCTGTTGAAGATATTTAAGCATCGTTCTTTTAAACTCCTTATCAAGTAGCTCTGATACCATTTCTGGTATTATACTTTTGAACTCTGTATTTTGGTTACTTGTTTAAGGTACTTTGTCTTGTTGCTTCAAGTAAGCTGAAATTGTCCAAGACATTCTGGTCTCATATTTTATTGATGATTGTATGTTAGTGTGTTTTCACACAATTACTACCTGTCTCCTGGTGGATGTGATAGAAACTGGAAGTGTAAACACAGTTATTTGTTCACTGTTTGTGTAGCATAGTTCAGGGCAGGTTCATATACCTCCAGATGTGGGGGTGGTATGCCTGGTAACTGACTGCAGCAGAGCAAAGGCTGAGCAGGAGGGAGGATCACTGGGCTGTCGAAGGTGGGAACTGGCCACACCCAACTACCAGTTGTTGTTGCTGTTGTTAAGTGCCATGGAGTTGGTTCCGACCCATAGCGACCCTATATAGGATTTCTGAGGAGCAGCTGGTGAGCTTGATTCACTAACCTTGCAGGTCAAATGACTTTGCAGTCTGACGCATTAACCCACAGTGCCACACCAGGACTGTGGTACAGGGAATAAGGAAGAACCATACTCCCCTTGCCTCTAACCTCCAGCCATTTCCTGTGCCTCCAGGCTACTGTACTGACAGACACCCATAGAAGTTCAAGTTGGCTTCTGTTCCTTTTCCTCTTCTTGTTGCACTCTATCTACCTCTCTGGCCTATTCTTTGATGCTCAGGGCTCCAGATCATCATCCATATGTGTTTTACTTGGTCTCCCGTGTCCTTGTTGCAGACGGTCTGCTTAGCATGTCTGCCTACTCTGCCATCTTGTCCCAGAACTGTCCTGTGCCATCTGCATGATCATTGATATGTTCAAGTCCATTGTGGCCACTGGGTGTCTTGAGTGTCTTCCAACCTGGGGGGCTCATTTTCCTGCATTATATCAGACCATACTGTGTCGTGACTAACTTTGGCTAACTTTTCTGAACTAGATCACCTGGGTTAGTTTGAAAGCTACATTGAAACTGGTTCATGGAAAATCCTGCTGTTACTTGCAACACTGGTAGCCTAGATTAAAATCAACAACACACAAGACACAACAGTATGACAAGCTGACAAGAGAGAACACTTCTAAAGATACCTTCTGTGAGGGTGAAAAGGACAGTAGTCAATGAGAGTGTGTTGTGTATGATTTTCCATAATTGTCATAGAATCATAGACTATGAAGCAGTGTAGCAGAAAAACACTGGCCTAGGTGCCAGAAGACTAGGAATCCAGTTCTAGTTCCCATGATACCAGCCATATGAAATTGCATTAGTCTTGAGCCTCAGTTTACTTATCTAGTAAGTGGGGGAAACATTACCTCTTCTTCCTACTTGATATAGTTTTTGCATTAAATTATCAGATATCTGTAAAAATGCTTCTGAAGCTACAAAGTGCTGTCAACAAGCAAGAAGCTTTAGGAAATGTTTACTATTGGTACCCACGGTTGGAGTATATCCTTGGTCACTAGAGGGAGCTTTAGGATTCAGGGGAAAGATAAGTTTATGATAGTATTCTTGAAAACTTGAGGCTTCTCTGAAGAATTTTTTAAAAATTGCCTTTTACATATATACACTTAAATTTTCTTTCTTTAAAAAAAATTTCTGATATAGACACTATGAAACAAATGTGACCATGGTTCCTTGCAACATGAATTTTCCTATTGTTGTTGTTGTTAGGTGCCATCGAGTAGGTACTGACTCATAG
>NW_006408590.1:302262-312699 GCF_000296735.1 Chrysochloris asiatica | reverse complement strand
AAATAAGACCTTGAATATATCCCACCTGAATTTAGAGATCATCTGAAGAACAGATTTAATACATTAAGATACTAAAGACCAGAAGTGTTGGATGACATCAAGAACATCATACATGAAGAAAGCAAATAGTCATTAAGAACACAAGAAAGAAGAAAAAGGTCAAAATGGATATCAGGAGAATGAGGTCATTGACAACTTCAATCTTTTCTTCATTGATAAGAATGTTGTTTATTTTCTGATTTTCTCTAAATTTAGTATTTGTTCATAATCATTTTAAAAGCCAAAAAATTTAGAAAAAATAAGTTTTTTCTAGAAGTCCATAAGGAAGAAATTATTTTTCCATGGGCAAAATGATTCATTGAGAATTCTATGGCAGTGTTAGAGGAATTTTGCACCCAGGCATTGAGAGTGAGGAAGCACATTGCCTAACTTTGGCATGTTCTCAAACTTCCTGCTTTGGATTTTCTAGAGGCACTCTCTGCAGTTCTTAATTGGTGAGCTGTTGTCGTGATTGGACTGGAGTGAAAGGAATCTTACTCATTTCAAAGGTCTTAACTGTGTGATGCTGTTAGTTAATGTGCTGGACTGCAAAGTTGGTTTGAACTGCAAGGTTGGCAGTTCAAGCTCACCAACTGCTCTTCGAAAACCCTATACAGGGTTGCTATGGGTAGGAACCAACTCGAGGGCACTTAACAACAACCCAGCTGTTACACTAGAGGATCCTAGAATAATCTGAAGGAGAGGAGGTAGAGTGAAAGACACGATGAATTGTATGTATCTGGGGATATTAGAATTTCACTGATGGTGTGTTTTAGGAATAATTTTTGTTTCCTTTTGCGGCCTCACTTTCTCTTTCTGATTCTGACCAATATTCCTACCCCCATTCCCACTCTGGAGTCCTGGTGTGGCACTGTAAGTTAATGTGCTGGACTTCAAGGTCGGTTTGAACCCAGGATTGGCATGTCAAGCTCACCAGCTGCTCCTTGGAAGCCCTATACAGGGTTGCTATGAGTCATAACCGACTTTTTTGCACTCAACAACTTTAGCAATTCCCACTCCACACATATACAACAGTGGTCAGATGGTCTGACTTCATTAAGTGTGGAACACTAGGGGACCAACTTCAGGCCCCAGATAATGAAAGGGAAGTATTTACAGGAGCAAATGTTTCAGGTAACAACCTAATGATTTAATAGCTAACATCCATTGACAAAACTGGCAATAAAATTATCAAGTACTGGTGTCTGTCAAATGTCCTTGATTCTAAGATCTACTCTCAAAAACCTTCCCTTATGAAGTTACTTTTCAAGATTGGAGACCTGACTGTGTCTTATTGAAAGATGTGTGGATCACCCTGTCCCTGCCGCTGTTAAGTGCCAATGAGTTGGTTCCAATTCATAGGGACCCTGCATAGGGTTTCTGAGAAACAACTGATGGATTTGAACCATCAACCTTGCAGCCCAGTGCTTATCCTATAGAGTCATACCAGGGCCCTGTCCCTACCAATCCCCAAAAGCTCTTATTAAATCCGTGGTGTTTCAGGTAAACAATGGCCTTTTTGGATTGGGGAAGTGTTCTAGAAAATGTTTTCTTCCCTTTTTCCCTCCCTCCCTTCTTTTCTTTTATATAGTTCTCACATTGGAATGCAAAAAAGCTGCTTCCTCCCCGCCTCCTTGCCCCGTGTGAAGGAGCCCTGGTGGTTCAGTGGTTAAGAACTCAGCTGCTAACTGAAAGGTCAGCAGTTAGAACCCAAAAGCTGCTCTGTGGAAGAAAGATGTGGTAATGTGCTTCCCTAAAAATTACAGTCTTGAAAACCCGATGGGGCAGTTCTACTCTATTCTTTAGGAAAACTCTGAGTCAGAATCACCATAGAACAACAATGTGCTACTGTGTTGGAGCTTGTACTACAGCTATCAAGAGTCTGCAGAAGTCACCCCAGCAGAAAGGGATTTCTTTGAGTGTGTGAAAGTCAGAGAGAGGAGGTTACAGACTATAAAGGATGAAGTCTTACTGGGTTGTTTGTTGTAGTTTGTGACTAACAACTGCCTTTTTTTCTGGTAGAGGCACTTGCTTAGGACTCCTTTCTTTCTTCCCTAAAGTCTAATTAACTATTAACTAGGACTAATCACCTGATTTGAGTTAGATCAAGATGGTGCCTTAGTTATGCATGACCAGTCCATGTTGGCAATGGGAAATTTCTGAAACAATGCAGATAGCGTGATCAATGATTTCCACGAATGATCACAATCCAAATTATTTTCTCCCCTCTTTGCCAGAATCTGCAGGTGGTGAAATGTAGGAGGTAGACAGTAGTATCCCCGCTCCTTAGTTCATGCAGATCTCTCGGAATCTTATTAAAATACAGACTCTGATTCAGTAGGTCTGGGAATGAGGTTGGAAGTAGGGGAAGCTGAGACTGCATTTCCAAAGAGTCCTTAGGTGCTGCTGGTACTTGTACCACATTGAGTAGCATATTGGTCTGTGCTATTGAGTCAGTTCCAAATCAGAGATCCTAATG
This sequence comes from Chrysochloris asiatica, assembly GCF_000296735.1. Lineage (NCBI taxonomy): Eukaryota > Metazoa > Chordata > Mammalia > Afrosoricida > Chrysochloridae > Chrysochloris > Chrysochloris asiatica. The sequence continues at coordinate 310,181 of NW_006408590.1, read as the reverse complement.
GACACAGTAGAACTGCCAACTTAGGGTTTCCTAGACTATCATTTAATGTTGTTGTTGTTGTTGTTCTGTGCCGTGGAGTCAGTTCCGACTCATAACGACCCTGTACAGGGTTTCCGAGGCTGTAAATCTATACAGGAGCAGAAAGCCTCATCTTTCTCTAGCAGAACAGCTGGTAGTTTCGAACTGCTGACCTTGAGGTTCACAGCCCGATTTGTAACCACTACGCTACCATGGGCCTAGTTAATTGTTAGCTTGTTGCAGATTGATATGTGATGCTAGTAGAATGATGAATATATTTTCTAATCTGATCCTCAGACATTAACAGAAATGAAGAATTTTAATATGATTTCTCCCAAAGCACAGGGGAAGTCATAAGGTCTTACATTACATCTTCTGCATTAATATTCAATTTGGTAAGTCATGACTTTGAATTTGAAATCACTGCAAATCAAAATATTGAGACTAAACCTGCAACGCATACACAGAGAACAGAATTCAGGAAGATCTAGTTTTTTTCATGTGGTGGCAAAATAACTGAGGTTGATTTCTTGTTGTCAAGCATTATACTCTATACTATATTGAAACTGGAGCCCAGCAGGAATTGGATTAGAGTCTGTATACCAATTTTTGTGACTCTAAATCCTCTGTGAACTTCATCTTTTTTTTTTTTGGCTATAATATTTATTTTAATCAACTTTCAGTAAAGACAAATACATCATTTTTCTACATAATCTCCTTGCTTTTCAGTACATTTTGTCCATCTGTCAACAAGCTTTTGTATTCCCTTGTTGAACAATGTTTTAGGCTGGGCTGCAAGTCACAAATGCACTGCTGTCTTCACTTCTTCATCAGAGATGAATCTTTGCCCTTGAAGGGCTGCTTTCAGGGGACCAAACAGATGAAAGTCCAATGGAGTAAGATCAGGACTTTGGAGAGGATGCTTTAACACCTCACGATGAAGTTTTTGCAGAGTGTCAACAGTGTAGGCAGAGGTGTGCAGGCTGGGCATTGTCATCCAGTCATTGAAGCCAGGGTCAAGTGGGTATTATCTGCAAGTGTGGGTGTTCTTATTCATATGCCGTCTCTTCCTATCAGCTGGATGCTTCACTCTCCACTGTAGTCCTCTGTGGCTATGTCACTGACTCTGGGCCCAATAGTCTCATGAACTTTTAAGACTCTAGTCAGTATTCACCAAAATAAGATGTATAAGATTGTCTTTGTTGACTATGCTGTGCTATTTGACCTTACTGTCCCCTGAGACTGTGATTCTGGGTCTCCTAGACCCAGTGACTCAATCCCTCAAGGTGTTTGATTATGTCTAAGAAGTTTTCATGACTTTGCCTCACATATGTTCTGCTACATTCATGGATACATTTACAGCAAAGGTAAATACTCATGTATAAATAGTCTCTGCCAAACCTGTAGATATTTGTGGGTATACTCCATTTGCCCTCTGACACTCATTCATACTATGTGTCTATCCATGCATCTATCCATAGAAAACCATTATTGCAGGATTGTGTATATAACAGTATTTACCTCTGTTGTCTTGAATGCTTGTATTTCTCCCTGGATTGTCCCCTGCCTCCATAGTTTGTTTGTTTGTTTGTTTTTTTTTTTTGCCAATCTATCATTGTATATCGCTTTCTCTTTCAACCAGGTTAACAGATGTTTATCCCCTAGCCAGTGACTTGCTCTTCCTCCTTTCTCCTCCCACCCCTGGTAACCATCAAAAAATGTTTCTTTTAGTGTGGAAACCTTTTCTTGACCTTTTACAATAGTGGTTTTACAATATTTGTCCTTTTATGATTGATTAATTTCACTCAGCATAATATTCTCCAGGTTCACCCACGTTATGAGGTGTTTCACAGATTCATTGTGATTCTTTAACATCGCATAGGAGACCATTGTTTTCCATTCTTCCACTGAAGGGCATTTAGTTGTTTTCATCTTTTTACTAATTGAATAGTGCAGAAATGAAGTTGGGTGTGCATATATCTGTTTGCATGGCAGCTCTTATCTCTCTAGTAGATTTCATCACTTTGTCATGTGTTATTTGTATTTTCAACCTTTTGAGGGGGCAATATACTGCTTTTGGTAGCGGTTGTATCATTTTTAGTCCCACCTGCAGTGTACGAGAGTTCTAGTCTCTTCACACCCTCACCAATATTGATTGTTTTCTGTTTCTTTGAATTTTGCTATTAATGCTGGGGTGATATATCTCATTTGTTGTTTTGATTTGCATTTTCCTAGTGGAGTCCTGGTGTGACACTTTGAGATAAATCACTGGACTGCAAGGTCAGTTTGAATCACAAAGTTACTGGTTGAAACTCACCAGACATTCCATGGAAACCCTACACAGGTTTGCTATGAGTTGGAATAGACTCGACAGCTCTTCACAGCTACAACAAGAACAAATGACTAACCATGGTAAGCATTTCATGTTTGTTGGCTTCCTGAATGTCTTCTTTGGTGACGTGTCAGTTCATGTCTCTGTCCATTTTTTTTAAATTGGATTATGGAATCAAGCTTCTTCAGGTTAGAAGAAATTTCAGGTTATTCTTAAATATTTTCAGGAGACTTGCTCTTTGGAATTTCCATGTGTCTTTAGATGATTAATTTGGTTCATTTCTGTTCTTGATTAAATTATGTGTTTGTTATAACTGGAGAATATGCCTTCAACATTATAGTACTAGAAGATTGTCAGTGACCTTTAAAACCATCAAGTTCAATTTCCTCTTATATTTGGATCTCTTCAAACTAGCTTCTATTTGAAACCTCTTTGAAGAACTGATGGTTAGAAAGGCTTTCGTTATATTGGTTCAAGAGTTGTGCCCATGGTGTTTGCCCATTTTTCTAATTTTACTATGAGGAACAATTCTTTTGTCTTATAAAGAATACAGACACATGGATATTATTGGGTAACTGACTTGTTCAGGCCTCGAACATGGGGGCTTTTGTGAGTTCCTCACGCAGCAGAGTAGCCTTCAACTCCTGACTTGGGGAATAAATAAACCTGGGCATAGTCCAGAGCTGTTTTGTCAGGAATTTTATGTTTCAGAATAAAGAGGGATAGTTGCTGCTCATAAGGACTTTATCCTGCTTCATTACAGGGGCTTAAGATTTCCTGCATTTCTTTCAGAAATTCAGCCTGATTTAAGCCTTAAATGAAATGCAGGATGAGGATTCATGATTACTCATGGATTCTTCACACAACCAGATCATTGAATAGGAATTTTAGAAATAGCTCCAGTTTCTAAATGATTTCGCTTTGGTTTAGTTCTCACCTGGAGCAAAACTTTAATGTTGGCAAAGCTGGACTTCGAACTTTATCTCCCATTCTCCGTTCAGTACCCTTTTAGAGTCCTGGTGTGGCACTGTGGGTTAATGCGCCAGACTGCAAAGCTGTTTGAACTGCAAGGTTGGCGGTTCAGGCTCACCAGTTGCTCCTAGGAAACACTATACAGGGTTACATGGGTTGGAACCGACTCGACGGCACTTAACAATAATAACAAATAGTTAACTCATTCCAAAGGATGGATGTTCTAATTCACTCAGAGGCACCGTAGGAGAAAGACCTGGTGATCTACTTCTGAAAACGCTGCCACTGGAAAGCCTATGGAACAGTTCTACTATAGTGTGTATGGAGTCACCATGACTCAGCAGCATCTGCTTGAGTTGTTAACCATTTTTAATCTATATGTCACAGGTGCCCTGGTTTTCCAAGGTCTCCCTCTCCTAATTGTAGCATCATTCTGTGATACTTGGAGTCCTGGCATTTGGAAAGCCCATATATACAATGTTACTATGAGTTGGAACGACTCCACAACTCTTAACAAAAACAAAAATACATCCTTGACAGTGTATAAAATAGCTATTATGTTATCTGCCTAGCACAATTTCTTAATCCAGTCAAACACAGGATTCCTGAAGGCCTTTAAGTAGTAGCTTTAGAGTAGGCCAGTTTAGGCACCATGACAAAGCCATGGACAAGAAACTGTTTTGAGCTGTGGTCCCCTTAGTGCAACTTCACATTACATATCTCCCTCAACATAGTCCGAGCTCTGTTTATTTTTTAAAAAAATATAATAACATATATTTTTTTAATGTGATTGTTAATGACAGCCACTCACTGCATACCAGGTAATTTGCTAAGGCCTTAACAAATGTTTTTGTTATTGTTAAGTGTCATCAAGATGGTTACGACTCACAGTGACTCTGTATAGAGTTTTGAGAATCGGCTGGTGGATTTGAATCTCCCAACCATGCAGTTACCAGTCCAGTGCTTATACTATAGCACCACACCAAGGTTCTGGCTTAACAGCTGGCTCATCTAATTAATTTTCACGACAACCCCGAAATGTAGGAATTGCTATTCTTAATTTACAGAAAGATTAAGTAATTTGTCATCACACAAATTATCTATGCAGAGATAGGGTTCAAACTGAAGCCCAGGCTCTTAGCCATGGCACCTCCTTTTTGTTCTGAACCAACCAACAGAGCAGAAGCCAAGGGTTGCTGCGATTTCTTAGACAAGCCTTACTGTGTCCACCTTGAATGTAATCTGCGTACTTCATCTAAGTATCCTCTCAGCTCTTTCTTTTCACACTCCTTTGGCCGAGAAAAGCTACTTTTCTGCATGCACAAGAATAACAAGTATTTGCTATTTAATTACCAGAAATTATTATGGAATGGGAGGAGGGATACTAACAAATCCCATCTGGGGCCAATTAAAATGAACTGTGTTCCTGGAGTATATGTGGTTTTTCTTTTCTCAGGAGAGGAACAATTCCAGCAAGTCTTTGGCACACAAAGCATGGCATGGTTTAATAGAACCCAGGTTACTGAGAGATTTCCACATTATTTCTGAGAAAACAAAATGGTTCATCACCTTTAATGCATGGGAAATAAAGTTTCCCATCAGTGTCAGTCTTGAACAGGTAGTAGATGCATTGGTACCTGTATGTAGATTTGTCACATTTGTTTTTATAGAACATCCCCATGGATGTGTTTATTCATTGGGACAAAGAGAATGAAAAGACGCCAAAATGCTGCTTTCAGGATAAATGCATCGGTTTGCAAAAATTGACAGGGTTTCCCAGAGTGGCCACCCACAGAGGGAGCAACATCTGGCCGGTGTGCTGTCACAACAGGGGAGAGCAAGGCTTGGGTACAGGGTATGACAGAACATTCCTTATAACTGAAAGGAAGACACGTAGTTAGACTTGAGCCATGAGGTCCACAGAGTGCTGAGCTGAGTGAGACCATGGGGTGCTAGGCACATTCATACTTGTCCCATGACTCTGTAGCAGTTTTGAAACAGCCTTACTCATTTAAACAACAACAACAACAACAACAACAAAACATGTTGCATGTTTTCAGAATACAAGTAGAATAAATGAGTATTTTTAAGGATAATTAAACATCTTTATTTATCTTGCCTGATCTTCACAGAAAAGCAAATTTTCTTCCCCTTTCCTTTCTTTTCTTGGTTTTTCCTTGCTTCCTTTTTTTTTTCACTTTCATTCATTTGTTCAATGCTTTCCAAGTGTCCTACTATGTGCCAGGACCTGTGTGATGTGCCAGAGATACAAAGAATAATGAGAAACTCAGAGGCATGTAGGAGAGACTCATAGAGGTAAACACTGTTGTCGAGTGTGCTTACAGGTACCCAGAAGAAGGAGTCTAGCCAGGCATTCATGAAAACCTCCTTGGGGTGGTACCATTTGACTTGGGTCTATGCAGCATAGATAGGAGTTAACCTCAAGGAATAGGTATTTGCATAATATCCCTTTGCTGTGTTGTTGTTGTTAAGCGCCGTTGAGCCAGTTCCGATCCATAGCGACCCTGTATAGGGTTTCCGAGGAGCAGCTGGTGAGTTTGAACCAATGATCTTGTGGTTCAAACTGACCTTGAGGTCCATCGCTTATCCTATGGCACACCACACCAGGATGGGATTTCTACCAATTCTTAAGTGTGTGAACCTTAACAAATGATTTGTCATTTCTAGGACTCTGTACACATGGGGGGTTTCATGTTTCAGTGAAAGAACATGTGAAAAGGACTTTCGTCAGGGTTTCAGTTATTTAAAAGTAAACAAATGCCAACTTATCATTAAGGTATTATTTATACTTAGCTGTTAGTTATACTTAGCAGTGCTCTTTCATTGATGATCTTTTTAAGCTCCCTGAATCTCCTGTCCCTGATTTTTTTCCTCATATGGAAAAGTACATAGGGAGAGAAAGGAAAAAGATAAAACTAATAGTATATAAAAATTAGGGTAAGGTTTTTTATTATCCTTTCAGTCAAAAATGGTGGAATAAAGAAATTATCCTCCAAAGAACAGAAACACAAAGCTTTTTTTCCATTCTGTGTACATCCTGTTTTCAGTCTACTCTCTCTTTGCTCAGAGTTAGAAAGTAAAATTAAAATGATGTCTAGTATTGCTGATAATGTTCTGACTCATAGTGACTCTGTATAGGGTTTCTGAGACTGTAAATCTTTACCAGAGCAGAAAGCCTCATCTTTCACCAGTGGAGACACTGAGGGATTCGAAGAGCTGACCTTGTGGTTAGCAGCCCAACTTGTAACCCACTATGAACCCTCCTACAATAAAACTCCTTTGAAAAGCACAGACTTGTAAGACAATAAGTAAAACCCCCAGGCTCTCTCCCTATGTTCCAAAGAAAAGAACAACAAAGTCCACAAAAGTCAAACAAAGAGAGTTTGACCTGATGCTGTAACTACAGATGTTGCTGTTGTCAGTTACCATTAACTAGACTCTGACTCATTGTGACCCCAAGTACAACAGAATGAAATGTTGCCTGGTCGTTCACCACCTTCATGATTGTTAGTATGGTTGAGTCCATGTTTGTGGTCACTGTGTATTTTGAATGCCTTCCAACCTAGGGGGTTCATCATCCAGTACTGTACTGGACAATTAATGAAACAGTCATAGAAAACAAAACAAAATATAAAGAATCAAAAAAATTAAACTGCTGTTTCTCAGAGGCAGACTCTGAAATGAAGATGTATGTGTAATTTATCTGTTAAGGAAATCCTCCCTAGAGAAGCATGTAAAGGAATAGTGAAGGCAGGTCAAGGGAACTGAAATAAACTAAGAAAGAATGCAATTTCTGGCAAGGTCCCACAGAGAAATGCTTTAGCTGGATCCACAGTGCACTCCTGAAGTGTCAATTACACCTCAAAGCTTGTCTAATTGGGGCAATGGAGTTGGACTTCCATACTTCCATGTTGTAGTTGTAAAGTGCCATTGAGTCACATTTGACTCATAGCAAGCCTGTAGAGGGTTTCCAAGGAGCACCTGGTGGGTTTGAACTGCCAACCATGTGGGTCACCATCCAATGCTTATCCTCCAGCACCACAGCAGGAGTCCAGGCAAGTCAGGGTACACCCGTATCAGTTATTGAGTAGTTAAGTGATGGTAATAGTGCACTTCAGTCTCTCTGCATAGATGTGCTGCAGATGGCTACAGCAGTCTCAGGTTAGCCCTCTGAAGAAGAGTTTCAAGTGCTGACTCTAGGAAGCAAAAGCACTCCTAATCTGGAAGAGGGCTAAAAACATTTTAGGGGTCCTGAGTAGAGAACAAACTATCCATTGTAACTGATACTTTGGGGGAAATAACTTAATAAAATAGATAAACACTTAACAAAACTTTCTTTTTAAAGAAGGAGTAAGCATTCACAAACAATATTAGAAATAAAAAGAGATTCCAGCTGCAGAGATAAAAGAGATTATATTATGCCAATAATTTTTAAAGGCTAGAAATAATCAGTGTCTTAGAACAATGTGAATGCCTCAAGAAGAAATGCAAACAAGATTACATTTTTATTTTAAAAAACTGCAATCAGTTGTTAAAAGTTACTACCATACAAAATTGGAACATGGACTGTACGAAG
>NW_006408590.1:282780-299407 GCF_000296735.1 Chrysochloris asiatica | reverse complement strand
AACAACAATAACAACAACAACAACAACCATATTTCCGACCCCCTATAGGCTCCAGCGAGTTTGACTAAACATTCAGGGAAAAGAGAATCCCATGCTGATGCCAATTTTACAAAAGAATAGAAAACAAGGAACATTTCCCAATCTAGATAGAAGAGCATAAGAAATGATGATTGCAAAAAGACATCATTTATAAATAAACCAACACCAAAGCCACTGTTGGTGAGTCAATTCTGATTCATAGAGTTCATATAAATATTTGTGTGTAAATAAGCTAAGTTATATAAAAGTAATAAATGCATTACAAATAAATTGGTATTATCACAGGAATGCCAAGATGGTGTGACATTAAAAAGATTAAAGGAGAAAATCAGATGGTCTCAATAGCATTTAATAGCATTCAATACCAATTTATGATTACAAACTTAGTAAAATAGAAATAGAATGTGTAATAAAAAGTGGCTTCTAAAAATGCATAGCAAGCATTTTATATGATAACAGCTTTTTCTTTTGTTTGTTGTTAAGTGCCGTTGAGTCCGTTCTGATCCACAGTGAGCCTTTATAGGGTTTCCAAGGAGCAGCTGATGAGTTTGATCTGCTGACCTGACCTTGTGGTTCAAACCAACTTTGCAGTCCAGTGCATTAACCCACTGTGCCACACCAAGAAGATTCAGTCTATTAATTGAAAATCAAATACAATATAAAATAATTTCAGAAGTGAAAATACGAATCATTAATCATAGACAATATGCTTATCTCTATGATGCTGTGGAATAAATCACTGGACTGTAAGGCCAGTGATTCAAACTCACCAAGTGCTCCTTGGGAACCTGATGCAGGCTCACTATGAGTTGAAATTGACTTGATGGTACTTAACAACAACATTAGAACATCCACCACCAACTAGCCTCTCCTTGGAAACCCTACATACAGGGTGACTATGAGTTGGAACCAACTGGACAGCACTTAAACAACAGAAAATTCAAGAACATTTATAAACTATTAGAACTAATGCAGTTCAGCAAGATTTCTAGATAAATTATTAACCTATAAAGTTCAGTTATGTTTAAACAATTAGAAAAATAGATTTTAAATACCACCCATTAAAACTGAACATAATTGAGAATATGTGTAAAATAATGTGCAAGACCTTTATGGAAAACTTTCTTAAATGACTAAATGACAAAAGGAAGACTTTAAAAAAACTGGAGAAACAAATCATGTTTATTGATGTAATGATTCAGTTTTTTAAAAATGCCAATTTCCTCAATTTAATTTGTAAGTTACAACAAAAATCGCAATGGTTTTTCTTGGAATTTAATAAGGTAGTTCTAACATTGATATGAGGTACTAGTGTGGTGCTGAGTTAATGCACCTGACTGCAAAGTCAGCTTGAACTGCAAGTTCGGTTGTTCAAGCTTACCAGCTGCTCCTAGGAAACCCTATACAAAGTCTATGGGTCAGAATCAACCCATTGGCACTTAACACAACAACAAAACTGATATAAAGGAGCAAAGGTCAAAATCAAAAGAGAGAGCTAATAAGGTAAGTGATGTAATGGAGTTGTCTGGCTGAATATAAAGTTGTTATAAAATTAAAGTGAGATAGTTTAGTATTGGGACAGGGATAGAACAGGGCCCATATATTTACATAAATGTAAATTTGACATATGTCAATTATGGCATTACATGTATAGAAAAGATGGTGGTATTGGGAATATTGGGGTCCATTTGGAAAAATTATATTTGATTTCTATCTTACACTATAATTCAAAATAAATTCTAGGTTAGTTTATAAACCTAAACATGAAAAGTGAAAATTTAAACTTTTTAGAAGAAAATGTGGGGAATACTTTTATGATTTAAAGGATTTTTAAAAATTCTTAAACATTGTTTTTTTTTTTTAAGTTAATTAAGAGGAAAAACAGAAGACTGGTAAAATGACTATTAAAACAGAAAACATAGTTCTATACAATAATAGTAACCACTATTTGTGAGAATTAAAATAAATTAATACATGTTAAGCAGTAAAGCTTTACTGTCTGAACACAAAGTAAACATAACTAGGTATTTTCTATTATTTCATGCATATGGTATTTCCCCCATTGTAATTATAATCAAGCAATGTTGCTTTTAGACTCAAAGCTTTTAGATATTATGTATCACATGATGTAACTAAAGGAAGAGAATATTATCTTCTGAAATACAGTATGAAAATGAGTATTTTAATTCTTAGGCCAACTTGGCAGTTCCTTTACTAAGGCAATCTATTCCATGAGAACCGGCCTTCATTTGCATGAACTCTGTAGCTTGTGGTGTTTTCTTGGTAACGTTAACATGGAGCACATTCTTCCTGGTGACTTGGTTTGTGTGCCCAAGAATGCAGCTCTTGGCATCTCATAGGAATGTAACTGCTGGCAGCTCCCCAGCAGCTCTGACACTGCCATACTGCTGGGGGCTAAACTGGTTAGTATAGAAACCAGGAGCCTTCAATGTACTCACTTTTGACCTTGGGTCATCATTTTGTATTTCCATCTGGACCTTGCTATATTTATCCCTTGCAGGCCGCTGAAATAAACATGTGGACTTGCATTCCTGCTTCTGTACTAGACAGCACCAAAATATTAGTGTAATCAGAAGAGAAACATTTGTAGAAACTCTGGGGGTCTTAAATATTTATCATTTAACAGATAAAAATCAGATGATTCTAGGTTTGTGTTGATTCATGGAGGTGAAGGGTGACCATTCTTTAAAAAATAGAATCCCTCAAAGTGATATTATTTCTGGCCCCTTAGTTTGAGTCCCTACAATTTTAAAAGGTGATCTCTCTAAACCCAAGTTCTTCCATATTACAAATAAACTCTCACCATGCATCCTTAAAGCAGAAGCAAGAGCTGTTTTTACTTCAACCCGTAGTATAGTTCAGAAGGTCAGACGTGACCACAGTATCTCCTGTTATTTCACGGCTCACATCTGTTTGCCTTGGCTCCATTTCGCTAGCATTTGGTTTCTGTTATTTTTCCATGGGTTTGGCTTGCAGGAATCAAAGAACATATTTTAAAAAATCAGCGAAGTTCATAAAGATGAAGTATCCTGGACTGATGGTGACTGCACACAGATGGAGGGAAGGCGTGCCTCTCTGCTTACGTTCAGTAGCATGGCCCTGACCCTGCTTGTGGCCTAGATGAGTAATGGCGAGTGTACAGGGCGGCCCCACATGGAAGGCTGGCCAGGGACTCCCTTCTTGTTCCCCAGCCAGACTCTGGCACGGCTCAGCTGTCTCAGTTCAGGGTACCTACAGAGGTCAATGCTAAACACCCAGGAAAGCTGAGTGTTTCCCATTTCAGCTTCAGTTGCAGCTGGTTGTTGTTTTTAGCTAGAAGCTCCTGAGATTGGCCCATTGTTGTGGCTTATTTTAGTTCATGCATTGAGCTCTCTGCATAATTTGTATCTGGGAAGTAGGCACTGATTAAGTAAAACATGATTAAGATCTCTAGTATGGTGTTAAACGGACAGCAGAGACCTAAGGGCTAGATTATATCAGCTTGGAGGTGTGATAAAGGTAGACTAGGCGTAGGCTGAAGTGTGTGTGTGGGGGAGGGTTGGAGTGTAGTGTGGTGGTTCCCAAGCTTGTTTGAACATTGGAATCACCTGGGGAATTAAAAAAATTACCCATACCTGTGTAACTCCATCAGTCTGGACAATAAACTGGACTTGGACGCTTTAAAAGGTCCCCACATGATTTGGGAACCACTGACTAATATGAAGGTTTAGAACTCAAACTCTGAAGTTGCACAATCCAATTGTAAATCCTAACTCCAATGCTTATTAGCTATGTGACATTGAACAAAGTCACTAAAACTTTCTGAACCTCAGTTTACTTATCTTCAATATGCAGATGATATTTTCTCCTGTGGGTGGTTGTTATGGAGTGTGAGTATGAACACAACACATTTGTAATACTGAATATGTTTCATCAATAGTCAGAGACCTGGGTAGTGGTACAAACAGACTTACTTTCTAGTCATAGTCATACATTAGAGAGGTTGTATGGTAGAATTGTTACTACTATGGGTTTGGAAATCATAATGACCAGGGTTTGAATTCCAGCTTTACTGTTGAATTTCAGGCAATTGTCATTGTCCGACAAGTCTTTATTCTTTTTGTCAGCAAAATGAAGATTTGTTTTTACTCTGTAGGGTTGATATGAAGATTAAAAATAAGACAATGTGTTTAACACTTAGGCTGAACAATACAAAATTACCTTTTTTTGGTAGCTTAAAAAGTGTAGGATATTGAGAATTTCATGTATTCAACCTGATAGTAACTGGAAAAATGATCACAGTTGTTGGTAAGTGCTATTGAGTTGTTCCAATTCATAGTGACCCTGTATAGAGTTTTCCAGACAGTCATCTTTGGGGGAGCAGAAAGTCCCATTTCTCTCTCTTTCTTACGAAGTGTCTGGTGGGTTCAAATCGGCAACTTTTTGGTTTGAGGTCCAGTACTTATCCTACAGAGCTACCACTCTCTCTGATTGTTGTTGTTAAGTGCCGTCAAGTTGGTTCTGATCCATAAACACCCTGTGAAGGGTTTCTGAGGAGCAGCTGAACTTTGTGGTTCAAATCGACTTTGCAGTCCAGTGTATGTATGTATGTATGTATGTATGTACGTATGTATTTATTTAACTTTTTGTTGTGAATTGAGTGAAGATTTACAGAGCAGATCATCAGTTTTACATTTAACAAATCATGTTGTTGTTGTTATCAAGTTGCTACTGGCTCATAGCAACCCTATGCATAACAGAATGAAACACTGCCTCTTCCTGGATCATCCTCACAATTGTTGCTACGCTTGAGCTCATTAATATTGCCACTTTGCCAATCCATCTCTCTGGGGGTCTTCCTCTTTTTCTCTGACCCTCCATCTTACCAAACATGATATCCTTCTCCAGTGACTAGTCCCTCTTGACAAGATGTCCTAAGTATGAGAGAGCAAGTCTGGCCATTCAGGCTTCCTAGGAGCACTCTGGCTATACTTCATTCAACACGGATTTATTTGTTGTTTTGGCAATCCATGGTACTTTCAATATTCTCCTCCAACACTGTAACTCAAATTTATCAATTCTTCTATGGTATTCCTTATTTACTTTCTAGCTTTTGCAGGCATATGAGGTTATTGAAAATACCATGGCTTGGGTCAGGCACACCTTAGTCCTTAAACTGACATTTTGGCTCTTCAACACTTTAAAAAGGTCTTGTGCAGCAGATTTGCCTAATGTAATACGTCATTTGATTTCTTTACTGCTGCTTCCATGAGTGTTGATAGTTGATCCAAGAAGAATGAAGTCCTTGACAACTTCAATCTTTTCTCCATTGATAAGAATGTTGTTTGTTGGTCCAGTGGTGAGTTGTTGGTTGTTTTTAGGTGCCATCGAGTCGGTACTGACTCACAGTGACCCTATGCACAACTTTACGAAACACTGTCCAATCCTGGGCCAACCTCACAGTTGTTGCCACGCTTGAGCCCATTGATGCTGCCACGTTGCCAATCCATCTCACTGGGTGTTTTCCTCTTTTTCTCTGACCCTCTACCTTATCAAACATGAAATTTTTCTTCAGCAACTGGTCCCTCCTGACAATGTGTCCAAAGTATGAGAGACAAAGTTTAGCCATCCTGGCTTCCAAGGAGCACCCAGTGGTGAGTGGTGGTAACAATTCAGATACTTTGCTTAATTATGATTGCAATCCTCTCCATGTGCCATCATATTTAACTCTCACATTCCTCCTTGTGTTTCCTGTTACCTTATGTTTCCTCTGCAAACCTCTCTCGCTGTATATTGTCTGCCCCACCACTCATATTAACATGTGTCTACCCTCTAGCCTGTGAATAATCCCCCCGCACCCACATAAACATCACAGAAGGTTCCTTTGATCAAAAACATTTTCTTAATTTTTTACAACAGTGGTTTCATGAAATATTTGTCTTTTTATAATTGTCTAATTTCACCCAGCATAATGTCCTATGATTCATCCATGTTGTAAGGTGTTTTATAGATTCAACCTGCTTAAATATTTAATTGTGTGTATGTACCAAAGTTTGCTTAACCCTTCTTTTGTTGATGGACGTGTCAGTTGTCAGCATCTATTTGAAGCGTCTCTTGTCAACAGCATATTGAAAGATCCTATTTTCTTATCCATTCTGCTATTCTCTGTTTCTTGATGTGCATTTAATCCATTTACATTCAGTGTAATTATCATTAGGTATGAATTGATTACTGTCATTTTGCTCTGTGTGTTTTATTTGTGGTGTGTTACTGGTTTCTTTGTTCCCCATAGTTTTCTGTGCTGAGTTAATCTAGTTTGTGGGTTTTCATTTTCATTTCTGTTGTGTTAATGTTTACTAAATCTTCCTGATTTTCTCTTTTTTATTTTTGAAGTGAAGGTTTATTAATTTTCTTTGAGTGTATCCTATAGCCCTTATAATTTATTAATTCCCTCCCCCCCCCCCCATTTAAAATGGTCTGTTTTATCTTCAAATCTACTTCTTTGCCATTTGGAAGTCCTATATCTACATTATTCCCTCTTTTTGGTTTATAGTTGACTTTATTATAAACTGATATTTCTGATTCCCTCTTTTGAGCAAGATAGGCTTGTTTTATTTAAATACTTATATATCTGGATTGAAGGAGCTCTGGTAGTGTAGTGGTTACGAGTTGGGCTACTAACCTCAAGGTCAGCAGTTTGAAATTACTAGCAGTTCCGCAGAAGAAAGATGAGGCTTTCTGCTCCCGTCAAGATTTACAGCCTCGGAAACCATATACAGGGTCACTGTGAGTTGAAACAAACTTCATGGCACGTCACCACCGACACCATCGTATCTAGATTGAGAAGTACTGATATGGTGCTTCAGGATAATACACTGGACTGCAAGGTTGGTTTGAACTGCAAGGTTGGCGGTTCAAACTCACCAGCCGCTCCTTGGAAACAGGATCACTTTAGGTGAGGGCCAACTGGACAGCACTTAATAATAACATATCTAGATTGAATTCTGAGTGGTGGCGTCATGTATATTAATCTCAGGTTGTTGTCTGCTGTTGTTGGTTCTCAGTCCAGAGAATATCCGTTAGTATTTTTTGTAAGGTTGGGATGGTTATTACACATTCCTTTCATTTCTGTTCATCTTGAAATGTTCTAATTTTATTGTCGTATTGAGGGACAGCTTTGCTGGGTATATGATTCTTGGTTGGCAATTTTTTTCTTTCAGAGTTTTGTATATGTCATCCTATTGCCTTCTTACCTATATGGTTTCTGCTGATAAATCAGATCTTACTGGTTTCCCTTTGCAGGTAAATTAA
Organism: Chrysochloris asiatica; assembly: GCF_000296735.1. Classification (NCBI taxonomy): domain Eukaryota; kingdom Metazoa; phylum Chordata; class Mammalia; order Afrosoricida; family Chrysochloridae; genus Chrysochloris; species Chrysochloris asiatica. The sequence goes on along the minus strand of NW_006408590.1, from coordinate 292,057 downwards.
AAAATTTCCTAAGCTGCTCTCAGGATTCTTTTCTTGTCTTTGGTTTTGGAAAGTTTGATTATAATATGTCTTGCTCATTTTCTTTTAGTATCTATCCTGTTTGGGATTCATTCAACTTCTTGTATGCTTATCTTCTCATCTTTCATGATGTTAGGGAAATTTTCTTCCAACAACTGACAATTTTCTCTGTGCTTTTTACTATCTCTTCCTGTTCTGGAATTCTTGTACTCTTCATGGTGTCCCCCATAACTCAGGCTTTCTTTGCATTTTTAAAGTCTTTTTTTCGATTGCTCTTCTAGCATGCACATACCGGAAGATTTAGCTTTAAGCTCACCATTGCTTCAAATCTACTCCATTGTCCTTTTACTGTAGTGTCCATTTCTGAAATCAGTATTTATCTTCTGAAATTCTAATAGCAGGTTTTGAATTGTTCCAAAATTTGCACTTATTTTATCTGTTTGTTCTTGTAGTGTTTTCCTGAATTCTTCTGGAGTTTTTACTGTGTTTTCCTTCCTTTGCTCAATCTTCCTGTTCAATGTTTTGAAGGTACCTAAATATCATTCTTTTTTCAGCCTATTACCTCTTCTTCAGAAACATTTTCTGGCTTTACATTTTGGTCATTTGTTTGAGTCATTCTCTTTTTCTATTGTCTCTGGGACATTGTGGTGTGATTGAATTTGTACTGAATTGACAATTATAGGCTCTCACCAATTGTCTCCTATGAGTGTTTTTAAAGAATGGAAGCGTGTGCACTCTTCTCCATTCACTGTTTGTGCATCTCAGCTTAGGGTGGGTTTGGCTGGTGTTGGCTGCTGTCTATTGTTGACTTGTTGTTGTTGTTGTTGTTAAGTGCTGTCAAGTCGGTTCCGACCCATAGCGACCCTGTACAGGGTTTCAGAGGGTGTAAATCTTTACGGGAGTAGAAAGCCTCATCTTTCTCCCGCGGAGTGGCTGACTAGGTGGTATAATAGCTGAGATTGTCTCTTGCCTAGTGGGTGGCGCTTCAAAGGGTAGGGTTGAGGACTATATGGGCATGGTTTTGTCTCCTGTTAGGTGGGAAATAGGAGACATTCCCCCTCCCTCACAAAATAAAACAAAACAGAATAAACAGACAAGTAACCAACCATGAAAAGATAACATGATAAAGGAGAAAAAAAGAATTAAAAACAGGTAGCAACCAGATAAAAATGAATGTAAAAACTAAAAAAAGAAAAGGACAGGAAAATAGAGCTATAGAAGAGAAAAATAAGAGGGAGAAAATGAAGAAATTAGGGGAAAAAAAACCCCACTTAAATAAACCAGGGAGAGGGGAGATGAAAAGAGAGGGAGTGGAGAGTAGTAAAGATCAAAAGGAAAAAAAGAAAGAAGAGGGCAAATGAAAAATAGAAGAAAAGAAAGAAAAACAAAAGTGAAGATAGGATAAAATTCAGGGGAATGGAAGGAGAAGAAGAAAGATAAAACAAGCAAAACCAATGAAACACCAAAAGGCAAAACCAAAATCCCAAACCAAGGAAACCAGAGCAGCTATTGGACCCTGAGAAGAGAAAAGTCTGGGAGTCTTCCACCAACCAAGGACCTCACAAGGTGGGGACAGGAGACACATGACAGCAGAGTCCTGGCCCTATATGGAGTTCCTATGTCCTAGATGTTATTTATGTTCAAAGCACTCAGTGTGGAAGAGATTCATGGAAGCCCTTGATGGAGCTGGTTTCAGTGTCTTTTAGGACCATAGGGCAGCTGGGAGCAAGGTGACTGGTTGTGAGAGTTTCTGCTAAACTAATACTGGTCTGAACTTCTGGTGTGGTGCTGTAGAACCAGCACTGGACTGTGAACTACAAGGTCAGTGGTTCAAACCCACCAGTTGCTCCTCAGAAATCCTACAGAACTGACTCAATGGCACTTAACAACAACATATTCTCCTGGTGACTCTGCGTGGTCTATAGGTCTGGATTCAAACCCGCCTCAATCCAGGCAACGAAGCTGTGCATTCAGCCCCTGCCTCCCACTGGTGTGGCTTACAACCATATAGCTTAAAACTCTGGGAGAGCAGGGTCTGCACTTGGGGTAGGTGAGGGTAGGAACTGGCCACACCTATGGTCACCAGGGGAGTCTGGGAAAAAGAAGGAATCACAGTTTATCTCTCACCCATGTGATTCTGCTCTGCCAGGCAGCCTTCTGTTTCCAAAATTCAAGATGGTTGCACTACATCTGGTTGGCCATTCACCAGTCTGTTTCCCTTCTCACCACCCCTGCTCAGCTTCCCCTCCCAGTAAGCACTCAATCCACTTCTCTGACATTTTCTCTGAAGGTCAAATGTCTGTTTCATTTGCTCTCTTGTGTCTTTGTTGTAGAGGGTCTGTGTAGTGCATCTGCCTCTGATTAGTAAGGTCTTGAGGAAATTGCTTTACTTTGATGGGTCTCAGTTTTCCTATTCATAAAATGGACATATTAAGGTGCTACCTTCTTCAGAGAATCATTTTGGAGTTTAAATGACATGATGCTTGTTAAATCTTTGGTGATTTAATAATACTCATATAAGAAAATCATGTTAGTTAAAAAGTGTTCTTGGAAACTGTGCATCTGATGTACATATGTTGTTGTTGTTATTAAGTGTTGTCGAGTCAGTTCCAACCCATAGCAGCCCTGTCTAAGACTTCTGAGGAGCAGTTGGTGAGTCTGAACCACTGACCTTGCAGTTCAAACAGCTTTGCAGCCTGGCACATTAACCCACAGCGCCATACCAGGACTCCAGTATAATGGAGCAGAAAGCCTCATCTTTCATTCACAGGAATTCTGGTAGTTTCAGGGCCCAACTCGTAACCACCATGCTACCAGAGCTTCTATGTACATATAGTAAATATCCATTCTGGAAAAGTTCAAGGAATAATTATGACACAGTATGAAGTTTGGGAAGGTAGTTGAGTCACATAAAGCATAGCCTTTGGGATTCAGATAACAGATAGATTTTTATGTTATGTTTCTATGTTCAGTACCATTACAGTATCACGGAGAACAAAAGACTGTCCTGCCAGAGAAAATCTTGTGTTGAGATTTGGAAAATATATCTTACTATCTGTATGTTGTTGTTGTTAAGTACCATTGAGTTGGTTCTGACTCATAGCGACTCTGTACTTGGTTTCCAGTGAGTAGCTGGTGGGTTTGAACTACCAACCTAGTGGTTAGCAGTCCCATGCTTATCCTACAGTGCATACCACAACTCTTTGTATGTTATTTTAAGTGCCATCGAGTCAGTTCGACTCAGTGACCCTGCATTGGGTTTCCGAGCAGCGTCTGGTGAGCTTGAACCACCGACCTTGCAGTTCAAACTGATGTTGTGCATTAGCTTGCAGCACCACACCAGGACCCCAGTCATCTCATTTCATCCTCAAAAAGTTCAATTGTTATCTCAATTTTAAATAGAAAATTGTTTATTTGGAATATTCTAGATTTGCAGAACAATGGAGATGATAGTCCAGAGACTACTGTGTATCCCTCACCCAGTTCCCCTGGTTATGAACATCTGACATTAGTGTGGTATCTTTGTCACAGTTGGTGAACCAATAATGAGACAAATTATTAACTAAAGTCTGCACTTTATCCAGATTTTAAGTTTTTCCCTAACGTCCCTTTTCTGTCCCAGGATCCTACCCAGAGCCACATGACATTTGGTTATTCTGTCTCTTTAGGCTCCTCATAGCTGTGACACTGTTGCAGACTTTCCTTGTTTTTGATGCCTTTGACAGTTTTGACGAGAACTAGCCCTGCATCCTTTGGAATGTTCCCCAGTCTGCGTTTGTTTGATGTTTTTCTCATGATTGTTGTTAACTGCCTGCGAGTCAGTTCTGACTCATAGTGACCCTGGGTAGGGTTTCTGAGGAGCAGCTTGTGAGTTTGATTAGACTGGGGTATTACCTTAATTAGGATAACTGGGGTGTTATCCTAATTTTTCAGAGGGAGGAAACTGAGGCACAGAAAAGTTAACTTGTCCCAGTCACACAGTGATACTAATGGAACATTCCGTAAGTGACTGTAAAAAATGCTTGTGGTAAACAAATTTGAAATTTTAGTAATTTCAAAATTACTAAACAAATAGAAAATGATGAAGTATTTTAACTAGTTTGTTTTTTTTAAGACTTCAATATAGACTTCTAAACTACCACATAAACAGATTTCATGGAGAATGTATCATGGCTTATGCTGAGAACTGATTACCCAGATTTTCTGGTTCCTAACCCAATGTTCATCCCTGACACTTTGGGTGGCCTTGGGGGAGCAAAATATCTTCTCCTGTCTGGTTTCCCGACCTATTACAAAGGCCTCATAACCTCCCTTGAAAGCAAACTGTGGAGGCTAATTATCATAAAATCTTTTTTTTTTTTTTTTTTTTTTGCCTCTGATGTAGACTGAAAACCCAAAGGGCCACCCAGATTTCAGTCCTGTGGTGAAATCTCAGCTTCTTTTGGACAGAGACGAGAGTATTTCTTCTTGGTGGGCCTCCAAACCCTCTTGCTGTCTGCTCTTTGCATAGGGCAGTGCTGGGTCTGTCTTTTTCACATGCAGCATTACTTGGAGTAAGTTACCATAAATATCCCCTTGGTCAAGGAGCAAATGATACCATTTATTGTAAAGTGATTTGGGAAACATTTTCAATGAATAGGGATCATTATGGCAGTGACAATGTCACTTGATATATTCATGGTCCAATAAGGAGATTACTGTTCCACATAGGAAACACTTACAAAAACATTGTTCTTTAAGGGTAAAGAAAGCAGTTCCTCTGGATTCTAGAACTTTTCCTCTCAGAAGTCCACAGCCCACAAGTAGAGGCATCATTGGGAAACATATCAGAGTGCAGTGTTGGTTCCACTTTAGGACTGCTGAATCAGACTGCATTTTAACAAGATCCACAGGTGAATGGCAGACACAGCAAAACTGGAGAAATATCACCCCACTTAGGGAATTAACAGTGATGACATAGTAGATGGTGGCACAAAGAATCCAATCAAGGTCTGTCAGACACCAAAGTCCTCTCACTTGCAATTCTCTTTGCTGTAATGCCTTTTCTTGAGGTGATGCAGCTAGGGTCTGATTTATTGATTCAATGAAATCTGCCTTTTCTGTTACTGTTCTGACCATTGCTGTTGCTGTGGATACATGCTCCTCAGTTCAGGAAACGTGTGGCTAAAAACAACATTTATCACAGTACTTGTAATTGTGTTATATTTTGATGTTGGTGCTGTTGTTATGTGCTGTTGAATCATTCCTGCTCACAGCAAACCTGTATATGTTTTCTAAGAGCAACTTCTGGATTCCAACTATCAATATTAGGGTTAGCAGTCCATGATTATCCTACAGTGCCACACCAGATATCTGCATTTTGATAAGTTACCTTTATTTTTTTAAAAAAGATAAAAATTGAAATATTTCCTTACCCAAAAGAACGAAACAGAAAAACAAAATAAAACTGGAAGAGGGAGAGTGAGGGAGGGGAGGAGAGAGAGAGGGAGGGAAAGAAAGGAGAGAAAAGGGAAGTAAGGAAAGAAACATACATTTGAGCAAACCAATAGTTTAATTCTTCAGTCAACCATCCTGGTTGTGGAGTACATTAATTATTTTGTTCACTTTTAAGGGTTGATGTTTTATTGCAACTTTTTGAATGGAAATATTTCTAAAATAATTTAGTAGTATCAATGCAAGAGTATGCCAAAACAATTTACTCCTTTTTAAGACTACATGTACTATAGTCAGAATAATCTCTAAACAATAAAATTTGAACTCCTGGGGAATTATTTTATTTAGGAAGGGATCATCAATGGGTACTAATACTACAAAAAGAGAAACACAAAGTATGATGTACTTCCCAATGGGAGTATATAATACCACCTAGGAATATTCTTACCAAGAAGTTAAATCTGAATCTCATTACATTTCTGTATTTAATTACTTTTTTGTTGTCATTAAGTGTCATTGAGTCAATTTTGGCTCATAGTGACCCTGTACAGGGTTTCCGAGGAGCAACTGGTGGGTTTGAACCACTGACCTTTTGATTTGAAGTTCGGTGCTTATCCCATGGCAGCACACACCAGGAGTCCACTTAATAACTAATGTACAGAAAATATGAGAATCAGTTTACTGTCACTTGGACTACTTGGAATGCTGTAAAAAGCCCAAGGAACACAGAGAAGCTACTTGGAGGCACTTGGGTTGACAGCTGAGCTTCCAGCGGACAGTTGCCATCAGCTGTCATCATGTGAGTGAAGCCATTTTGGACATCCATTAGCAATAAATAATCCTATCAGTATGTAGGGCCCATTGGCTGTGGAAGATGAGACAATAAGGAATCCAAGATGATACCAGATTTGGGGCTTGGAAAAGTGTGTTGATTTTGGTTTCATTTACAGAACTAGGAAACTTAGGAGGAAGAGCAGTTTAGGGACAGAAACACAGGAAGAATAACTTAAATATTTCCCCTGATTATTCTAATAATATATATTATTGTTGTTCATGTTGTTAAGTGCTGTCAAATTGGTTCCGAGTCATTGTTACGCTGTGTAGGGCTTCTGAGGAACGACTGGTAGATTTGAATTGCTGACCTTGTAGTTAGCTGTCCATTGCTTTTCCTACAGTGGCATTTGGTGCATTCCACATATATATACATATATGTATATATGAAGGACTATATATATATAAAGGACAAAGAACTAACCATTCTTATTATTTGTTAGTTTCTTCCAGTGTTGATGTGTTGTTTGTTTCTTTTTTAAAAAAATTCAGGACTTTTCCCAAAACTCTGAAAACTTACAAATTGGCAACCCTATTAGATGGGTTATTTAACTCAAGATCTGGACTGAAAAAAATGTAATATGAGTCTCTGGCCATTTCTCCAGCTTTCTTCTGTAAAACTTCAAATAAAAATATGTGTTGCTGTTGGGAATTCTTTGTTTTGGAAAAACAGCTTACTGTTTTCCACTGGGGTTACGTCTACAGGGAAATCCTGGACATTCATTCCTGTGACAGAATACTAGCCTGTGACTCAAGGGCAGATGAGGTCATACTTTTAGTGCTTACAAGAACCAAAATTGTTAGATAATTGTCTATATAGTCTAACTAGAAAGAATTAAATGTGCTTGGAGACATTCATAGAAATGAATGGATCCATGGTTGTGCTCTGATCTGTTCAGTCATTCTGCAAAAAATATTTATTGACAACTTACGATGTACTAGTTCCTGAGGTACATATCAGAGATTCATTGATGAGCAAAGACAGTCATTAATTTTCTCGGGTCCAGTGGGGGAGATAATCATTAGTTCAATAGTTTTACCAATAAATATTTGAATAAAATGACAAGTCCATCAACTATAGCTTTCCAGTGCCTTCTTTGTGGTCAGTCCAATGTTTAGTACTGTTGTGGCTACCGAGTGGGCTAAGATGGCATTACCTTAAGGTCATTACCATTCAGTCGGAAAGCATGTGCTATCTGAAGTGATGAAGGATTGTACTTGTTCATCTTTGTAGTGCATACTTGGTATGATAGGAGATCAGGAAAAGGAGAAATCACTGCATGAAGGAAACACAAATTTTACATTAAAAATGTAATGTATAATAAATATATAAGACGATAGCACAAATTCAAGTCATACATAAATAGAGTAAGTCTATCTTCTCTTTCAATCTCTAGGCCTAGTAATTACTAACAGTTTCTTGGGTATTTGTTTCAAAAATTTTTCATATACTTTGAGACTGTATGCCTCCCCCCTTCAACAGTTTGGCTTGCCTTAAATAACATAATTCATTTTAAAAATAATTTTCATTGCTCAGTTAATCATGAGGTATTTTTAAAAATTACAGAGTGAATATATATACACAGATTTATAAAATGCAAACAGTAAAAAAATTGATTCAATAGAAAATAACAGCCTTTCTTCAGAAGTGAAGGTGATTGACTACATATTGCCTTTCCTTCTTGGAAACAATGGCCATCTTTTAAGTAGAAAAGAGACTCTTGTTTCATCAACTGAAAAGAAATCTGAAAAATAAAACTTTCTTAATGCTCACTAATTCAACTTTTTCTGGGTCATGCAGGTGCTGTGGGATAAGTATTGGACTGCTAACCACAAGGTTGGTGGTTTAAACCTACCAGTCACTCCTCAGAAACCCTTACAGGGTCTATATGAGTTGGAACTGACTCAATGGAATTTACAGCCACAATTTGCTTGGGCTATTGAAACAAAATCTACCTTACCAGGTTTCTTCAATGTTGTTCTTAAATTCGGAGTGCCAAGAGGCTGGAAGTTCATCTAATGGCATTTAGGGGCTTGGTTGTTCTTCCATGCAGTATGACTGTTATGGAGACATTCTCTTCCCATTGGGTCAGTGCTATTTCTAGCTCTTGCTTGCTTCCCTGGACCACGGGGAAGGTTGAAAACGCCCATCTACCTGGACATACTTCATAACCATTCTCTCTTACGGTCTTCTTTTCTACATTGCAATTCATCTAAGGTCTCTTTGAGATCTTATGTAGGAAAGAAGGCACAAGATTGCTCCCTCTGGGACCCACTGGGCCCTTGTTATCATGAACTCTTCTTGTCTCTTGTTTCTACACTGCACCTTCACCTGGGAGTATCTTTTTCAAATTTTGTGGGTGGGAATTGGAAGATCTCTCTGTAAACAAAGTGATCCTTTTTGGCTAAACTTTAAAATTTCCAGTGATGGTTTAAGCTTTTGTAAATGAAAGCCAAGAACAACATGCATGGTGATCTCTACTTTTTTTGTACTGTCTGAGTTTTAAAGACAGTGATTATGGAGAACAGTATTAATTGAGTGTTGAAGGCTGGGGAAGATGGAACTTAAAGGTAGAAGAAAGGAAAAACTATTGATATTGAAAAAAACTGTCCAAATCTCAGCTTGATGACTTACATTTAAATACATTTCTGGAATCCAAAAGTTTGTGTTGCTAAGTAAATCCAAGAAAGACACAGGGCTGTGAAGTGGATGGAGAGTGAGTTTGGAGTTGTAGATTCTAATCTCCATCCTACAAACTATTGGTTCTAGGATGCTAGGCAAGTGTTCTTCCTTATCTGGACCTCAATATGATCAATTGAAAAATTAGTAGGCCAAAGCCTGAGAAAAAACTGAATAGTAAATATCATGCTGTTGTTAAGTGCCATTGATTCAGGTCCGACTCACAGCAACCCTGTATAGGTTTTCCAAGGAGCCACTGGTGGGTTTGCACCACAAGCTTTTGGTTCAAACCAACCTTGCGGCCTAGTGCTTATC
>NW_006408590.1:275439-280525 GCF_000296735.1 Chrysochloris asiatica | reverse complement strand
CTATGTATTCCATCTGGTGAGGTCCATGTGTATAGTTGTCTATTATGCTATCTAAAGAAGGTATTTGAAATCAACAAATCATTGGTTTTGCAGAATTCTGTCATGTGTTCTCCAGCATCATTTCTATCACCAAGGCCATATTTTCCAACTACTGGTCCCTCCTCTTTGCTCCCAACCTTTGTATTCCAATCACCAGTAATGAGCAATGCATCTTGATTGCATGTTTGATCAATTTCAGATTGAAGAAGTTGGTAGACTTCTTCTATTTCACCCTCATTGGCTTTAGTGGTTGGTACATAAATTTGAATAATAGTGCTATTAACTGGGCTTCCCTCTAGGCACATGAATATTATCCTATCACTTATAGCATTGTACCTCATGAATGATCTGGATATGTTCTTTTTGACCATGAATGCAACACCATTCCTTTTCAATTTGTCATTCTTTGCATAGTAAACCATGTGGTTGTCAGATTCAAAGTGGCCAATACCAGTCCATTTTAGCTCACTAATGCCTTAGATATCGATGTTTCTTCATTCCATTTCATTTTTGACAACTTTCAATTTTCCCAGATTCATACTTCGTACATTCCATGTTCCGATTGTCAATGGATATTTACAGCTGTTTTTCATTTTGAGTTGTGGCCCATCAGCAAATGAAAGTTCTGTGGGCTTTTCTCCCACGAGTTTAACTCCATTTGCGTCATCATGGTCAACTCTACTTTGAGGAGGCATCTCTTCCCCAGTTGCATTTTGAGTGCCTTCCAACATGAGGGGCTCATTTTCCGGCCCTGTATCTGACAGTGTTTCTCTGCTATTCATTAGGTTTTCAGTGACTAAGGATTTGGAAATAGTTTGTGACTCTTTCTTCCTAGTTTGTCTTTGTCTAGAAGCTCATCTGAAACCTGTCCACCATGGGTGACCCTGCTGGTTATTTAAAATACCGGTGGCATAGCCCTCAGAATCACAGCAACTCAAGCCACCAGAGCATGGCAGAGAAATGAGTGGTGGCCATTTGGTTTTATGACGATACTGTCACTTTAAATTTCGATATCAATCCTTATACTATCAAGATGTTCTAGCAAATATCATAGCACATATTAAAAGTAGTATTCTGTAAAACATTTGCAGTGTTTGTTTAGCATGCCACAGTATATAATGTATTTCTTGAATGGGCCATAGTCAAACAATTTGAAAGTCACAAGAGTAGAAGGCTCAGTGTTTTGGCCCTGTAAGTGAATGTCTGACAACTGTGAAAATAAAGGAATTTAATATTTCTATGCAGTGGATGCTTTGGAGTAGAAACATTTAACTCGCTGTAAGCAGTACAGAGGGAACTGCTTTTTCCCACTAATGCCAAAGGGAGCCACTAAACCCCTCAGTAATTATTGTCTTCTTTTCTAGCCAAACTTAATGTATTTTTATTTTGCCTCCTTATTATTTCCTTCTTCTTTTTTACCCATCTTCCTTACTTCTTCCTTTCACCTACTACTTCCTTTTCTATCTATCCTCCTATATTTCTCCTCTATTCTTCCTTTTCACACTTTCCTGTCACCTTGTTTCTGCCTTATACAGATTTAATTACCATGCTTTCCCTTAAGTCAGTTGGCACTGAAGATATTTAAGTCATCATTAAGCCTTTAAACTAAATGCTGTGGCTCCTTCCTATTGAGAATGTGGGTCATTGCCTAGCAGTGTCAGCATCTGGTTAGAATGCAGAATCTTAGACCCTGACCCAGATTTGCTGAATCAGAATCTACATTTTAACAAGACCCCAAACATTAAAGTATGAGAATCACTGCCGCACACACTGATATCTTCTTAAGCACCTCTGACAATTTATCATCATGCTTTTAAGTTCAATCATTCACAAATGCTTCCCATTAGCATGATTACAGAAGACACTCCAGTCCCTAGGAGAACAAGATGGGGCTAGAGGTGGGGCAAATGTGAAGTTTAGGTGTTTGGAACCTAGATGGGGAGGGTGTGGCTTTCCCTGAGACTGGACAAAGGTTTAGTCATGGAGGTAAATATCTGGGCGTCCTGATAAATATCAGGTCTCTTCTTGTTTGCCAAGGAATGGTAGGTGATGTGGTTTGTGGTTGCAGGATCTGTTGTATGATGTTAGACGCCAGCCTGAGGACACGTTGGTTTCAGTTGGCACACAAATGAGCATCATTCTACTTGTTTTCCTTCCCTGGGAAACAGAATGAGTTGGAGGTCATCTACTGAGAATGCATCTGTTATAAGAAGGGTGATCATAAACCTGATCTCCTGATATAGTCCCAGGCTAGCAACTGTTTCTCAGAAAAATTATTAGTAAGTGCCCTCTTGTGTTTCAAAATGTGTCAATTAAAACAATAAATTTGTTCATATTGGTAGATTCCAGAGGGGAGCATGGTCTCTCTCAAGAATAGGTAAAAATGAATAGAACAAACTAAAGAAATAAATACCCTGATCTTTTTGGTGGTTGTTTTTATTGTTGCTAAGGACAGAGATGGAGAAAAAAGATTCCTTCTCAATCAATGGTCCTAATACTAGATATTTGGGGGCATTTCTGACATGTTTTGTTGCTAACTCTAAAATCATGTTCTAACTTCTCTAGTCTTGGTTGTCTTTCTGATTATGCTGCTTCTACCCTAAACCAGACTGTATTTTCAAATTTGTTGGATTTCTGTTGCACAGTGGTATAAGAAGAGAAAGCATTTCTTTGGTGTTTGTGTCTCCTGATCTCTGATAGAGGAGATGGTGCTCCAAATAATGGAAATGCCTTGCACTCTAGGTTGGAAGTAGAAAACTATTTTGCAAGTGCTAACAAGGAGGCACAAGGTTGGTGGTTCAAGCTCACCAGCCGCTCCTTGGAAACGCTATAGGGTCGCTATGGGCTGGAACTGACTTAACAGCACTTAACAACAACAACAACAACAACAACAAAAACAACAACAAGGAGGCAAGGAATCCTGGTGTGGTGCTATAGGATAAACACTCAACAGCGATATGGGTTTTAATTGCAAGGTCGGTGGTTCAAGTTAACCAGCTGCTCTTCGGAAACGCTATACAGGGTTCCTGTGAGTCGGAACTGACATAATAACACTTAACAATAAGAACAGGGAGGCAAAACACTTTTGGACCGAATTATTTCTCCTGAATTTCTGAAATTGAATCTGACCTTGACACTAGATGGTTAAGAGTGGTAAGATGGAGAGCCAGCAGCATACAGCTTACTCAGAACCCTAGTGAATTCATTCTCAATACTTCCCCATGCCTTTCCCTAAGCAGACCATGTGATATAGAGCCCTGGGTTCTGTAACTCTTCCTTGCACTTTTGGTCCTTACAAATGTAAGGTGGGGCTCAGAAAGCACTTTTTCTCTTGCTGCCCCACCCAGTAGCTAGCCGCTGGGCGAACCTTCTGGTGGCACTAATGGAATTTCAGAGTTGAGTTTTGTTTGTCAATCATGGGGCAGGTCCTGGCAGATTTGGAGTGAGGGAACACAAACAGGTGGGCTCTGAGAATGTGTATACTTGGCTGGGATGTATTGTGGTGCTGTCTAGGGGAGTTTGTATTTATTTTTCCAGTCACGCTTAGTCCTGGGAGGTGTTGGATTTCTCTAAAGCCTTCATGACTCATGACCCCATGAGAGCTCAGATTCCATTTCTCTACTTCCTCAATCCCATTTGCCTTGCTCTCCAAAAATGAAAATAGCACAGTCTCTTAGAGTGGGCACTCATTGAAGAGAGTGTCTCTGATCAGTTCTGGGAAATCACTCTACAAACTCAAAAGCACCACACAGTTAGAAGGGGAGATTGTCTTTCCAAGAAATTCATTTCTGGAGATTGAATTTTTACAGATGCTTTCAAGTGACCAACTGAGATTCATCTTTCAAAACCGTCACAGTGGAGGCCTGTTTGTTTCTTCTACATTTGCTGCCAGGGCTCTGAGAATATTTGGAATTACCTTCAGAGACAATTTATGAGACACATATGAGCTTTGGACTTTTTAATGTTTCACCTCATTTTTGACCTAAACACTCCTAACTGGCTTCATGTTTAAGACTTGGCATGAAATGCCATCGGCTTTTCCAGAAAAGTCATCCAGTGATGTTATCACTGAGGAGATACAATGAAATATTCTCAGAGTTTTCAGATAAAGTTCAAAGAGTTTTAGAAATATTTTAAACATTGCTATTTATTTGGGACAAGGGTCCAGTTTAAAGAGGTGTGGAAGTCAATGTTTATTTGTAGTATATCTATAAGGTAACATATATATTGTTATTAATAAGTGCTTTTGAATTGGTTCCAACTCATACTGACCCTGTAGAGTTTCCAAGGAGTAGCTAGAGGGTTTGAACTGTCGACCTTATGGTCAGTATTCCAGTGCTTATCCTATAGCTCCACACCAGGACTCTTTAAAACCCACTGTCACTGAGTCAATCCTCACAGTCTTACAGAGCCCCGAAATAGGCTTTCCAAGACTGTAATTGCAAGGTCGGTGGTTCAAGTTTACCAGGAACAGACAGTTTCATTTTTCTTCCATTGAGCAGTTGGTGGGTTTGAAGCGCCAACCTTGTAGTTAGCAGCCAAAGCCTAGCCCATCTATATTTATATGTTTCTAACATGCTATATGCAGATGATCCAACCTGCTTGCTGAAAGTGAAGAGGACTTGAAACATTTACTGATGAAGATCAAAGACCACAGCCTTTCATATGGGTTGAATCTCAATGTCAGGAAAACAAAAATCTTCACCACTGGACCAGTAAACAATATTCTTATCAACGGAGAAAAGATTGAGGTTGTCAAGGATTTCAGTCTTCTTGGATCAACTATCAACACTCGTGGAAGCAGCAGTCAAGAGATCAGATGACATATTGCATTGGGCAAATCTGTTGCACAGGAACTTTTTAAAGTGTTGAAGAGCAGAGATATCAGCTTGAGGACTAAGGTGTGCCTAACCCAAGCAATGGTATTTTCAATAACCTCATATGGATGTAAAAGCTGGACAGTGAATAAAGAAGATCGTAGAAGAATTGATGCCTTTGAGTTGTGGTGTTGGAGGAGAATACTGAAAGTGCCATGGACTGCCAAAAG
>NW_006408590.1:268058-273994 GCF_000296735.1 Chrysochloris asiatica | reverse complement strand
GCCCTCTCTTTTTATCAGCTGGACGCTTCACTCTCCACTCTAGTCCTCAGTGGCTATGTCACTGACTCTGGGCCCAAGAGTCCCCAGGTCTTGCCACACTGCTGGCCAACCAGGTCTCTGGGCAGGGTTCACAGGAGTCTATTGAATGTTGTAAGGCTTAACTCACAGCTTCATTACTGTTTTTCCCTCATTTCCCCTTATCGGTGATGAACGTGGTCACCAATCAGAGCGTGTATTCCCATTAAGTCTTAGTCTTGGAAGGGGTAACATATAGTTTTTGTTTATTTATTTTTCAGGAGTAGTCAGTAAATAATAGTCTTTTATTTGTTCAACATTAATTAATTTATTCATTCAGTTAAAAAATTACTTGGCCTTTGACTTTCAATGGTGAAGAAAAGGCATGGTTTCTGTCCTTATTTAATTGAAATAGTTAAACAGTAATCAAATAATCACCCAAATAAATGTACAAATCCCCAACCCCACAGTGGTGAGTGCTGTGGACCAGAGGAACATAGATGGAGCTAAGGAGTTTAAAGGAGAAGTTTCCTGGTCAAGAAGATAAGCAGGAGGAGTAACCGTGATCTGGATGAAGAAGTGTTCTAGGTGAAGGTAAAGAGGACAGTTTATGTAAAGCCTCTATGACGGGAGAGAGATAATTACATACAGAGATGAGTCCCACTTGGGTGCTGCTCAGGGAGCATGGTAGGAAATAAGGATGGGGATAAGACCATGCGCGTCTTAGCTCTCGATTGCTGCTATACCAGAAATACCACAAGGGGTAACTTTAACAAACAGAAATTTATTTTCTCACAGTTTTGGAGTCTAGAAGTCTGCAGTCAGAGCACTGTTTCTAGGAAAAGGCTTCCTTTCTCTGTCACCTCCAGAAGAAGGTCCTTGTTCTTCACCTTCTGCTTCCTAGTCCCTGGAGGTCATGTATCTTTGCCTCTGTCTTACGCCATTTTTTCTCTACCCCAGTGTTTAATCTCCTTTATATTTCAAAAAGAGATTCACTCAAAATATACCTTATGCTTGGCACTGAGGGATAATGTGCTGGACTGCAAGGTGGGCTTAACAACAACAACAACAGCAATCCTGCCTAATTACCATAACAAATACAACCCATTCCCAAATGGGATTATAACCACAGGTATACAGGTAAAGATTAACAACACATATGAGAGGACTTCAAAAGGCTTGTGAAAAATTCCATTATCTTTTAATTCCATTTTTCCAAGAATATTTCGAAGCTGCCTTATATTTTTTTGGAACATAATTCAATCTGTTAGGACTCCAGCACTGAAGGTCGGCAGTTCAAACCCATCAGCTGCTCCAAGGAAACCCTATACAGGGTCGCTATGAGTCAGAACGGAGCAACAGCAATTTCATCTATTACAACACGGGACTTAGTAGGTAGAGTGACAACCTAATTTATCATCCAAACTGTGATACTCATTAGGAGTAAAATGAGGGACAATCAATAATTACCAAAATAAGCATAAAGTCCAACTGTCCTGAGCAAGTTGGAACATATACTCATCCTACATAGACCACACAATCAAATTTTGGTCTTCATTCTTACACTAATGCAAAGCCCTTGTGGGGTTCAAGATTGGGAATGGGGATGAGGACATGATCTCATTTTCATTTTGAAAAGGTTTTCCTCGTCACATCGTGGAGACAGGAATAATGGTCATTTCTTTAAATGCCAAGAGGTCTGGTTTGATTTGAGAAATCTTTATGCTCCAGCCTCCTTTTCCTTTCCACCCTGCTCCCATCCCAAAGCTCAGCACACATCTGTGCAGCAGCTGCAGAAGTGGGATTCCAGAGGCTCTGGCTAATTTGTAGAATTCTGGGGCCGATGCCTGGCAGTGGGGTGCTCCCACGAGTGCTGCTCATGTTCACATTGTAAGCTTGATGCCTTCCACATGCTCCTGTTTTATTCTTATCCTCCTGGGGCCTGGCCGATCATTAACTCTTTGGAGGAATTTGACCCAACCCAATGCCGTTCTTTGCAATAATTTTCAGAAAACCAGAGCCTGTGTTTCAGTGGGAATAATGCCTTGAATTCACGGGAGGCTCTGTTCACTATCCCCATGTCTCTGCTAGAATCAGGAAGACACAGAACTGGAAGGGACGGTAAGAGATTTCATTCCTTTTAATGGTGTATTTGATGAGTGCTCATCCCAGCTCTGATTGAACTCTTAGTTTTTTTCAGAAGTGGATCACCAGGTGCGCCTTTCTGGTCTTAGTCCAGAAGCTCCACTGGACCCTGTCCACCATGGGTGACTCTGCTGGAATTTGGAATACTGATGGCATAGGTTCTAGTATCAGAGTAACATGCAAGTCACCAGAGTATGACATACTGAAAGATCAATAGTGGCTCTTGTTTAAGAACACCAAAAAGGAACTTTAGACCCCCCGCTATGAGAGGCTGGCTATGCTAAGGTCTTAGAACAAAATGCATCTTGAATCAAAAGTGGCATCTGCATAGAGAATGCATTCTGCCATTTCTGTAATTGCCCACTGTATCCGGAGAAAATTATTTGGTAAATAATTTTCAAGAAGAATGTGATTTTGCTTCCTTCAGAGTTGTGCTTGGTTATGCTCAGAAAACCATATCCAAAAACAATTTTCAGATCGGTTGCTTACTCAAGATAAACCTTTTAATTTTGTATGCCCTTCCGGTCATGCAAAGAGGGTCTCATGATTGTTTTCAGGCAAAATGTATGTGATTTAATGATTACTTTGTAAATTAAAAAAAAAAAAATTTACAAACTGCAACAAATGTGTGGCATCAACTATTCCTCCCACAGTCCTCTCCACTGAGTTCAGTAATCCCTTGCAATGGCTACACAGAACTCAAAGACAATACTCAGAGTTATGGTGTTAAATAGGGAAGCTAGCAGGTTACAATTTGGGATCAGAAATGCCAGAGCACGGTTCCAGTCAGTTGTTAATACATTACCACAGGACACACCACTCCACCATTAACCTCAATCTGAAGACACTCTGTTCTAGCTCCTTGGGTCAGCAACTTAGCTGCCCCACTTAAGTAGCTTGGAGGCACCCCACTCTACAAGCAAGCTCCTGCCCAAAGTCACTCAACTGTACTTGCTCTGTGGGCTGGGAAGCTCACCACTTTGTCTTATGCTCTGGTTCTTGGTTCTGCTGCTGTTGTGCCTCTGCCCCTCCTAGGGTGGAACAGCTTTCTGTCCTGAGTTGAGGAGGTTCAATGCACTGGGATCTCAGGATCCAAAGGACATTTTCCACTCCTGGCTCTTTTTCAATGGTAGTGAGATCCCTCTTCTGCTTCTGAGATGATTCATTTTATACCTATACTAGAGGTTCAAGTTTTAATGATTACAAGGAGCTCTGCTAATATCAACAGCTGAATCATGTCACCTTATCAGTATCTTCTCCCACCTTCTATTACCCATAACTGGCAGGACAGAACTGTTGTTTGGTGGGAGTTATAGACCATGGCTAGAAGAGACGTTTGTTAATTCACTGTATCACAGAAATGAATGTAATCTACTACTCAGATGTTGTAGTTGTTGTTAGGTGCCTTGGAGTCAATTCTGACTAATAGCAGTTCTATGTACAATACAACAAAATTCTGCCAAGTCCTGTGTCGTCTTCACAATTGTTTTTACGTTTGAGCCCATTGTTGCTGCCACTGTGTTAATCCAGTTTGTTAGGGGTCTTGCTCTTTTTGGTTAATCCTCCACGTTACCAAGCATGATGTTCTTCTCCAGGGACTCATCCTTCCTGACAATGTGTCCAAACTGTGAGAGACGGAGTCTCACCATACTTGCTTCTAAGGAACTCTCTGTCTGTAGTTCTTCCAAGATAGTTTTCTTTGTTCTTCTGGCAGTTCATGGTACTTTCAATATTCTTCTCCAACACCATAATTCATATGCATCAATTTTTCTCTCATCTTCCTTGTTCATTGTCTGGCTTTTGCATGTATATATGAGGTGATTGAAAATACCAGATGAGGTGCACCTTAGTCCTCAAAGTGACAGCTTTGCTTTTTAACACTTTAAAAGAGGTCTGTTGTGCAGATTTGTCTAATGCAATATGTTATGTGATTTCTTCACTATTGCTTCCATGAATGTTGATTGTGGATGCAAGTAAAATGAAATCTTGGATAACTTCAATCTTTTCTTCATTTGCCATGATGGTATTTGTTGGTCCATTTCTGAGGATTTTTGTTTTCTTTACAGTGAGGTGAAACCCATACTAAAGGCTGAAGTCTTTGATCTTCATCAATAAGTTTTTAAGTGCTCTTTAATTAGAGCAAACAAGGTTTTGCCATCTGCATATTGCAATTTGTTAATGAGTTTTCCTGCAATCTTGATGTTACATTCTTCATATAGTACAGTTTTTTGGATTATTTGCTCAGCATACACATTGAATAAGTATGGTAAAAGGATACAATCCTGACACACACCTTTCCTTGTTTTAAACCACTGGTGGGGAACATCCAGCCAGCTGGCCATATAAGGCCCTTGAAATTCTTTGGTCTGGCCCTGCCAAAGCAACCACAGTTCCAGTCATCACATTGTTGTTAAATGCCGTTGAGTTGGTTCCGACTCATAATGACCCTGTATAGTGTTCCCAAGGAGTAGCTGATGAGCTTGAACTGCTGATTCTGTGGTTTAAACTGACCTTGCAATCCAGCACATTAACCTACAGTGCCACACCAGGATTCCAGCCATTACAAAAGGGGAGAGTAAATTAAAATTTGTTGCTATTGAGAATATGCACAACAAAATAGATACCAATTCAATAGATTCTACATAGCAATTCAGTGAAATCGATTACACTCTTCTAGGTGTGAAACCATTCTCCCTGTCTGTTTAGGAATTGGTCCTCCTTTGTTACTGTAAACTCAGGGGCCCCTAAGGTTTCTATTTACTCTTTCAAATTGTTGTTGTTGTTGTTAAGTGCCGTCGAGTCGGTTCCGACCCATAGCGACCCTGTACAGGGTTTCCGAGGGTGTAAATCTTTACGGGAGTAGAAAGCCTCATCTTTCTCCCGCGGAGCGGCTGGTAGTTTCGAACCGCTGACCTTAAGGTTCGCAGCCCGATTCGTAACCACTACGCTACCAGAGCTCCTTACTCTTTCAAATAGCTGTTGTTAATTTGATCCCATATATATCTTTTAAAAAGGAGCTCTGGTTATGAGACTGGCTGCTAATCTCAAGGTCAGCAGGTAGAAACTACCACTCATTCTGCCAGAGAAAGATGAAGCTTTCTGCTCCCGTAAAGATTTATAGCTTTGGAAGCCCTATACAGTGCAGCTATGAATTGGAACTAGCTCCATGGCAATGGCACAGAACCACCATCAGATCCTAGAAGAGCATATGCTCAAGGCAAATAATTTTTTACTTTGTTGTTGTTGTTATGTGTTGTAGAGTCCACTCTGACTCATAGGAAAACTCATGCACAACAAAACGAAACGAAATACTGCCCGGTCCTGCAATAGTCTCACAACTGTTGCTATGTTTTAGCCCATTGTTGTTGCCATAGTGTCAATCCTTCTCATTTGGGGTCTTCCTCTTGTATAATGGCTCTCCATTTTAGCAAGCATGAAGTCCTTCTCCAGGGACTGGTCCCTTCTGATGACATGTTTGAAGTATGGGAAATGAAGGCTTATCAGCAGGCTTCTGATGAGCATTCTGGCTGCGCTTCTTTTTTACTCATTAAGCTAACTTCTTAACGATCAAACATGCAATCAAGATGTATTGTTCACTACTGGTGATTGGAATGCAAGAATAGGGAGCAAAAGGAGGGACTAATAGTTGGAAAATTTGGACTTGGTGATAGAAATGATGCTAGAGAACGAATGATAGATTTCTGCAAGACAAATGATTTGTTTATTTCAAATACCTTCTTTAGACAGCATAAGAGATGACTATACACATGGACCTC
>NW_006408590.1:248407-264650 GCF_000296735.1 Chrysochloris asiatica | reverse complement strand
CCATGAGTGTTGATAGTTGATCCAAGAGGAATGAAGTCCTTGACAACTTCAATCTTTTCTCCATTGATAAGAATGTTGTTTATTTGTCCAATGGCGAGGATTTTTGTTTTCTTTACATTGAGATGCAATCCATACTGAAGGCTGTGCTCTTTTATCTTTATCAATAAATGTTTTAAGTCCTCTTCACTTGCAGCAAGCAAGGTTGTATCATTTGCATATCTCAGGTTGTTAATGAGTCTTCCTCCAATCCTGATGCCATGTTTCTCTTCATATAACCCAGTAGTGGTAGGTGGGCTCTATCCGGTTCTGATGTCATGGCAAAGGAGGTAGTAGTTATGGAGGCAATTAGCCACAACTCCCATATCCTCCTCCTCAATATGCCTCTCCTTTTTCCTCTTTGATTCCGCAGGAATAGACACAAACTGTTGTACCTGGAAGGATGCTTCTAAGCTTTTAAAACCTCAGGCACTACATAACACACTAGGCGGTAGAACCGAAGAAGTAAACACATGATTAGGCCAATTAACTGTGATGTTCCAAAAGCTCTTCACTTACTTTAACCAGACTTTGCTATTTTAATTCAAGGACACTCTGAAAACAATAATTGATCATTGTAGATAATCTATAAAGTTCAGAAAAGGAGAATACATTACTCAATTCATCCAGAGAAGGCCCTTCTGTATTAAAAAACAACAACAAAACAACCACATCAGAAATCCATCTATGTAAGAAGCTAATGGGTTTGGCAACACAGCAATCACCATTAGTTGGAATTGACAACTGGTTGTAATTCCTTATTTTCCTCATTGTTTCCTTACCGTCTGGTAATTCTAATGGTACAACAGTTAAATACTAGGGTGCTAACCCAAAGATTGGCTGTTCAAATTCACCCAGTGACTTTGTAAGAAAAAGACCAAACAAACTCTATGGGGCGGTTCTATTTGTCACAGTGGAATCACTATGCATTGAAATCAATTCCATGGCATCCAAGAAGAACACCAGTAGTATAACAGTGGTCTTTGTGCTTTTGAATTGAAAGGAGTAGCTTATTTGTAGACATTGTATTCACTGTAAAGGGGCAGAAGGCGCACTTTCTTAGGGGATCAGGAAAAGAGGGACGGTCTGCCTTTTTCAAATGAAACCAGTCAGGCAATCACTTATTCATATTCTTGGAAACACATCCCTTTTCTTCATGATCCTGTGTGAAGAAAATGTAATTTAATACTCTTCTCTTATTTCTTCATGAAATTATTCATCTCAGTCCTCACTTCTCACTCCAGGGCAGCTCTCCAACTTCCCAATAATGTTTATTAGGACAGGCCACCCAGCTACTCTATGTCGTCTCTGAATTCCCATTACACTTTATTGTCTCTTCTATTTGACTCTTTACTGCTTGTGTTTTTCTCAAGTTGTGTTTTATAAAGAAGGCCTGTCTTTCATCTAGACATTATTCCAATGGGCCAAATTTGTGCCTTACACGGGAAAATGTCATTTAACAAGTGTGCTTGTGGGTACTAGGAATGGTGCATTTTACTTTAAATGTGTTTTTTCAGAAATATCCAAGATAACTGAGTGTTTTTTCAGTCATAAAGTCTAAAGAATAATGTGAAATTTTCTGTACTTTTTGAAGTACTTGAAGATTGAGTGTTCTCAACAAGGGTTTTCATTGAGTATGGAGGATCCAAGGCTTGACCTTCATCATCAACAACACTTGCAAGTCAATAGCAGTAATGATGAAAGGAGGGAGGTCGTTGAAGCAGCAGAAAACTCAAAGGCATGGCAGGGTCTAGTCATGTAATTGAGAGAGATAGCAGCAGCCTCAGATTGGGAAGGTCAGTCTTTTGAGCTTCCAAGAAGAAAGGTAATGTCTTTAAGGGAAAGTCATGATCCTGGGGGAAGAGTGGGATGGTGCTTTATAGTGCAAGACCCCAGAAACTCATCTCTTGACAAAGGGCAGAAACTCATTTCACTGTAGTTTCCTCCTACACCCCAATGTATATTCATCTGTTGTCTTTGGATTCCTCCAGCCATATGCCTGAGAAGCTACTGTTGAACATGGCATGGGTGAATGTATAGAATAATGATTCAAGGTCTGGCACATAGCATTCAATAAATATTTGGTGGCTAACTAAATTAGTACAATGATTTGAATTATGCTATTACGACTATTTCTTGAATGACTTTGGAAAGTTACTTACATTTTCTAAGCCTGCTTTCTAATCTGTTAGATGGGGATGCTAGTAACTTCCTTATAGGATTGCTGTGAGGAATGCATGTGGCTTTCAAAAAGTACATAGTAGGATTAGTTGTTGTTGTTAAGTGCCGTCAAGTTGATTCTGACTCATAGCCATCCTGTATAAAGTTTCCTATGAGTGGTTAGCAGAAGTAGTATCAGCAGCAGTTGCTAATTGTTGTCAAGTTGGCTTTGCCACAAGGTGTTGTTGTTGTTATGTGCCATGGAGTCTGTTCCGACTCGAGACCCTGTACAGGGTTTCCAAGGCTGTAAATCTTTACGGGAGCAGAAAGCCTCATCTTTCTCCTGTGGAACAGCTGGTAGTTTCAAACTGCTGACTCTGAGGTTAGCAGCTCAATTTGTAACCACTACGCTACCATAGCTCCAGAATGAAACACTTTCAGTCCTGTGCCATCTTCATGATCATAATATATTCAAGTTCATTGTTGTGGTTCCTCTGTATTTTGAGTGTTTTCCAAAATGAAGGGCTTATCTTCTAGCATTGCATCATCTTGTTGTGATCCATAGAGCTTTCATTGACTAATTTCTGGAAGTCATTTTCCAGTTCTTTCTAGTCTGTCTTAGTTTGGAACACTGCTAAAATCTGTCCTCGCTTGGTGACTCTCAGTACGGGTGGTGGAGCTTCTAACATCATAGCAACACACAGGCCAGCACTGTATGATTGACAGGTGGCTGGTCGATAGCAGCAGTAATCCCAGTAATTATTGTTATTACTGTTAGTAGCATATGACGTCAGTATATTAAAGTTTTTATTAATCTTCTGGGTACAGGTCTGGGTACATTGCACAGGCTAACTAAGTGTTTGTTGTTTTATCTTTCCAGAGGTAGAATTAAAATCCATTCCTTTAATTCTTCTTCTAATCCTTCAGACCATATACCTACCATTCACCAGATTATTTCAATGAATCTGATTAATGGTGAAAAAAATGTTTCATGTGTGGTTAAGGCCAGCTCATTCCTGTAGTTCTGAAAGTGCCATTTATGTCATGGGTGTATTTCTGATATGGAAGTGCTTAGGGATTTCAACAGATTGAT
This sequence comes from Chrysochloris asiatica, assembly GCF_000296735.1. Taxonomy (NCBI): domain Eukaryota; kingdom Metazoa; phylum Chordata; class Mammalia; order Afrosoricida; family Chrysochloridae; genus Chrysochloris; species Chrysochloris asiatica. Next base: position 261,361 of record NW_006408590.1, on the reverse strand, counting down.
CTGCCCAGCAGAAATGAGCCTGCCACACCTCCCCCGCCCCCCCGAGTGGCAGAATCTGCAGAGTAGGGAAGCAGGTTCTTTGTGGAGGGAGGAGAGAAATGATTAAGCTTTAAAGCTAAATACCTTAGTAGGCAAAGTCTTGTCTCCATTGTGCACTTCTGGCTCTTAAAAACGAGTCATGCTTCCAGGTATTTATATGCTGTGCTGTTCCATTCAATTTGATTCTGGGCTTGACCTCTTGATTTGCTTGGATCAATTGGGTATTAATTACTATGATGCAGTGGTAGTGAGGTTGGCTCAGGATCGGACGGTGTTTCGTTCTGCTGTGCATAAGGTCGCTATGGGTCAGTACCGACTCGATGGCACTTAACAGCAACAACAAAAAGCAGTGGCTTGATAATCACTTACACAATAGTCATATGTCTTCTTGAAGTATTTCCTCATGCAATCTAAGTACCATGTTGTAAAGAAACTCAAGCTAGACCATTGAGGCCATGTAAAGAGTCCCTGGAAGATGTTTATGTGATCTCAACTAAACCATAAGGAGCAGCTGAACGACCCAGTTAAGTCCAGTCAACCAGCAGACTTGTGAGACATACTAAATCATTGGTATTTTAAGCCATTAAGTTTTGAAGTAATTTGTTTATAGAGTAATGTTGTTGTTAGGGGCTTTGGAGTCAGTTCCTAAGCAACCCTATGCACAATAGAACCAACACTTCCCAGTCCTATGCTATCCTCACAATTGTTGTTTGAGCTCTTACTGCAGCCACGGATTCAATCCATGCTGTTGGGGATCATCCTCGTTTTCAATAACCCGCTACGTTACCAAGCATGATGTCCTTTCCCAGAAGCTGCTCCGTTCTGATAATATATTCAAAGTACTTAAGATAAAGTCTCACTATTCTAGCTTCTAAGGAGTATTTTGACTGGGCTCAAGGATTTGTTTGTTCTCTGGTAGTCCACGATACTTTCAATGTTCTTTCCCAACTCTATAATTCAAATGTATCAATTCTTCACTGGTCTTCCTTATTCAATAATATCTAGCTTTCACATGTCTATGATGTGACTGAAATACCATGGCTTGGGCCAGGTAGAAATTTTTCCTCAAAGTGGCATCTTAGCGCATGAACACTTTAAACAGGTTTTGTGCAGCAGCTTTGCCTAATGCAATACACTGATTTATTGACTCCTGATTCCATAAGTATTAATTGTGGATATAGATAAATGAAATTCTTGACAATTTCACTTTTCCTGTGTTATAATTATTGTGATTAATTTGTCTGTTGGCCAATTCCTTTGTGCCAGGCACTCTGCTGCATTTGGGGAATCTACAGTGAAGGAGATACAGTCTTTGCTCTTAAGAGACTTGGACACAAAGTTAAAGTGATTTATTCAGGCTCATTAAGCTAATTAGTAAAAGATTCTGGGGCTATATGTGAGGGCTTGTATACCTGAGTAACTTTCAAGCAAATTCTACATTGTCTGTCCTCTTACAGTTGTTGTCCGTGCTTAATTGTGATAAGTGTGGCCTCAACAGGTGGCAGTCTGGCAGGGGAGTTAGTTTTCTTTTTCTTTTTTTGTGTGTGATAAATACACATGCAACAAAAGATTTGCATTTTTACCATTTTTACATATATAACTCAGTGACATTAATTATATTCATTATGGTGCTCAACTATTACCATATTTGTTTCCAAATGTTTCTATCACCATTAACAGAAACTCAATATCCTACACGGACATATAGGTTTTTTTCTACCATTTGGCTGTTGTGAATAGTACTGCAATGAACATTGTTGTTACTGTTGTTAAATGCTGTTGAATCAGTTCCAACTCATAGTGACCCTGTGTGGGGTTTCTTCAGAGTCCCTGATGGGTTTGAGCCATTGACCTTGAAGTTCAAAGTGACCTTGTGATCCAGTGCTACAGACATCTGTTTACGTCCCTGCTTCCAGTCCTTTGGGGGTATAGACAACGGCTCTGGTCTCCTTTTTAGATTACAGTTGTGATTTCTGAGGGGTTTTGCCAGGCTTAACACTCTCTAAAATTCCTCTTTGTATGTCATGGAAAACTTTTTGAGAGGTTAGATTTAACTCTTCTTTCTCTTATTCATTGGTATATGGGTTTGATTTGTGCGTTAGTGTTATAGTTGCATTCCAAAGAAAATCCTTTATGAAAATCACTTTAAAAATAATTATTTCAAAGAGGAAAAGAGGATTTGGAACTGCAGCATTTCAGACTCGTAATAATAAAATCATTTTGCCTGCAGGCATTTCAATAATACTGCTGTTATAGTTATAAAGCAAAACATCCCTGGGCAAATCCAGTCTTGATTACATCTGGCTTTTGATCAAGAGTAATGGCCTTTGTTTTCTTATCCTCACCAAGACTACTATTGGCACAGGGATTCTTAGCAATTTTTATCACATTTATCACTCGTTGTTGGATAAACATATCACAAAGCTACTCAAACAAAGCAGCGGACAGCAACCTTTTCCCCCCTTCTTTGTCTGGTATAATGTTAGTTCTAGCATTATGATTATGTATACAATGAAACTCATGTGTCTCATTCATTCATTTGATAGGCAGTTTTTGATGCTTACTTTCTGTCAGGCACTGTGCTAGGTAATGGCGATAGAAATACAACAGAAGAGTCCCTGTTGTATGGAGCTTGCATTCTGGTAAAGCTTGAATTCTGTTAGCAGAGATAAAAAATACACAATATAGGTCATGTGGTGGTAAATACTATCAGGGAAAATAAACTAGCATCAGAGAGGAAATGAATAGCTCCATCATGCTGAGCCATCCGGTTGGTTCACTGACTGGACTTTGGATTTCATTCTGATAGAATCCGTTAAAAGTTTTTGAGCAGGGGAATAATACAGTATGATTTATATTTTGGAAGACCTAATCTGGCTCCATGATCCTGAGATCAAAGGAGTTCTGGTGGCTTAGTGGTTACGAATCGGTCTGTGAACCGCAAGGTCAGCAGTTCAAAACCACCAGCTGTTCTGCGGGAGAAAGATGAGGCTTTCTGCTCCTGTAAAGATTTACAGCCTCGGAAACCCTGTACAGGGTCGCTATGAGTCGGAACCGACTCCATGGCACACAACAACAATAACAACAATCTGGCTGTTGTAGAACAGACTGTAGACGATTAAGAGTGATAACTTGGGGAATAGGAGTCTATCTTAGCCTGGGTTCCTTCACAAAATTGAGCCTGAGACAAATGCGTATGCAGAGGTAGTTTATTTTAGGATTTGATAAAAAAACAACAACAACAACAACAACAAAACACACAACCAAAAACCAAAAAGACGGAAGTGCAGGACTGGGATGCATTAAAAAGAAAGGAGGCAAAGTCAAAACTTTGGAAGCTACTGGTAAATCTATGGACAACTGGGGCTCCATCCCACTGGGGACCCTCTATGAGCCTATCTATGAATAGACTTCAGAATTATCTGGCTCCTGTCCCTCATTGGTCTAGGGTTGCCTATTGGGGTGCTTAGTTATTTGCATTTTCAAGTTTGAGCATGATACAAAAAATAGTGAGAAGTTCCCAAAGGCCTCCTAAGCAGCAGTGACAGAAGTATGAGATCTGTGGAACGGTTGTTGAAGACCAGGGAGAACAGGTTACACTCGAGAGGTGTCTGATGGAGAGGATAGTGCAATGAGAGATCATGGGGCTTGGGTTTGGATGACAGCAGTGAGCTGGTGAGAAGTGGGTAGGTCCACATGATATATCCAAAATGCTGAGTTACAATTTGTACAGAAATAGAAAGATCTATACTTCTCCTGAGGACAGGCCCCTATTCACACATCATTTTGCTTTCCATCTGTGATGTTATTCTATTCAGTGGATCTGTTCTCCTTCCTTACCACAGGACAAGACCTCTTTTCTAGATATCAGTGTTTACCATTTAAAGCAAAGAAAATTGATGAATGATGATTTAATAACCTGAAAACAAGTATCTTTAGCCTTAGATGTCTTTTCTGTTTAACATATTTGATAGATTGTGGAGGTGAACAAGGGTGAAGTAATGGGAACAAGTTTGAACTTGCTATATATTTGGACAGGGAAATACATTTTGGTTTAGACAGATGTCTCAAAGAGTAGGAGACTTCTGGGCCATGTCAAAAATGTCTGTTTAAAAGTGAAAAAGCAAATGATGAGCGCTCCATTCGTCATGGTTATTCAAGTTTCTTATATCATCCAAACCCAAGGCCAGGAATACAATTGTACTGGCACAAAACTCAACATTTTGAAAAATAATATGCGTTGGGGTGCTTCTCAGGATAAGAAGACCATCTGTAACTTATCAAACAAAATCTTATGGATGAAGGTGCCTAGGAGAGTGATTCTGGAGAAAAGCAGTCTAAAGAATGTTGCCAAAAGCCACAGTGAAGAAGCCGAGTAGAAATGTGTCATGGTATCTGAAGTAGCTGTGCATCTTCAGGGATCTGCCTCAGGATGTTCCCACAGAAGCATTGTTTTGTTTCGCCTAGAACATGGCCCATTTTTGTCATACGCTACAGTCACCAAGAACATCCTGTTTAACCTTCCTCAAGTGAAGTGATAATACTAATTGTAGCAATGATAATGATTTCATTGAATTAGTTTTCTTTTGTGCAAATGCTATGCCAAGTCCTTTACATATGCATTAAAAAGTACACGTATGTCCTTAATGGGTGATGTGAGATTTATTTGCATAGAGAGAACCCCTTTGCAGAAAAAGTATTCTCTTCGACCCACTGAAATGTAAAAGGAAGACTTTGGGAACTGAGGGTCATTCTATGTCTAAGTTTTCAAAAATAAGGTGGATGTTTTAAGTTAGAAAATTCCAGAACTTCTGTGTGAAGTGGGTTAGGGGGTAGAACAGGCACCTTGTAGCTAGACCCAGGAGGAGAGGCTTGGGGATAAAACCTGTCCGATGGAGACCGTGAATCCTCATGGGGACACATCTTTATTTATATGCTAAAAAGCATACTTTTCATAAAAGGACTGGTTTCCACATAGACTTGCAGTTGAGGCACTCAGTCTTTGCAGAAATGAGGAGAAAAGCTACTGCAGGTATGTGTGTAGCCAAATGTCCATTAAGGCAAGGCCCATTAGTAAAGAAACCTGTGATTCCATATGTGTGTGTGTGTGTGTGTGTGTGTGTGTGTGTGTGTGCTTAAAGGGAAAGCAGTTCTTTCCCCTAATGGCTTTCAGGGCCCCACTCCCACATGTGAACAAACAGTGGCATTCCAGGGTCCTTCCAAATCCTGCAGCACTCCTCCTTTGCCTCTTCCTTCCCTTCCTCTTGGCTTCATTTGCACCTCCAGCAGCTGTGCTTCACTCCCAGTGCAGGGCAGCGGCTACTATGGCTTCTCCTCTCCTGCTGTGGGCACTGGTAGTGCCAACTGGTCAGGGCTCTTGCGTACTCCCAGCTCTGGGTGGAGCTCTACATGATCAGGTAGCAGCTATACCAATCGGGCAAAAACAGCCAGGGCTGACACTGCTAGGCATTCTCTGGGCAGCTGCACATATGGTCTCTGCAACCACTAGTTTTCCGCCCCTCTGTGAAGGTGCCCCTAACTCTGAGTCCAGACATGCTCAAAGATCTCACCTGTCTGCTGGCACAGCCCCTGATGGGTGTAGCAGCACACCAAAGCTGACAACTTCTTGTATCCAGTGGATACAGTTCTTGGGCATTGTCAGGTGGGCTCCCATAGGTTTTTTAAAAATCCTAAACATATCCTTATTTTATTATTGTTTTTTAACAACCAACATTATTTCATTTATTGATTAATTTGGTCTTTTTCTTAATGCAAGGTTATAGCTGTGGGTTAATGCATTGGACTGGAAATTTGGTTTGAACCACAAGGTTGGAGGTTCAAGGTCACCAGTCACTCCTCGGAAGCCCTATACAGGGTTGCTATGAATCAGAGCCGACTTAACGGCACTTAACAACAACAACACTTAAAAATGATTGTGAGTATGGACAGGACTGGGCAGTGTTTTGTTCTGATGTGCGTAAGGTTGATAGGAGTGAGAACCAACTCAGTGGCACCTAACAACAACAACAGGACTTAACAACAATTGTGAATAAGGCTCAGACAGTGTTCTGTTGTACATAGGGGTCACTGTGAGTCAGAAAGACTTCATTTTGATTTGATCCTCAATGAACACTCAGAGCACAAGCAGCAATCAAGAAATCAAAAGATGTATGGCATTACGTAAATCTACTGTAAAGGACTCCTTTAAAGTGTTCAAGAACAAAGATGTCCCTCTGAGGACTAAGGTGCTCTTTACTCAAGCCATGGTATTTTCAATCACCTTATATGCATATGAAAGTTAGACAATGAATAAGGAAGACCAGAGGAGAATTGATGCATTTGAATTATGGTATTGGTAAAGAATATTAAAAGTACCTTGAACTGTGAAAAGAAAAACCAAATCTGTCTTGGAAGAAGTATAGCCAGAATATTCCTTAGAAACCAGGATATTGAGACTTCATCTTTTGTAATTTGTACAGAGCTATTAGGAGGGACCAGTCCCTGGAGAAGGGCATCATGCTTGGTAAAGTGGAGGGTCAGCAGAAAAGAAGACCCTCAAGAAGATGGATTGACACAGTGGCAGCAACAATGAACTCAAATGTCACAATTCTGATGACTGTGGAGGATCTGACAATATTTTTTCTGTGTTTGGGGTCAGTATGAGTCAGAATGGACTTGATGGCACCTGACAACAACAATACGTAACAACAATTGTGGGGTTGACTCAGGGCAATGTTTTGTTCTATTGTACATAGGGTAGCTATGAGTGAGAACCAACATAAGGGCACCTAACAACAACCACCCTTTAGATAAGTTTATATGTAATAGACTTTATGGCGATTTACTTACAGACTGTATGGGGACTGCCTTCATGTGATACGGTGTTCACACAATGTCCCAAATGCACATATATCTCATAAAACTTATTGTGGACGTGAAACAATGCATACCGGTAACTGTTTTACCCATTTAAAACAACAGAAATAGTAGTTAAGCCTCTAGATTTGAATCATAGATTTATGAATCATGATATATTCTCATGTCTCCTCTGTGCCTTGAAAGGCTGATCTCTGTTGGCTTCCCTTGTCCTTGGACTTCCAGTTGAGTTTGATCAATTGGAGATGCTGGCAGAAGATTAGAGGGTGGGAGTAGAGAGAGATCAGGGTATTAATCCCCTCTCTATCTTCCTGTCATATTGTGGTTTTGGCAGTGGTTGGGTTTCTCTATCTATGGTCATTTCTCCAATGCCTACAATGTTTGCTTGATTTCAACTGCATTAGTCTCTTGTCTCTTCATGTTTAGGAGTGATAATGACTTTCTCCTGAGTCCCTGGATGTATTACTACCCATTTTCCTTGAACTCTGCTGATACCTTTATTAAGTATTATGTGTTTGTCCTTTGAACATGCCTATCTCCCTAACTGAAATAGTAATTAATACTGAGCAAATTACTGAGATACTTTATGCCTCTATTTTCTCATCTTCAAAATGAGGCTGGTAATTATATGCACCTTATGGGATTGCTGGAGGCCTGGTGTGGTGCTGTAGGGTAAGCACTGGAGTGCTAACTTCTAGGACAGTCGTTCAAACCTACCATCCACTCCTTGGAAACGTTACACAGGGGTTGCTATGAGTCATAACTGACTGCACTTAGCAACAACAACTACAACAGGGATTGCTAGAGGAGTACATAAATTAATACATAGGAAGTGCTTTGTATATAATGTTAGCTACTTCCTGGATTATGAAACAGTTCTGTTTCTAAATTTTCCTAAAAGTTAAATTTGTCTGTAAATCAAAAGTTAGATATTTAAAATCAGTTAATAGAATGTTTGTCTTAGTGTATGGTTTGTCTTAACACCTTTCTATGCTTAAAGTGGAGTCCTGGTGTGGCCCTGCAAGATAATGTGCTGGACTGCAAGGTCCGTTTGAGCCACAAGAGCAGCAGTTCAAATCTACCAGCCACCCTCGGAAACCCTATACAGGGCCACTATGACAAAAACAAGCTTACAGTAAGGCGTTCCAGGGATTAGAACACGGACATGTTTAGTGGAGTGGTATTCTGCTTCCAACAGGTAAACTCTTGCCCTGGTGGCACTGTAGGATAAGCACTGAACTGTTAACTACAAAGGCAGCAGTTCAAACCTTATCAGTGGCTACATCATAGAAAGATGAATCTATCTGCTCCTGTAAAGATTTAGAGCCTCAGATTTAGAACTGCTATGCAAGGTTACTGTGAGTGGGAATTTACCCGATGGCAGTGGTAAGTTTTCTTTGCATAAAACATTAAAGAAACACTTGCAGCTACATTAAAACATTTTAGCATAACATAATAATAATATTAATAATGTTTTGATGTGTATTGCATAGTAGCATCTGTTTGTTATTATAAAGCCATTGTAAGTACCTTGAATTTTTAATATAACACACTTTATGGGGTTGGTTTAAAACTACAAGTTGTACATAAATTAGACATTCATAACTCAGGGACTGCCTGTAACCCAAATACTGTTTCTCATTTAATCCTGAAAATAACCCTGTAGTGTAGGTATTATTTCCCTTCTTTTACATATGGGGAAACTAAGAGCTGATGAAGTTTAGTTGTGATTCAAAATTCAGTTCTGATTTGGAAGCCTGGACAATTTTTCACTTCATTTCATAAGATGGTTATTGCCAGCCAGTAAAGGCAGAGACAATAAATGGTAAGATTGTTGTTGGTAGGTGTCATCAAGTCAGTTCCAACTCATAGCAACCCTAGGCACACCAGAACTAAATACAGCCTGGTCCTGGACCATCCTCACAATTGTTGTTACACTTGACAGTATTCTGGTGCTGTTCGTAATGTTTCAATATTCAATATTCTGGGGCTACCTGACAATGTTCCACTGCTGTTCCTGAGGTTTCAGTGGCTACCTCACCTTATTCTCTTCAGTCTGGAAGCTCAGCTGTAACCTGTGGTGTTTAAAATACTGGCGGCATAGCTTCCAGCATCACAGCAGCACACAAGCCATCACAGGACCACAAACTTGCAGACAAGCGGTGGAAATTGTAAGATTCGTAGCCAACAGAACCATGCCGAAGCACTCTAGTGATGACTGAGTAGTGAGTGGATTTGTTTTTAAAGAAACTGATCTCCTGGAAATGACTTCGAACACTAAAAGGAACATTTATAATGCCATGCCAATTATACCATAAAATATTGCTTTGTTTTTCCTTTTAGAGAGTGTTTGTCATTTAGCTTTTTGTTTTTTAAGGCACTTGATTTTCCTTTGTTCTCAAGGGCCCTTTCCTTTTAGTGTGTTTTGTGTCTTCAAACCTTGATTCTGGAAAAGGAGTATTTTTATCTTCCTTAGTGCCTGTTGGAAAGAGCTGAAATCCTGTGATTAATCCAACAATTCTCATTCTCATTTCTCTTGTACTGACAGTAGCATGAAAAACATGAAACTGGAAGGGTTCAGTTTCACATTAAACTTTCATTTAAAAACCTGCCTGTTGTGTGAGAGGAGACAAGGAAACAATGAACGCAATCAAGCTGGATTTGTCTAAGCCATTGATATGTGCTCTCCCGAAACTTCTTTTGAAGGACCTACATTCCTTTTGGCTTCTACAGCTTGGGGGAGGCATTATCTTTCAGACGGAAAACAAGATGATGGGCCCCAGACAAGGATAACCTGGGGATCTATGCATGCCAACTTCTCCTTAGCAGTCTCTTCTGAAGTGGCTGGACCAGAAAGAGGAAGTACAGAGTAGCTGTATTCAGAAAGGGAACTGGCATTAGGAATGATATTTCCATCAAAAAAGACACATTGATGATAGAAATAAAATAGCTACATGGGAACAGGGAGAAGATTATATGTCTATAATCTCCCAAGGATAAAACAATTCACCTAGACCTGAGTAGTGAGGGAAAAGAAAATTTGGCATGAGGCAAAAGTCAAGCATGAAATATTTGATTTGATAAGACTTTGGCAAGTAGTCCATCATTCTCTTGTCTTTTTGTTCAAAAGCATATCCAGCTCTCCAATCTCCTTTCTCTTCATATCCCCACCAAAGTCTGCTGGTGTGTAGAGGATGTTTGCATTAACATACACAGGCTAAATGCAATGAGAAACAGTCTGCACATCTCAGTGACAAGCATAATAGAGAGCAGATTTGCAAGAATTGTTTCCTTTTCTTTGTCTTAAAAATCTGTTGAGCTAGAGCTTTTTACCTTTCCTCTAATTCTAGGAGCACTATACTCATGAATAATCAGTGTCTGTATGATCATCCTTGTGGAAAACATTGTCGATAACATCAAATGCTCAAGAAATCCAATCTGTGCTAATTTTAGCTAGAGTGAGGTTTCCTTTACTCAATTTTGCAAAATTGGGCACCTAACCCAATAGACGAGGGCAGAGGCAAGGTTTTATTCCAGATTCCCACCCACTGGCATAGTGGTTACGAATCGGGCTGCTAACCTCAAGGTCAGCAGTTCAAAACTACCAGTCATTTCATGGCAGAAAGACAGATAAGGCTATCTGCTCCTGTAAAGATTTACAGCCTTGGGAAGCCTGTACAGAGTCTCTATGAGTCAGAACCAACTCCATGACACATAAACACACATACACACATAGCATAGTGCTTACGAGTTGGACTGCTAACCTCAAGGTCAACATTTGAAACTACCAGCCTTTCCAAGGGAAAAAGGAAGCTTTCTGCTCCCATAAGGACTTACAGCCTCTGAAACTGAATGCAGGGTTGCTATCAGTCCGAACCACTCTACGTCACATAACCACCACCACCACCCACTACCTGCTGTGGTGCTGGGGGTTAATGCGTTGGAATGCAATGTCAGCTTGAACTGCAAGGATGGCAGTTCAAGGTCACCAGCTTGGAAACTGTATACAGGGTTGCTCTTGGTTGGAACCAACTCAATGACACTTAACAACAATACCCACTACCTGTGCCCTGAATACACACTTTTCATCAGGGGCTTCACCCTAGCCTCAAGTCATCTCCTTTCCTGTCTCATTTACCTTCTGCCCTGGATTACCCCAGTAAATTCAATTTTTCTTATTCTATTAAATAGAGCCATTTGGTTTTCTCAGGCTTTAAACTGCTTCACTTTCTCCTCTGTGAATCCAAATCTATCAGGATGCTCCATAGGACAAAATGATTTCCCATAAAAATGCTTCTACCTTCCGTAGACTATAGTTGGTAGCTACTTTCTGTCCTACCCTTAAGGACCTGGCAAAATCGAGGATCAGTGCTAATGTGACAACTCCGGCTTCCACACCTCTCCCAACAGCATGTAACAAGCAGACTCCCTCTAGACAAAATTTGACTACGTCTATGTCTCTGTTTCCTGCTGCCTCGGGGCTAAACTGGGGTTTCTGGATCTCAGAGGACTGCTTTGGGCTTCTGAGCTCCTTAAAGGGCTTTTGGCACCCAGTAAAGGCTACTTATTAAAGGAAATGGTGGTACTGTTTCCCCTTTAGTAGTCTAGTGATGGAACGTTTGACCCACTTGGGGAGGTCAGAGGTGGAAGGCCGCAGACTTTCAGACAGTGAGTCCAGCCCTTTGTAGCACAGCTACAGAAGTAAGACGTGGCCCCTGGAGTGCTGAGGTCTAGTTCCCAGTGGTCAGGAAAGCCCACTGAGGACTCTATAAAATATAATGACAGCAGTTAAGCCATTCAAGGGTCCAGCTTTGGGTTGAAATGCCAGGTTTTACTTTTTTTTCCTGACTCTTGAGGTTTGGCTCACCACTTTTTCCCCTCTCCTGAGGTCTTGTTAACACATGAGTTTTAGTAAGGCTTCCGGAGGGTGGGGTGAGAGGCAGTTAAGTAACAAAGAAAGGCTAATTGGCAAGAACTCTCCCCATCACCCCCCTCCAGCTGGCCTAAGTCTCTGGTTTTGAGTTCTTCCTAAGGGGTCTTGGCATTCATGGCTTGCCTCTCTTTCCAAAATAATTAAAACCAAAGGAATTCAAATTAGGTCCTTTCTTGCTGTCAATGTTGTTTTGCCCTTGTTTTTTATGTAGGCAGAAGTAGGGGTGCCAGTAGGACATTTTGGTTCCCTAACTGAAACTAACCCCAGTTAGCTTCTTCTGCAGAATATGTTCAGATTGGGCATTCCCTAAGGCAGGAATGACAAATTCTGAGCACGTGTGGGGTCCTTCTCACTTCTAAACTGGTGGCAGGCATTATTAGTGGTCCAAGGCATCTTTTATCCTAACAGAACCTGGATAAATCCCCACGAAGCTTCCTAACACAACTCTCCTAGAAGCTACTGCCATTAGTAGCAGACTCAGGCATGTGATTGTAAATTTCTATTCTCTAAAGCCATCCCTCTCCCTGTGGTATTTCTGTTATGATTGTTTTTGTTGTTAGGCCATTGAGTTGGTACCGATTCATAGCAGCCTTAGGCACAACAGAACGAAACTCTGACCAGTCCGGTGCCAACCTCATAATAATTGCTATTCTTGAGTCCAGTGCTGCTGTCACTGTGCCAATCCATTTCATTGGAGGTCTTCTTCTCTTTTGCTGACCCTCAACTTTACCCAGCATGATGTCCTTCTCCAGGGACTGATCATTCCTGATAATGTGTCTGCAGTATGAGAGAAGTCTCCCCATCCTGGCCTCTAAGGAGCATCTATCTGGCTGTACTTCTTTCAACACAGATTTGTTTGTTCTTTTGGTGGTCCATGGTACTTTTAATATTCTTCTCCAACACCATAACTCAAATGCATCCATTCTTCTACAGTCTTCTTTATTCATTGTCCATATTTCACATGCATATGAGGCTATTGAAAATACCATGGCTTGGGTCAAGTGCACTTTAGACCTCAAGCTGACATCTTTGCCCTTGAACACTTTAAAGAAGTCTTATGCAACACATTTGCCTAATGCAATATGTCGTTTGATTTCTTTTCTTTT
>NW_006408590.1:241448-242787 GCF_000296735.1 Chrysochloris asiatica | reverse complement strand
TGGTGAAGACTTTTGGTTTCTTTCCATTGTGGTGCAACCCATACTGAAGACTGTGGTGTTTGATCTTCATCAGTAAGTATTTTATGTCTGCTTTACTTTCAGTAAGCATATCATAGGTTGTTAAAGAGTTTTCCTCTAATCCTGATGCTATGTTCTTCTTCACATAAATCCAGATTTTCAGATTATTTGTCAGTATATAGATTGAATAAGTATGATGAAAGAATACAACCCTGTGCATTCCTTTCTTAATTTTAAACCATTCAATGTTCCCTTGTTTTGTTTAAACAACTGCCTCTTGGTTTATGTACATGTTCCTCAGCATAAATAAGTGTTCTAGAATACTCACTCTCCACAGTGTTGTCCATAACATGTTACTGATCCACGATACGATATGATATGATATGATATGATATATGATATGACATGATAAGGTATGGTATGATAGCACTAGGTAACTTAGATAAATTATTTCTTAGGAGCAAGTAACAGACTGTATAAAATGTTGTTTTCTCTTTCTCACCATCTTTGAAATGCTCCACAGCTTCAGGAAAGGCATTCTGCTTTCCAAGGTTCCTGCTACCAAGACTCCCAGCATCAGTATTGAAAAGGCCCACCAATCCAAATGAAACTCCCCCAGTAAGAAATTTGTATTACTTTAAGCCAAAATTTTGGGTTAGGTCCACAAAAATTTAAGAAATATGTTATTTAGAAGGAATTGAGCTCAGTCAGGTATTCCTGTGATGTTGAGGATTGTTCTGAATGAAAGGACTAGTACAGATAGAACTGGAGTCAAATTCCAGTTGTGTTAGTTAATAGATAAATTAATAGAACTTCTCTGAGCATCTGTTTCCTCATCAGTAAAATGTAAGCAATACTATGTCCTTATCTTGGTTGTATTGTGAGGATAAATTGAGTATTTAAGGAACTAGGCACAATCTGGCACTCTGGTAACGTAGTGGTTACAGATTGGGCTGTGAAACTACCAGCTGTTCCTCAGGAGAAAGATGAGGCTTTCTGCTCCTGTAAAGTTTTCCAGCCTCGGAAACCCTGTACAGGGTCACTATGAGTCAGAACCAACTCCATGGCACATAACCACCACCACCAAACACTCAGTAAAGTCGTTCTGATTTTTTCATCTATGTATTGATCAGTTGTCCAAGATCACATATTTATTTCACAGCTAAGCTTTGATTCTAGGTGTGCTGAATTTCAAAACCCACATACTTAACATCCTTATGTCTCTTCTTTGAGCTAAGATAAGCTACTCATTTTCAGCTTCCTCTAGTGAGAAGCAGTTTCCTCACCTATACCAGTTTCTATCAACTGTCTTTTTTTTTTT
>NW_006408590.1:238536-240665 GCF_000296735.1 Chrysochloris asiatica | reverse complement strand
TTGAGCGTGTAGCTGATGAATATCCCCAGACAAGTGTATATTGTTCCACAACCTCCTACAATGCTGTTGGATTAAGTTCCAATTAATTTCTGGGTTACTGAAAGATAACACAAATCTACTTATACCTTGGGTAACCTTAGCTGGGATCAACTGCCTTTTAAGGAAGGTAGAACCTGTAAGTCAGGCCATACTATCTATCTTGAATAGGTTTTTCAGTGGTAGAATCCCAACCTTCGATGAAGACCAAGCTCGATTCCTGGCCAATGCACCTCAAGTGCGATCACAGCTCATTTTTCAGCAGAAGCAGGAGTGTTGCTATGATGCAGAAAAGGTTTCAGTGGAGCTTTGAGACTTAGAAAACTGGAAAGAAAAGCTCGATGATGTGCTTCTGAAAATCAGTCAATGAAAATCGTACAGATCACAACAGTACAATTCTATTGTGCATGGTGTCTCCATGAATCAGAGGCTAACTTGAAGGCAGCTAACAACAGCATCATAATCATCCTTCATATCATTGTATGAGGATTAAATGAGTCACTGTCTGTAGCACAGTGTTTGTTCTGTTATAAACACATGCTACACAAATGTTACTGTCATTAATACAATTTTTTTTCTGAATCAAACACCTAGAATCACAGGTAGCACATGACACATGTTCAGTATATGTGAGTAGCTCTGTTGGGGCAACCTATGATATTGTTAACTCTAGTAAAGGACGAGGAAGGAATGACTGTTTGGGCGTGAGAACTCTGGCTGACCTCTGACATCCTTATAAACAATGTCAGGAAACCCTTTTTGGCTACCTTGGGGAAAGTCTGGAGAAGTAGCCCAGCCAGCTAAGTATCCGAAGTTGTTATTCTCCAAACCCCCAAATATCTCTGCAGTTTGTGGTATGCGGCCTTATGAACAGACAGGGAGATAAGACCTATTCTTTTCATTTTCCTGAGGGAATAGTTTTTTGGGCTCCTGTGTGCACAAGGGCCAGATTATCGGATTATATAGGGAAGGAAATTTCGTGAGCTGTAATGTTTGTCTTTAAGGCTCATTGGCATTTAATCAGGCTCCTTTTGACTTTGACAATTTATCAGTCTTTTCTCAGTGTTTGAAGATCCTGAGTGTTTTGAGGAGTGGTGGTTAGGTACTTGGTCATATGTTCCTCATACTTTTGAGGAGTATTTTTTAGAATGTCCCTCAATTATGATTTAGCTAATGTTTTTCTCAAGATTATACTAGGGTTCTGGATTTTTAGGGGAGGCAGAAGGCTATAGAAGTAAAAATTGCCATTCTTCTCATATCATATCAAGGGTACATACATACTATCACCATGACTTATGGATCTTGATATTGATCATGGACACAGGCTGAGGTAATGTTTATGAGGGTTTTATACTTGAAAGTTGCTTTTGTTTTTACCATTTCATACTGGATTCTTTAGAAGTATATACAGCGCACACATCTGGAGTGCAGAGTTATGCACTACCTTCTTGAGAGCAGAGTATCTACTCTCAACATTATCAAATAATCTTGATTATTTGGAATTTTTCATCAATTTGCCTATTCTATCTCATTAATGTATTTATTCAACCCACTATTTATATCACTCTGAACTCTCAGATGTTTACTTTATACTTTGGGTTATAATTCACTACTGTTGTATTTGCTTTGTGGCCAAAATGATTACTGCTTTTGTCATTAGAATTTCTTTTACTTGACTTCTGTAACCCTCTGACATACCCCATCATTGTGTTAATTTGTTTTCAAGGTCTTTGTTACTTTCTGTAACTATAAGAGTCTTCCACGTCATCAATTATGTTTCTGGCTCCAATCCTAGAAACAACCATTTCCCTAATAAGCCCTGCTTCCTTTTATTGGAAAATAGCATTAGATACCAAGATTTGGGAGCTAGGTGTGCTCATTGCTATGGGGTATTGTTGCTTCTTGACCTTTTCAGTGGACAGAACAAGTAAAAGTTATGTATGCATACAAATCTGTGTATCAATAAATATTCCAAACTGTTACCATCGGAATTAAACTGCCACCACTTGTCTTTCTTTGTTATACTGTGGTGGCTGGAAACAATGTCACTGGTATTTTAAATACCAGCAGGATCACCCATGGTGTACAGGTTT
>NW_006408590.1:236928-238001 GCF_000296735.1 Chrysochloris asiatica | reverse complement strand
GACCCTGTACAGGGTTTCCGAGGGTGTAAATCTTTACGTGAGTAGAAAGCCTCATCTTTCTCCCGCAGAGCAGCTGGCAGTTTCAAACTGCTGACCTTAAGGTTCGCAGCCCGATTCGTAACCACTACGCTACCAGAGCATCTTAGGCATAAGTAACCTAAAATGGGCAAATATTGGCCATTTGGAACCAAAGAATCATATGGTTTACCATGGCAGGGAAACCAAACTGAAGAAGAATGGCATTGCATTCACTGTCAAAAAGAGTATTTCAAGATCAGTCTAGAGATACATTGCTGTCCATGATAGGATAATATCCATGCACCTACAAGGAAGATCAGTTAATAGGACTAATATTCAAATTTATACACCCACCACTAAAGCCAGTTGAAGAATTCTACCCACTTCTTCAGTCTGAAATTGATCAAACATACTATCTAGATGCACTAATAATTCCTGGTGATTGGAATGTGAAAGTTGTAAACAAACTAAAAGGATAGGTAATTGGAAAATATGGCCTTTGTATAGAAATGATGCTGGAGATCGCATGTAAAGATTTTGCAAGAATCCCTTCTTCATTGCAAATGTCCCTTTTCAGCAACGTAAAAAATGACTGTACACATGAATCTTACCAGATAGAATACACAGGAAACATTGAGTACATCTGTGGGAAGAAATGATGGAGGAACTCAAATCATCAGCCAAAACAATGCCATGGGCAGACTGTGAAACAGACTATAAATTGAAGAAAATTAAAACAAGTCCAAAAAAGCCAAATTATATCGCTACTGTTGATTTCCTGTTAAATGCTGTTGAGTCGGTTCTGGCTCATAGCGACACTGTATAGAGTTCTCAAGGAGTGGCTGGTGAGTTTGAACCACCAACCGTGTAGTTCAAACCAACCGTGGAGTTCAGTGCTTATCTTGTTGTTGTTAGGTGCCATTGAATGGTAGCAACCCATAGCAACCTTATATACAGCAAAATGAAACACTGCCTAATTCTGGGCCAACTTCACTACTGTTGCCATGTTTCAGTCCATTGATGCTGCCACTTGGCCAGTCCATCTCGTTGGAGGT
>NW_006408590.1:225064-234573 GCF_000296735.1 Chrysochloris asiatica | reverse complement strand
GTGCATGGATGTTATCCTATCATAGCCAGCATTGTACCTCATGACTGATCTGGATATGTTCTTTTTGACAATGAATGCAACACCATTCCTCTTCAATTTGTCATTACTGGCATAGTAAACCATATAGTTGTCAGATTAAAAATGGCCAATACCAGTCCATTTCAGCTCACTAATGCCTAAGATAGCGATGTTTATGCGTTCCATTTCATTTTTGACATCTTTAAATTACCAGACTCATACTTCGTACATTCCATGCTCTGATATTTAATGGATGTTTACAGCTGTTTCTCTTCATTTTGAGTTGTGCCCATGAGCAAATGAAGGTCCCGCGGGCTTTTCTCCCACGGTCTTTACTCCATTTGCGTCATCATGGTCAACTCTACTTTGAGGAGGCAGCTCTTCTCCAATCGCATTTTGAGTGCCTTCCAATCTGAGTGGCTCATTTTCTGACACTATATCTGACAGTGTTTCTCTGCTATTCATAAGGTTTTTAGTGACTAAATATTCGGAAGTAGTTTGTCACTCTTTGTACCTAGTCTGTCTTCATCTGGAAGCTCATCTGTCCACCATGGGTGACCTTGCTGGTATTTAAAATATCAGTGGCATAACTTTCAGAATCACAGCAACTCTCAAGACACCACAGTACAACAAACTGACAGACAAGTGGTAGTTGCTTCTCTTACAGCTCTGTATATCTCACCTGAATTTAGAGACCATCTTAAGAACAGATTTGATACATTAGACACTAATGATTGAAGACCACAAGGGTTGTGGGCTGACATCAAGAACATCATATATAAAGAAAGCAAAAGGATATTAAAAAGATAGGAAAGAAAGAAACGACCAAAAAGGATGTCAGAAGAGACTCTGAAACTTTTGAATATAGAGAAGCTAAAGAAACTGGAAGAAGTGATGAGGTGAAAGAGATAAACAGAAAATTTCAAAAGGCAGTTTGAGAAGACAAAGTAAAGCATTATAATGAAATGTGCAAAAACCTGGAATAAGAAACCCAAAAAGGAAGAACACACTCAGCTCATCTCAAACTGAAGGGATTGAGAATAAAATTCAAGCCTCAGCTTACAATATCGAAGGATTCTATAGGCAAAATTGAAGGTGCTCTGGTAGCGTATTGGTTACAAGTCAAGCTGCTGACCTTACAATTAGCAGTTTGAAACTATCAACAGTTCCACAGGAACAAGATGAGGCTTTCTGTTCCTGTAAAGATTTACAGCTTTGAAATTCCTAAACAAGGTCACTAAGAGTCAGAACCGACTCCATGGCACATCACCACCACAATAGGCAAAATTGTTGTGATGTGCTGTTGAGTCAGTTTCAACCCATAGCAAGCAACCTTGTATAGGGTTTCCAGAGTGACTGGTGGGTTTGCACCAATCTACTGTGTTTCCTACAGCAGCATACCATGTATAGGGTTTCCAAGGAGCATCTGGTAGGTTTGAATCAATGACCTTGTAGTTAGTAGTCCAGTGCTTGTACTACAGAACCACACCAGTACTGAATCAGTATGCTGAGCAAATAACCAGAGAAGCTGGATTATATGAAGAAGAATATGGCATCTGTATTGGAAGAAGACTCTTTAACAACCTGCTATATGCATATGATATAATTTTGCTTGCTGAAAGCGAAGAGGACTTCATTTCAGTATAGGTTGCACCTCAATGTAAAGAACAACAACAACAACAACTGAATCAATAAATAACATCATGATAAGTGGAGAAAAGATTGAAGTTGTCAAAGACTTCATTTTGCTTGGATTCACTCTCAACATTCAAGGAAGCAGCAGTCAAGAAATCAGAAGACGTATTGCACTAGGCAAATCTGTTGCACAAGAACTTTTCAAAGAATTCAAGAGCAAAGATGTCAGTGTGAGGACTAAGGTACACATGATCCAAGCCATGGTTATTTTCCATTGCCTTATATGCATGTAAAAGGTGGACAATTAATAAGGAAGATCACAGAAGAATTAATGCATTTGAGTTATGGTGTTGGAAAGAATATTGAAATTACCATGGACTTCCAGAAAAACAAATTTTTCCAAACAAATATGTGTTGGAAAAAGTACAGCCATAGTGCTCCTTAGAAGCCAGGATGCGAGACTTCGTCTCTCATACTTTGGACATGTTATCAGGAGGGACTAATCCCTGGAGAATGACATCATGAAAATCAGTGCAAAAGAGGAATACCCCAACAAGATGGATAGGCACAGTGGTAGCAGCTCAAGCATAAAAACGATCGTGAGGATGAGGCAGGACCAGGCAGTGTTTCATTCTATTATACATAGGGTCACTAGGGGTTGGAGCTAACTCAGTGGCATCTAATAACAACAGTAATGGGCAAATTATTTAATGACACCAGAAATCAAAAGAAAATGTCAGGAATATACAGATTCACTGTACCTAAAAGAATTGGTTGATGTTCAACCACTTTAAGAAGTAACATATGATCAGGAACTGATGGTACTGATGGAAGACATCTCAGTTGTACTGAATTCAGCACTGGTGAAAAAACAAGCCTCCAGATTGAATGGAATGTCAATAGAAATGTTTCAACAAAGTGATGTAGCATTTGTCTATGCCAAGAAATGTGGAAGACAACTACCTGACCAACCGGTAGAAAACGATCCATATTTTGTGCCCATTCCAAAGAAAGGAGACCCAATGGAATGCGGAAATCATCAAATAATATCATTAATATCACATGTAAGGAAAATTTTGAAGAAAGCTACCAGAAATTCGAGTCAGATTTAAAAGTATATTTGAAACTAGGGATATCATTGCTGATATCAGATGGATGTTGGCTGTAAGCAGAGAATACCAGAAAAATGTTAACTTGTACTTTATTGATTCCATAAAGGCGTTTGATTGTGTGGATCATAACAAGCTATGGCTGACATTGGGAAGACTGAATATTCCAAAACACTTCATTGTGCTCACGAGGACCTGTACATAGAGCAAGAGGCAGTCGGTCAAACAGAACCAGGGTGCACTGAAGAGTTTACAATCAGGAAAGTATGTACCAGGGTTGTATCTTTTTACCATAGTTATTTAATTGGTATGCTGAGCAAATAATTTGAGAATCTGGATTATATGAAGAAGTAGGTGACACCAGTATTGGAGGAGGACTCATTAACAACCTGTGATATACATTATTTGTTGGAAGCCAAGAGGATTTAAAATATTGATAAAGATCAAAGACTACAGTCTTCAGTAAGGCTTCTATCTGAATGTAAAGAAAACAAAATTACTGGAAACTGGCTCAATATATAACATCATGATAAATGGAGAAAAGATTGAACTTGTCAAGGACTTCATTTTGCTTAGATCCAAACTCAACACTCATGGGAGAAACAGTCAAAAATCAAATAACTTAATGCCTTAGGCAAATCTGCTGCAAAAGACGACTTTAGTAAGGATATTTAATACATTTACATTACAGTTAGATTTTTCTCCCATAGTATGCATTTCATCCTAAAATTACCTCTGCCTCCTAAGTTATGTTTATTTACTATACACATTAAGGTTGACTCTGTGTTATAAAGGTCTATGGATTTTGACAAATGCATACAGTTACTTATTTATATATTATATCTGCTGTTAAAGTATACTTCTCAAGAGTTTTAAAGAAATTGGTGGTTGTGTGCCACTGCGTCAGTTTCAACTTTATAAATCTTTATGGGAGCAGAAAGCCTCATCTTTCTCCTGCTGAGCAACTGTCCTTGCCGTTAGCAGCCCAGCTCATAATCCTCTACACAACCTGGGCTCATAATACAAATATAAGATGCCACAGTTTGTATTTGTCTCATTAATTATAGAAGAAAACTGTAAGATATTAAAATCAGCCTAAAAAGCATATAAGCAGCTTTGGTAGCTAGTTGGTTACAGTTAGGCTGGTAACACAAGGTCAGCAGTTCGACTCTATCAGCTGCTTCATGTGAGAAAGTTGAGGCTTTCTGCTTCCGTAAAGATTTAAAGTCTCAGAAACTCTATACAGGTTCACTATGAGATAAACACTAGAACCCAAGGTTGATTTGAACTGCAAGGTGGCCGTTCAAACCCACCAGCCACTCCTTGGAATCCCTATCCAGGATTGCTATGAGTCAGAACTGACTAGCTGGCACTCAACAACTTGAGTCGGAACTGACTTGATGCTACACAGCCACCACCATCAAAGAGCATTTGAGAAGCTAGGTATATGTGGGTAATTAAGACAAGAGTGCTAGGTTAGATAAAAAACAGTTTATTGGTTCAACAGAACTAAAACCCATCAACTGTGAGATTATCTGTTTCATGGAAAGGAAATTATTTCTATCTCAACTAGACAGAAATTTACAAGTTAACCTGAAGCCAACAGAGCTATGAAACAACCCAGATAATGCATTGTTAAGCCCATCACTACAATGGAACAGCATCCAGTAAACACCTTTCAGGTTTCAGATAATTTTTCTGATACTATCTTGGTCAAAAAATGAATTTGAGGTATCTAAAAATGTGTATAAGGAAATACATGACAAAAATAAGTAAAGAGATAAAATAGAGAAACTATAGACTAAATCTTGGGGTTACATTTTTATTGTTGTTAAATGCCATCAAGTTGGTTCCGACTCACAGCGACACTGTATAGGGTTTCCAAAGAGCAACTGGTGGGGTTGAACCTCCAACCTTGTGTCTCTCAGCCCAGTGCTTATTTTATAGCCATGCCAGGAGTTCAGGGGTAAAGATAGAACTCAGAATTGTGTACCTGAAAATCTTGTAGAAACTCTCACGGTGGCTGGCAAATTCAACTGTGTGCTCTCTATGTCTCAAAGCAAAGAGGAAACAAGGGACTTCCAATATTTGAAATATCCATGGATGGTTTTGAAACACACAGACTAATTTTCTGTGGGTCTGACTTTCTTTGGAATAATTTAAAAGTTCAAGTCAAATTGTTGGCAGAAATGCCTGTAGTCTTTAGAAGCTGAGAAATTTATGGAAATAGAAAAGACCCCAGATAAGGATAAGATTTCTTTTTGGTCAAACTTCATTTCTCTCTTGGGTGCTTGTAGCAATGGGACTCAGGGGGCCAGAGAGCTTTGCTACTTTGACAAAGGAAATTAGGTCCAAACCTGCTATAAGATAAATAGAGAAGGGACAACTCTTTGACATTCCCCACTATAGTGTGTCTGAGTGAATTAATTTTCTATAAATATCACTGAAAGAACTGGTAAGGTTGTATTAATGCGGATAGACAAAAGAACTCCCCACCAAACTGCCTAAAGGTGACTAAAGCTGGCTCCCAAACACCCCACCCAAGTGTTGGGAGAATCAGAATTGCAAAGAGAACTCTTTGGCAAGTAAAAGGGTTTAGAATAGAACAAAACTGAATAGAAGGTCATTCTTGCAAGAATCAGGAACCTGCTGATTTTTTTTTGTTGTTGTTGTTTATAGATTGTTTTAACATTTGCCTGATTTATCATCCTATTGTATTCATGCATTTCAGTTGAAGCTTTTTTTTTGAAATGTTTAAACATTTTTCTTTCTTCCGCATATATGCTGTATTAAAGACAGGGACAGACTGAGTATCCAGAGTATCAGAGAATTCAGGGAAATCCACAGAAATTCAGGGAAGGGTGGAGCTATCCCAAGTACTGTGTGGTGGTTACTACCAGAGATTCACTGCCCAGGAACACATATATCTGCTCTGGTTTAAGAAGGAAAATTGTATATAGTGCTCAAGTGGCGACCCTTTTTGCTTGAATCAAGATCTCTCAGTAAAAAAGACCCATGATGGGATTTCACCTCCATAAAGGATTTAGGGAAAATGACTATTCTCCTTAAAAGGGTGTTGGAAACACAATCCCTTCACTGGTCTCACATTCAGGCAGATCTTTTCCAAGATAAAGGTTTTCTATTGAACCATTTTTTTTATTCCCAATGAGGTCACTACTCTGCCTTCCTGGGAGGCCTCCCACACAGGGAACATCACACCATCTCTCTCAGCCCTGGAGATCCTATCTGGCTGCCCTGGCAAGGGTCCCGAACCTGAGACCTGATGAGAGCAGACACGGCTCCTTCTTGTCTCAGAGGCTACAAAGATGTGAATCTCAGCACTTTGAGTGATGGTTTTGAGGTTTACAGATGGTGAGCATATTAATAGAACTCAAGGAGGAATTGTTTTATATGAGGCTGCTGCTTAAATCCCAGATTTGGCTTTAATACTGAGGAATTTTCCGTTTTCATCAATATTTCTATATTATAAATTAAATGATTAGTATATGGGACATTTTGGAGGCAGGGTAACTATACCTTTCAAATAAGATAAAAGTTTAAATTGAACAAAAATGTGTTTTCATATCTGCTCTTAGATATGAGGGGCTTCAAAAACTTTGTGAAAAAATAAAATGAAAAGATAATTGAATTTTCCCACAAACTTTTGAAGTTTCTTTGTACTGTATTTTTACCCTCTTATTATTTAATTACTACCGCTATGATTAGAATCCTGGTGTGGTGCTGTGGGTTAATGCCCTGGACTACAAAGTTGGTTTGAACCATAAGATCAACGGTTCAAGCTCACTAGTGTCTCCTAGAAAACCCTGTTCAGGGTTGCGATAGGATGGCACTGACTTGATGGCACTTAACAACAACAACAATTGTGAGGGTCAGCATTGGAATGTGAACCACCTGGTTGGCAGTTCAAACCCACCAGCTGCTCCTCGGAAACCCTATATATGGTCGCTATGAGTTGGAATCGACTTGGTGGCACTTAGCAATGACAACTACAAACAAAAACAAAAATCTGCCTTCAGCTGCTTAAAAATGCATTCTTCATATTTTCTAGGATTTTACTAACAAATTTATCTAAATTATCCTCTAAATTGAGGCATATGAGTTAGTTACAATTCATACTATCAATGCTGTTTAGTCATATAACTTAACTTTCCTTTTTCTCTGACATTCAGCTGAGAATTGACACTTAAGGAAATAGAGACTTGTATTAGAAAGGAAGGGAAGAGGGCAGGTTAAGAAGGCTATAAATTGGGAAACATTGAATCATATCTAAGGATCTCTTTAGCCCTAAGATTTTCTCCTTGCTCTAAATACTTTCCTTAAAAAAATGTGTATCTTGTATTTAAGCCAAGCTGGAGTCTGATCTGTGGCTATATTCGTATACATGTGGCATAGTCACCTAATGTAAGTGCCCAGTCAAGGTCTCAAATTCAGTATAGGCAATGACAAGGGAGCACTTCACATTAATGGCTTATTGTTCCATGTCTTGGGGTGGTAGTGGCTGATTTGAGGCTATCTGTGGCTGTGACTACAGGTTGGTGTTTCAAACTCACCTAGCAATACTATGGGAAAAATCCTGGTGACTTATTTCTTTAAAATATGTTGTTGTTAGGTACCATCAAGTCAGTTCTGACTCATAGTGATCCTAGGTAAGACAAAACGAAACAGTGCCTGATCCTGTGCCTTTCTCACAATTGTTCTGTTTGAGACCATTGTTGCTGTCACTGTCATTTCATCTAGTTGGGGGCTTCCTATTTTCTGTTGACTCTCCACTTTACCAAGCATGGTATCCTTCTCCTGGGGCTGATCATTCCTGACAACATATTCAAATTAGGAGAGAGGAAGTCTTGTCAACCTTGCTTCTAAGGAGCAATCCAGCTGTAAGTCCTCCAAAACAGATTGGTTTGTTCTTCTGGCAGTCCTTGTTACTGCCAATATTCTTCTCCAACACCATAATTCAAATGCATCAATTCTTCAATGGCCTTCCTTATTCACTGTTCAGCTTTCCCATGCATATCAGGTGACTGAAAATACATGGCTTGGGTCAGGCCCACCTTAGTCCTCAAAGAGACATCTTTGCTCTTTAACACTATAAGATGTCTTTTTGTATAAGATTTGCCTAATGCAATATATTGTTTTATTTCTTGGCTACAATTTCCACGTTGGTTGTGGATTCAAATAAAATGAAATCTTTGACAACTTCAATCTGTTCTTTGTTTATTATGATGTTATTTATTGGTACAGTTGTGAGGATTTTTTTTTTTTTATGTTATTTATAAGAAGGTTCAATCCATATTGAAGGCTGTAGTCTTTGATCTTCATCAATAAGTACTTCCAAGTTCTCTTCACTTTCAGCAAGCAAGGTGAATATCAGAGGATGTTGATGAGTCTTCCTCTAATCCCAATGATACATACTGCTTCATATAGTCCAGTTTTTCTGATTATATTTGCTCAGCATACTGATTGAATAAATATAGTTATTCAAGTTATTGAATAAGAAAAGATAAAACACTGACACACACATTTTCTGATTTTAATCCATTCAGTATACCCTTGTTCTGTTCTAACGACTGCTTTTTAGTGTATGTACAGGTTCCTCATGAGCACATTTAAAAGTGTGCTATGATCCATACAATCAAATGCCTTTGCATAGTCAAGAAAGCACAAGTAAATATCTTTTTGGTATTCTCTGCTTTCAGCCAAGGTCCATCTGATATCAGCAATGACATCCCTCATTCCAAGTCCTCTTCTAAATACATCTTGATTTCTGGCAGCTCCCTGTCTGTCAAGGTGGTGCTGCAACTACTTTTAAATCACCTTCAGCAAAATTTTACTTGCATGTAATATCAATGACTTCTGAATTCTGTTGGCTCACATTTCTTTGGAATGGGCACAAATATGGATCTCTTCCAATTGGTTCAGGGATTCTGTGTGTTCCTCCCATCTTCTTTTGATGCTTCCTGCATCATTCATTTTTTTCCCCATGATGTTGTTGTTGTTAAGTGCCGTCAATCTTAACGATTAGCAGTCCAGTGCTTAACCATAGCGCCACACCAGGGCTCTGTTTTGCCCATAGAATCCTCTGATACTGCAAGTCAAGGCTCAATTTTTTTCTTCAGTTCTTTCAGCTTGAGAATGCTGAATATATTCTTCTTTTTTGGTTTTCTAACTCCAGGTCTTTGCACATTTCATTATGATACTTTATCTTCTCAAGCTGTCCTTTGTCATTTTCTATGTAGACCTTTTACTTCATCATTTTGTCCAGTTGCTATTCTCTATGATCAAGAGCAAGTTTCAGAGCCTTTTCTGACATCCATTTTGGTCTTTTCTTCATTCTTGTGTTTTTAATTGCTTATTGCTTTTTACATGTATAATGTTCTGGACATCATCCCACAGTTCCTTTAGTCTTCACTCATTAGTGTCTATTGCATCAAATCTATTTTTGAGATGGTTTCTAAATTCAGGTGGATTTACTCAAGATTATAGTTTGATTCTCATGGACTTGCTTTAATTTTCTTCAGCTTCAGCCTGAACTTGCAAATTAGCAATTGATGGTCTATTTCCCAGTTTGCCGTGGCTGTGTTTTGGCTTATGATATTGATCTTCTTTGTCATTTCTTACCATGTTGTTGTTGTTGTTAGGTGCCAATGAGTTGGTACCGACTCATAGTGACCCTATGCACAACAGAAAGAAACACTGCCTGGTCCTGGGCCAACCTCACAGTTGTTG
>NW_006408590.1:221242-223499 GCF_000296735.1 Chrysochloris asiatica | reverse complement strand
TAACCACTATGCTATCAGAGCTCCTCACATTTCATTATACAATATCAAAATATCAACCATTAATGCCACCACATAGTTCATCAATAAATGTCTTAAACTATTAGCAAACTGTCAAGCTAGTGGTGGTGAATAGGTTTTCCAAAATCCTAATTTTCATTTGAAAGTTTGTGTGGATAATTGGCAACAAAAGCTATCAAGTGTTTTCTTTAAAGTGACAAACTCACTTAGTTCCTTTCTCAGAACATAGCTGCCAAATACCCAAGTCTGAATACCGGTAGTTTGTCATTCATTCTTTCCAGGACTTTGAAACAGTTCATTCTGATTTTATTCCCTGCTGAGAATTTGCATTTCCACCCCAGATACAAGAAATCAGAATCTATATTTTAACAAGATCCCCAGGTAATTCTTATGTATACATAAGTAGATCTTGGGTGAAAATGCAAATTTTCAGCAGAGGTGGGTTGGGGTGGGGGCGTGGGGGTAAATGGGTGGATAGGAGGGAGTGGAATCAGAAGGAATTGATTCTAAGCCCAGTTTTTTCAAATAAATATGGTAACCCATGAAAGAAGAGTTTTGCTCAGATTTCAACTCATAGTGTGGTATTGATGATTTCCCTTGAGACAGCCAACAATAGTACATGGATATGCACAAAAGCGCATTTTGTAATTTTCCCATTTCCTCACACAGAGTTTTAGATACATATATGCAATGATTGTTGTGAAGTCAGTTCTGACTCATAGTGACCCTGAATAGGGTTTCTGAGGAGTGGCTGGGGGGTTTGAATCACAAACCTTGAGGTTCAGATCAACCCTGAGGTCCAGTACTTACCTTATAGCATCATACCAGTACTATTTTCAATTACTGAAATTTAACAAAATGAAGATTTTTTTCTGCTTCATCAAAGACATTCTTAAATAAACTTTTTTTTTTTTTTTTCTATTACAAGTGGGTGACAGTGAAGAATATAGTCTAGGCCCCCTGCCTTGATTTAGGCTCTAGCACAGACAGCTTTTCTCATCCTTTCTTGTGCATTAATCAGTATTAATATGAACACATTGGGAAAGACAAGTAATGTCTTGGTGTTATTATGAAAAGTGTTCTGACCTATGGATCACCTGGGAGGGTCTTGAGGACCCAGAAATGTCCATGGGACACACTTTGAGAACCTAGAAGAACCTTCAACAGTGCCAGGCACATAAAAAATGTTCAATCAATTGTAGCTGAGACAACCTTCCCTTTGCTTTTCTAAACATCATTTTCTTTTTTTAAATAAGATGGTTGTGGAGGTTATATGGAGCAAAGTATGTAAACTACTTGACACAGCACCCAACACATAATAAATGTACAATAAATGTGAAGTAACATTGTTAATGTTGTTGTTGTTGTGAGGTGCCATTGAGTCGGTATTTGTGACTAAGGTACTCATAGCGACCTTATTTATGCACAGCAGAACGAAACACTGCCCAGTCCTGGGCCAACCTCGCTATTGTTGCCACACTTGAGTCCATCGATTCTGCCAATCCATCTCGTTGGGGGTCTTCTCTTTTTCTCAGACCCTCTACCTTACCAAACATGATATCCTTCTCCAGTGACTGGTCCCTCCTGACAATATGTAATAATATGCTTATTTAAATACTTTTTCTGAAGAGCAGCAGAAGGATCCCTTCATCTTCTACTACTTTTGCTTGATTGGACTCTTTCCAATTTTTGTGCCTTTCTGTCTCCTCTAAACCCATCAGTCATAACAGTTTTGTATTTCCAGTCTTTCAAGACTTATTCCTAGACCATGGCAAGGGAGGAAACGGAAGTCAAGACTAGCCGACTCTGTATCAAATCTGCTATTTTCCTCTGAGAGCTGGCTTTAAAAGTAAGGCGAGAGCATTAAATTGGGGGCCTAGACACAATAGAAGAGAGGTTTGCATATTGTGTTGTAAAGGTCTCCAGTGGGCTGCGGCCTTCTAACTGGCTGATTCAGCATTTACCTGAGTCTATTCAAAAGTAGCCTTGTTCCCCTAAACAGGTCAGATTTTTAGCTCCTGGGCTTGTGGAGAGAAAATGATTTGCCTTGTTCTTGAGCATTAAAGGAAGGGAAACCTCAGAGATCCTGAGACTGGCTGGGAATGACCCACTCAGAGGATGTCCTTAACACTTTTGGACCTTGGATTGCGGGTGGTGGTGGTTATGTGCCGTGGAGTCCGTTCTGACTCATAGAGACCCTGTACAGGGTTTCCGAAGCTGTAAATTTTTTTTTTTTTAT
>NW_006408590.1:192311-218121 GCF_000296735.1 Chrysochloris asiatica | reverse complement strand
GAAAGCAATAGATTTCTTGCTTCTTCCACAAATTCCCCCAGCTGTGAGTCTTCCAACCTTCTAAGTATTCCTTTATATGTGGTTCAGAGTTCTGGGACCAGCCCGTGAGCCTGCTTGGTCGGGAATTCTGTGTTGTTGTTGGTGGAGCTCTCTGCTATACGTCCACCCGATCCGCCATCTTGTTTGTTCTCCCGAAGCTGTAAATTTTTATGGGAGCAGAAATCCTCATCTTTCTCCCACAGAACACCTGGTAGTTTCAAACTGCTGACCTTAAGGTTTGCAGCCCGATTCATAACCACTGCGCTACCACTTGGATTGCCTTCTTTATCCAGCTTTTGTGGGAACTGCCTTTGATTGGATCACTAGAAAAGAAAAAGGAAGTATAGGACCCCAACCATCCAACAGAACAGATGACCCCCTAAAACAGTTTGGATTCCTAGCTACAGACTTTAGGTAGGTGAATCCAACCCTTCTCCTCCTCACTGATACTTATTTCAGATTTCATTTATTTATTTTTCCAAGAACCATAAACTCTCTGGCTAGTTTCCATGTTCTCAGGGCCCCTACGTAGATAGACAGCTTGATGATTTCAGAGCAGCCATAGGTCAAGAAATCATGGCATTGGGTGTGCTGAGTCCAGAAAAATGATATTGAAATACACATCCAAATTGGCAGAGAAAATGTATTTCTCTAGATTTCAAACACTGTGATAATAGTTATAAAGCAAAAATAAAAACCTGTTGCAAAGTTAAAAAAAAAAAAAAAAGAAAAGAAAAGACTTGTTCCTTTGTGTTTCGGGAAGAGATCTGAGGAAGTCCCCCTTGTCTCCCAGCTACAGAAAGATGCCATCATTTTCCCCAGCTCTAGCAATCTAGTCTAGACACTCTGAGGAGGTGGAGGGTATAATCACAGCATGAGCCACTTTACAAGTATCCGCACGTGTGGGACTCCAGTCCCAGGAGGCCAGTGAAATCTGATGACTCACTCCCCCAGATAAGTTGGAAATGAAACCCTATATGTTCGGGGTCCAGTTGTTTTTGCCACACAGCACTGCCTTCTCACAACCAACTTCTTTATTCAATTCAATTCAGTTCAAAGCAAGAATCCATCTTGAGCCCTTAATAGAAGCACACCCTCTATAACCATAAAAGCACGTGCTGCTGCAGATATTATGAGGGGTGTGCTTGGTGGGCCCTTGCAGACCTGTCCTGGCCCTCGGCTCTGCACTTTGGAGGCTGAATGCTATGGATGGCATCAGGCATCAGAGATGGTTTTGCTCTCTGGTTCCCAATTGGATTCTGTCGAAGGTAGGCACTGGCAGGTAGGAGATTGGAGGGCCCCCAGGGGAGACAGGCTGATTCTCCCCACTCACACTGGTTTTCCTCTGGCTATTGTAGTTTGGTTACCTCTCTTCACTATAATATGAAAATACCCTTTTCTCCCACTTGTTCCTTCAGGGGTGATAACAGCGTCTCTCCGTGGCGAGTCCCTGGTGTGTCACTGTCTTCTATTAGTCCCGTACCTTGTACTGCTCACATCTCTGCAAATAGTACCTTCTTCCTACTCTTTTCCATTAAACTTTGAGTGTGTCATGTGTTTGCTGCCTGGACTTGAACACAGATAAAATCCTGCAGTGGAGAAGCTCATCGTCTGGACTAGTTATTCCAAACATTAGTAAGGTGCATGCCAACAGATGTACTGTATGGCTATTAAATCCAAGAACCATCTGTATTGTTATTCACTCCATTTTTTTGATTAAATTGTCTCACTTTTTACTATATACAAAGGGGCTTTAAAAAGTTTGTGGGAAAATTCCATATTCTTTTAATTCCATTTTTTCATAAACTGTTTGTCTCCTTGTATTAATTCTCATAAAAAGAAAACAGAACAAAACAAAGCTTTTTATTTATCACCAGTTCCATTAAATAAACACTGTATTGCAAACCAGAAGGTCAGTAGTTTGAGCCCACCAGCTATTCTGTGGGAGAAGGATGAGGCTTTTTGCTCCTGCAAACATTTTTAAAGCCTTGGAAACCCTATACAGGGTCTTTATGAGTTGGAACTGACTTGATGGCACTTAACAACAAACAGAAAACAAGTGTATGTGCCTAAATTAGAAGATAAGAGTAAATACAAATCAAACAGAAACAAAACCAAACTCACTGTCATTGTGTCAATTCCCATTCATAACTGACCCTGTACAGGATTTCCGAGGCTGTACACCTTTCCAGGAGCAGATCGCCTCCCATAATGCTCTCTCGGACCCCCTGGTGAGTATGAACTACCAATCTTGCAGACTGGTAATAAGTGTTACCAGTCAGTGCTTATCCTACAGATAGCCACCAGGTCACCTTGGAAACAAAACAATATTGATAAATTCTAACAGTATCATTGTAGCTAAGAACATGAACTTTAGACAGTCTGCTTGGGTTGGAGTTTTGGTTCTCCTACTTTACAGCTATGTGATTGTAAGCAATTAATGAAACAATCTGTGCCTCAATGCAAAGCACTTAGAACACCGCTTTATTAAGTGCCATTGAGTTGGCTCAGACTCATAGCTACCTTATGTAGGGGTTCCGAGGAGTAATTGGTGGATTTGAACTGCCAGCTTTGGGGTTAGCCGTCCAGTACTTATCCTACAGTGCCATCCCAGTACTTCAGATACTGCTGGACACATAAAAGAAACCATATGCGTTGAAGCTGCCATTGATTGCTTTGACGATGATGACAGTGATGATGAATCTGATGTGATGTTTATGATGATGAGGATGTCTCTCAGCTGGAGGACTATTAGTAAAGATTAGCAAGGAAGTAAAGACACATCAGTCCCAGACTGAAGCTTTCTAAATCAGTACAGTTCTGAAAGAACTGAAAATCATAACTTTCTTACTATGGATCAATGCCATTTATTTCTTTGTGTAAAATCTAAATGTACCTCAGGAACTACCATGGGAACTCTTCCTACACTTTAGGAAACACAGGTAAGTAAATAGCTACTATACTGCCACAGTAGCACAGAGAAATGAATGACCAACTCCAGTATGTGGAGTTAAGAGAAAGTTTTTGGATCAGCTTATCAGAGTCTGATCAGGAGCTCTGGTAGCGTAGTGGATACAAATCGCGCTGCAAACCGCAAGATCAGCAGTGCGAAACTACCAGCTGCTCCGCGGGAGAAAGATGAGGCTTTCTGCTCCCGTGAAGATTTACAGCCTCAGAAACCCTGTTCAGGGTCACTATGGGTCGGAACCGACTCAACGGCACTTAACAACAATAACAACATCAGAGTCTGATCAGGGCTGGAAATTTGACAGATAAAGAGGGGTTTGGGATTTAAAGGAAATAAGATGTTTAAAGGTGGGGGATAAATTAGCATGGTGGTTTCAGAAAGGACAATGTCGCCAAGGAAATAAGTCTCAAACAACAAGAGATTGGAATGGCTAATAAGAGCAGCAGTGTTCAGAGTGGTCCCTACAACTGTCCCATCAACAAGACCTAGGAATTTGTTAGAAATGCAAACAGTTAGACTCCACCTAGACTTACTCAATTGGAAATTCAGTATATAGGTTCCTGAAATCTGGGATTTCAACTAGCCCTCCTTGTGTTTCTGCTGCATGCTAAAAATTGAGAGCCACTGGCCTAGAAGATGAGACAGAGTTAGCAACAACTGAGCACCAGATTTTGCCCCCTAAAACAGTAAGAGATATTTCTTGAGCACTTTCTATGTGCTAGGTATTGTGCTAATCTCTTTACCTGCCCTCTTTCCTATAATACTCACAACCCTAACAAACACATTATTAGTCCCATTTTACTGATGAAGAAATCGAGGATTAGATTGAAGTTTGTTAACCAGTTGTTCTCTAGGCAATGGAACCTAGAATTATGGGCCACGGAATGATGGATGGAAAGGCAGATTGTTGAAGATTGATTGTAGCAGCAGTGTCCCGTGGAACAAATAGATATAGAAATGGTCACTATTTGAATGGTCCAATATGATATTCACTAGCTATGAAGCTATTGATTTGAAACATGACTGGTGTTATAGAGGAATTGAATTTTAAATTTCACTTAATTTAAATTAGTTTAAATGTGAACAGACACATATGACTAGTGGTTACCATCTTGGCGGTACATGCCATGGAATTGGTTCCGACTCATAGTGACCCTGCATCGGGTTTCTGAGTCTATAAATCTTTATGGGAATAGAAAGTATCATCTTTCTCCTGCAGAACAGTTGGTAGTTTCAAACTGCTGACCTTGGTTACCATCTTGGACACTGCAAATCTAAACTAATAGAGTATGAGAGTTCAGGATTCAGGACTTGGTCTTCGCTCTTTCTGACTCCCAAAGCTCTCTAAGAAGGACTGGGATCTCTTCCTGGTCAAGTCCCTGAGAATTTGCCTCTTTGATTCAGGGTGGCTTCTTGAGTACCCTATCAGCTATGAGTTGCCCTACCTGGAGATTCTATTGTTGCATTTGTTGCGAAGTCATTGGTGAAAAGACATACAAAGGGGTCATGACAGTCAAGTCTCGCAGATGAACATGAACTCTAGCCATTGGCTTTCAAGGCAAAGAGACTGGCTCTGTCCTACCCAAGCCTTTACTATGCCCCTGCTGGCCTTTATGTCAACATTAGACACTGGGTGGACTGGTCAGGACTGTTTAGGAGAACACCTGTAAAAGATTATTTAAAAACTCAATTTCAGAACTTGAGCACCTTTGATTTTGTGTTTATTTGATTCTCCAGAGAACTGACGGAACATTGAAAACTTTTGCTCCTGGGAATTTTTGGCCTTTTCTTTACAAATTGTTCAAATCCATTCCTTGCTTTCCTTCCCCACCCCCTGATTTAATTGTCTCATTATTCTAAGCCAGGGGTTGGCAAACATTTTTTTGTAAAGATCCAGACAGTTAATATTTTAGACTTTGTGAGCCATTTAAAGTCTTTGTTGCATATCCTTTTTGTGAATTTGTTTTTTAAGCAATCTTTTAAAAATGTAAAAACCATCCTTAATTCTTTGGCAGAATTTGGCTCACTTACTATAGTTTGCCCCCTGTTATAGGCTTTCTTCCCTTAAGAGTAACTGCTTATCAAACTTTAATGAACACAAGAATCTTCTAGGAGAACTTGTTTAAACTACAGATTCCTATGATCCCAAGAAATTATGATTTAGCAGAGTTGGACTAGGGTGTAGGAATTGCATGCTTCAACAAAATTCTAGGTGACCATTCCACTGCAATGGCCTGTGCTTCATCTTTTGAGAAAGATTGTTAGAAGACTAGAGATCATTTAGGGACAAACTCCTTCCTTTAACAGAGTAGGAAATTGAAGTTCAGGGAAGAAAAGTGATACGTTCTTTGAATTTATAAACTAACATCCTATAGGAGAAAGCTGAACTGCTAAATGCTGATGAAAGAGATGGAGAAGGTGGAACAAGCCTCACCTGAAGGTGGCCATACGGTTACACTCTGAATTCTGTGAACTAACAAAATTCTCTTTATTGCTTTAGGTCACTTTGAGTCAGATTCTCTGCTGCTGGTAGTCGAAAGCAGCCTGACTGATGTAGGCCCCTCTTTCCAACAGCCATCTTTGATCTACTACTTTTGAGTGAACTATCTTTGATAAGATACTCCCAAGGCAACTTCCAAACATTTAATCCTTTGATTGTCAAGGCCTTTGTAATGAGCTAGATCACACATAACGCCTTGAATCTGACTGCAGAGTATGAGAGTTGAACATATGGGCCAGCCCAGGAATTGAGAAAATTGGCTTCTAGTCTTGATTCTATCACCATATAACTGTTTGAAATGGGCAAATTTCTTAACTTCTTTGAGCTGGGCAAATTTCTTAACTTCTTTGAGTTGGGCAAATTTCTTAACTTCTTTGAGCCTAGCTTTCTCATATGGAAAACGAAGGAGTATGAAGAATGATCTTTTTAGTCTCTTTTGTCCAAGATATAATCATTGCAATCTAATTGTCAGCACTACTCTCTCTAGTTTTTATAATCATCTTTCTGTCTCTCTTTCTTTATTTCTTCTTCCCTTCTTCAGCAATTGCTCTTCTCTTTCTCCATTTTTTTTTCTTTCCAGAGGGGAAAATCCCTACAAAATTGAGAACATCAGCTTTGGCCTAGTCTATTCTTTCTTAGTAGAAATTATACCCATGAGGAACTCATATGTATTTGCATTTGAATCAACAATCCTCAAAGATTTCTTTAGGGAACTTGAACATTTCCTTCCTGGTTCAAAGAATGGAGTTAATTGATACAACATGAATTTAGATCAGGTGGAAACAAATTGTTTTGCTTTGTTTGGGGAAAAAAAAAAAAAATCAAGCTAGTCAGTTGAACAGCAACAATAAAAAGCAAAAAGTATACATGGCTCATTTATGCTGGTGGCGTGAGTTACCTGGGCCTGATACCCCTGGGAGAGCAGTCACCTGCTCTTGGCAGGATTTTCTCTGTGCTGAGGGAGAACATTACCTAATTCTGTCCTTAACATGTTGTGACAGGAGCCAGGTAGACCTAGAGAGTTGGAGTTCACAGCACATGAAATCATTCTACTGTGGGTTTTATTAATGTTTGTTCCTTTTTTAAAAAATCTACATACTAAAGCATTTCATGTTCTAAGCAGAAAGTATAGGAAAAACCAAAAACACACCATATAAAAAAGCAGCACAAATCACCAGTAATCCCACAACCTAGAGATGACCACATGCATTTTATAACTTTAGTTTCAGCAACTTGTTTTCTAATCACCAAAGCAATAAATGTCCAATGCTCAAGCAAACATTACAGAGACAAATTAATCACTGCTAATCCCATAGCTGGAGTCCTGGTGTGGCGCTGTGGGCTAACGCATCAGACTGCAAATTCATTTGAACTTCAAGGTCGGTGGTTCCAGCTCACCAGCTACTCCTTGGAAACCCTATACACAGGGTCTCTATGGGTCGCAATTGACTGGATGGCACTTAACAACAACAACAATCCCATAGCTGGTGACAGTCACATGAAGTCTTTATCTCCGCTGTTTCCTGACCTCCCAGCCCTCTGCCTTTCCTCACTGTCATGTTGTTTTCATTCTCCAGGACCGCATGTTCTGTGAACTGAAGTCAGTGGGCCTGCCACAAAGACATAAGCTTATTTACCCTAGTGCTTTGGAAGGATGTCTCCTTGAGAGTTGGACCCCAGGGAGGGTCTGTGCACAGGAGAACCAGCTCTATACAAACATATAGCCACAGTCACCCCTCTCCCTTCTCCTCATTAGAATTTAAACAGCAGCTTTGGAATGTTCCCCCAAAAGGCTTTTCAAATCGCATTAAATACCAACTTTACTCACGGATGACAACAAGACCTAAAACATTTTTGTTTCATTTGAAGAGTTAATTTCGTATGCCATCATGTAATTGATGATTTCATTTTCCAAATCAGTTTCTTCTTTTCTTTTATATTTCTGTAAGAAATATCATCACTCTCCCTAGTGCCCAGGCTTCCTTTTCTTTGGTCCCATCTTTTCTGCTTAAAATCCTAACTATGTTCTTTCCAGGTAGGGAATAAAGAGTAATGGAATGATGTTTTCATTGGCTTTGGGGAAGATTGACTTGGATTTAAACTATTTTCCTGCCATTTACCAGTGTCTGAGCTTTGTTGTTGTTAAGTGCTGTGAAGTTGGTTCCAACCCATAGCGACCCTGTATAGGGTTTCCTAGGAGCAGTTGGTGAGTTTGAACCACTAATTAATTAGAAGAGATAATGAACCTCTTTGAAACCTCATCTCAGTTTCTATAAATTTTGTAAATATTTGATGCGATTGTTCTGATTCACAGTGACCCTGTATAGGATTTCTGAGAAGCAGCTGTAGTAGCCATTGTCCACTAAGTGTTTATTACATAAATAACACTCTTCTTAATGCTTTATATATATTAACTTATTTAATCTCTATGATGGCCTTCTGAGGTAGGTACCATTCTCATTTTACTTGACAAGAAAACTTCTCAGGCCACACACTGGTAAATGGTTAACTCAGCTTTTAGACTTAAGTAGTCTGTTCCCAACAATTCCACACACCACTCTTCCAATAAGGAAAATATTTACTCCAAAGTATATATCATGAAGGTTGAATGAGAATTTATGTGTAGCTCATAGAGCAGTCCTGACCTTAGCAAAGTTCCTTCCTAAATTTTGTCATCTTTATCCCTCCATTTTGAAGGATCACACAAACTGGCCTCCTCTTAGGAATGCAAATGGGCTGCAATTTCCTAATGACAAGATCATAAAAACACACTTGCTTACTGTGCACTTACTTTGTTCCAGGTGATGTGCTAAATATTTGAAATAGAATGTCTCCACATCATGACAGTAGCCGTGTGCAGAAGAGAAGACATTTAGAAACTCTTTTCCAAAAGAAAGATCCATATTGTTCTTCTAATGCATTTCTCCTCAGTGGACCATCTTCACTGCAACATCCTCACCATTATCAAAGGACAGACTTTATTGACTCTATGGCATGTTGGAATGATCTATGAATCATTGTAGAGAAAACATGAAGAGAAAGTTTGAGACGAGCTTGAAGAAATATTGAACACAAAACTTACAGAACAATCTGTGTTTGTGAAGTTTATGCATGATCAAATAATGTGATGATATGGAGAATAGCCTGCTAGTTATGTTTCAGGAATTACATTATCTGTAACTGCTCCTTGTTGAGTTGTTGCAAGAGGACCCATCTATGATACGACACAATGCCAAGACAGGTTATTTTAGGCTTTCCTCAGTGGCAGCCACTCTTAGGCAACAACAGGCTTTGCAAATATTCTTGAAGTCAATACCACCTGGATGTGCACTTTTACTACCTTTATTATTTACCAGTGGCCTCATTTGTTGTATCATTACAATTTGACTTCTTATATTAATGATATGTTGAAAAGAATTAAAACTCATATTCTAACTAGACCATGCCATTCATTAGTTCTGCAAGTCAAACTGTAGAGTGATACTTCAGTTTAAAGTTAGTGTGATTTTTTATTATGTGCTATTACAAATCTGGAACTATAAATAGTAATGTTAAAATTAAATATTAATAATTTAGTATGTAATCCCAGGACATTAATTAAGCAAATAATTTACAGTGCTTCACAGTAATGAAGGAGGAGGGAGGGCACTTCTATATTGTAGGACTTCTTAGGAATTCAGAGTAGGAGTATATAATTTTTTTGGATAATTTTCATTCTATTTATTCTATTAGTCTTTTTAACAAACGTTTACTGGTGCATTCCCCTCTTTTGTCACTCACCAGTGTATAATTGTTTTATTGCTTCTTTGTATTGAATTTAATTGAAAGAACAAAGCATTTACTTCTAAAAAAAGAAATGGCAAACATACTGCTCAGTGTCATTAGGCAACTTGCTCACAGTCACATAGGTAAATGACAGAGCCAAGATGAAAACTCAGAATGCATTCTTTGTGGTGTTAATGCCTTTCTTGAGTGTGTAATGGGTTGGGCTGAAAACTCTGGGGTCTTCTTTGAGAGAATGTGGAATGATCATCATTGAAGGGACATTGGAAAAATTACTCTGGCATGGGACGGGGTGAGGCATCTCTGCAAAAACCAAGCCATTGAGACATCAGAGAAGGCAATAGAATTGACATCAGGCTGGAAGCATTTGCAGGGAATTGACATTGTGAATTCTTCAGCCTGCTCTTTGCATATGCTCAAGAGCTACTCTGATAGACATTGGAAAGAAGGCATTCAGACATTTTCTTGGCACATGGGACTAGAGTGTGAGGATTTGTGGCATGGGTGATAGAATTAGAAAATGGAAGTTAAATACTAGTGTGCAAGCAAACAGTCAACACATTGAAGTTTTCAGACTGAGCACTGAATGAAGGGTTAATTTGTGGAATTCTTAGGTAAACAGATAAGGGAAAGCAGAAGGATAAGTAGTTGTTTTAGAAAATAATGTACCAACAATCCAGGAAGCATGAGATGAAGATGTCCTTGCAAATAACTGATAAGAAAAAAAGAATTACTTAAAAGGTAATTTTAGTCATGTTGAATTTTGTGTATAAAAGTTCTGCTTTTCTTTAGAAACCACTTTGTATTTTCATTTACTGTTGTCCAAATCAAGTTGTATGATACCTCAAGAAGAGTAATTCTCACTTCTACTCTACCAGAGCGTGAGAGTTTCTTATTTGACATTAATTGGTATTAGAAGTAAGGATTTTGAAGGTACATTACCTGCAGTGATACTTGACGAATCAAGGATTCAGACCCTGGTGTCAGCCAAGTCACTTGGGCTCTCTGTCTCTGGGACCACTTGGGAGTCATTACAAGATAAGTAACCTCTTTAATTCGAACTCCACTCCTTTGCTTTGAAAGCTCTTTGAGTTCTATTGTGTGATTTTATTTTTTTCTTGAAGTAAGTTTTTACTATTTTTATTGGAAAATGTCACATCCAGGGGCATTTTGGAGCTATCATCTGGGACTGCTATCTATTAAATCAGCAAGCATTTTGGTTCTTTAATATGCTCATTGTTGTCTTGTTGGCATGCCCTTAGTAAACATAGCTTGAAGAATCAATGACCTCTTTGTGGATCATTTGATCTCTCTGAATTTTCTGTTTAACAAATTAGAAACTAAGGGCCTCCCAATGATACAACTTCAATGGGATGCCTTTTCTGACTGGTACTTATAGGCCTTTAAAAGACATCAAAACAATAAAATTGCTTCCTTGCAGAATGTTGTTGTTGTTGTTATGTGCCATAGTCACTTCTGACCCATAGCGACCCTGCACAGGGTTTCCAAGGAGCAGCTGGTGAGCTTGAACTGCTGACCTTATGGTTCAAACCAACTTTACAGTCCAGCGCATTAACCCAGAGCACCACACCATGTCTTCAGGACTCCTGCAGGATTCTATATACAAATTAGCAAGATGAAATAGGAAATTACAATGCAAAAGTCCTCTGAATGCTCTGAATTCATCCACTCCACTGCAGGCAGTCTCTTCTTTATACCTTCCTAGTGTGGCACTGTGGGCTAATGCGCTTGACTGCAAGGTTGGCAGTTCAAGCTCACCAGCCACTCCTTGGAAACTCTATACAGGATTGCTATGAGTTGGAATCGACTTGATGGCACTTAACAACAACAACTCTTCTGATAATACTTTTTCTGAACTTCCTTTCTTTCCTGACAAGTTTACTAAGAAACCCTGACCTGAAATACCCCTTAGGATTTGTTCCACGGACACTTAGGATTCTCCCCATGTCACTTTTGTTCCTTGGACTGGCACAGTATTGTGTAGCATTGTGAAGGACTTCCCAAACTACACGAAACCCCTTTTAAGTTTGCTGAAGATTTAAAAATCATTGTTAAAGCTTACCAGCCTGGACTTGTACCAATGAGTTCATATGATAACAAGGCAAGGGGATCTAATAGTGTTTAGAACAATTGAATGGGAAAATCCCAAGGATAATTTAGCATTAAATATAGGCAAGGCAGCCACTGAATTGTTAGAAGACTAGTCATTAGTATGAGATTTTCTTGTTGTTGTTGTTAAGTGCCATAGAGTCAGTTCCAACTCATAGCAACTCTGTATAGAGTTTCTGAGGCTTTAAAATCTTTGCTTGAGCAGAAAGCCCTATGTTTCTCTCACAAAGTGGCTGGTGGCCTCAAACCAGCAACCTTGAGGTTCACAGTTCAATGTTTAGCCTATAGAACCATTATGCTTCCTTTGGTGATATAGCAAGAAGAAGAAAGAAATCACTTACTGCTCAGTCAGTTAGGACTCCTGGTGACCCCATGTATATGAAATTACTTACGGCTACTCCTAAAGCTTCTCCCCACGGTTTGTTTAGACCAAGCTTCACTCTTATAATCAGAGAAAGGGTAGCAGTGTTTATGATGATCAGACCTGATGACCCCAAAAGTTTTTCGAACACTCTGGCCCCACGTGCATCAGGGGCTTTTAGTACTGCTTTTTATGTCTGGATTGAAACCTGAATCTTGGCCTTGGTTCATTAACATCAACTAGACAGGAAATTGACTCCTATTCTAGAATGAACTAATCTGGCCTATAAATTTTCCTAGACTCTAAAGACAGAAGTGTAGTGGTTACCAGTCGGGCTGTGAACCTCAAGGTCAGCAGTTCGAAACTACCAGCTGTTTTGCGGGAGAAAGATGAGGCTTTCTGTTCCTGTAAACATTTACAGTCTTGGAAACCCTATGCGGGGTTGCTATGAGTCAGAACTGACTCCACGGCACACCACCACCACCAAAGACAGAAAAGGTTTCCAAGGCTAATAAATTGATAACTCTTCAGTTATAATTTTTGAGTATTCAAACTAAAACAAGAATATTAAGCTCTCCAGGAGTCCTGGTGTGGCACTGCAGATTAATGCACTGGACTGCAAAGTCAGTTTGAACTAGCCCTTCTCTTGCATTAACCCACTCTGGCACTGTTGATTTGAGGTAGTCCTTATCTAGCCTCTCATTTTAGGGGATATTGAAGAATCTTTATCAAGAATTTAGACAAATCTCTTTGAACTGCAAGGTGGTTCAAGCTTACCAGCTACTCCTTGGAAATCCTATAGAGGGTTGTTATGAGTTGGAATCGACTCAATGGCACTTAACAACAACAACAACAACATTTGAGTTGTAATCAACTCAGCTGCCAAAACTCAGCCTACATCCATGGACATGGTGGTCCTACTGCCTAAAATCATATTTCCTTTGGTTCCCTCCTTTACATCCTGTAGGATTCTTATCTTGGCTGGTGGCTCCTCCCTCCTATCCCAGATGTGCCAAACAAACGGGAATTTCAACAGCTCATTCACTTGCCTGTCTCCCACACTTGACCTGAAGCTGTATAGGGCAAGACCTGATCTTCAAGGGTATTGTCACATCCATAAGTCTTGGGGTATAGTGGGGGCTTCATCACTATTATGAAATAAGTAACTGAATACATAAATGAGTGAATGAATCATGAGTAATTCTTTTATATATCCCAATGTATTCGTTTAAGGTTTTCCTTTTGCAAAGCCCAAAGAATGATGACAGAACATACCTTAAAGTTGAGGCAGTATGTTTATAGAAGGGTAAAGAAAAGTAAGTATTCAGAAATCTCCCCCCCCCCCACTTTTATATCCTGACATCTGATTTAGAGCCTTTAAGCATTTGACTGTCTCCTGCATTTGGCATCTGTAAGTCACTCCATAGCTTGGAGCCTGCAGCAATAGGTCCATAGACTCTACTGAGAATGCAGAAGGCTGGACCAGCAGCTTGGAAACATGATTGTTTCTGAGCCAAAGGGACAGTAGCTGTTTTGGGCACTTCAGGAAGTACTTGCTCCAAGAGGTCCTTCCAGCTATTATTGTTGGGGCTGAGCCTGCTGGGCTGGCACCAGGACAACCTATCCTCTGCAGGCCAACAGTCTACCCAGGGACTTGGGGGCAGGAAGGCAAAGGAGCAGTGGAAATAGTGAGGGATATTTAGGCCAGGAAGGAGTCTTGAGCTCATTCTTTTGCTTTTCTTCAGGCCCTTAGTGCCAGGAACTGCCTGTCTCTAGGCTTATGTTTGTCTCCTTTGGTCTCCCATTGCACCAATTAATAATAAGTCAGACGTTACCAGTGATAACTTGGCTGGGCCTGGAAGAACTATCTGGAACATGGGAAGTGTGTAGGGCTTTGGAGTCTGTAACCTTGGCCTTGACTGCTGGCTCTGCCCCCTTTGAACACTTCTGAAATCTTCTCTTTTGTAAAAGAGGAATAACAACATCTTGAGAGGTCATGAGGATGAGATGATCTAAGATGGATGAACCTGTCATGTCCACAATGGCAGTGGGAAATGCGAGTTTCCTTCCTTCTCCTAAGCAGCTGGATGAGGGCTGGGTGCAGGGAGGTGGTAGGGCAGCAGATGTCATTTTACTGCATTCCTCCGCATCACAGGCTACGTGGTCTGGGCACGGAGCCCACCCCGGCCTGAATTCTCCTGACAGCTGCCCTGCTGCTGTGTTTGGCCTTGCCCGTGACTTCTGACTGAACCATGAAAAGCCTCTGTTGTGCTCCAGTGACAAAAATAAATAAATATGAATCTCATTCAAGGCCACCAGCCAGATCTCAACTCTGAATCCATTCTAGCCTTGCTAACCAGCTCTGTCCAAACCCCTCTAGTTGTTATGAATCCTGGGTAACTTCTGAGCTACTTCTTCACCTAGTGGAAGGTCTGACATAAAATTAGTCTGTGACCAACACCACTAAACTGCTACAAAGGTACAAAGTTGATCAGGGGCATGGAAAGAGTTCCCAGCTATTCAGTCCTTATGACTAACTTTTCATAATACTAACATCAGTCTTTGAGCATGGTGTGGCACTGTAGGTTAATGTGCTGGACTGTAAAGTTGGTTTGAACCACAGGATTGGTGGTTGGAGCTCACCAGTTGCTCCTTGGAAACCCTATACAGGGTCTCTGTGGGTTGGAACGGACTCAATGGCACTTAACAACAACAACAATACCAACAACGTGTCATACAGGA
Organism: Chrysochloris asiatica; assembly: GCF_000296735.1. Lineage (NCBI taxonomy): Eukaryota > Metazoa > Chordata > Mammalia > Afrosoricida > Chrysochloridae > Chrysochloris > Chrysochloris asiatica. Next base: position 203,598 of record NW_006408590.1, on the reverse strand, counting down.
GCATGGTAGCTCCATACAATCAACACTGGGCTGCCAATCATAGGGTCTGTGGTTTGAGCCCACTAGTCTCTCCTCAGGAGAAAGATGAGGTTTTCTGCTACCATGAATATTTAAAGCCTCGGAAGCCCTAAACAGGGTTGCAATGAGTCAGAACCAACTCCATAGCACTTAACAATAACAACACCAACAACAACGTGCCAGACAGAGGATAATCTTCACAATGACATTTTGCAGTGATACTGTTGGTATTCCCATTTTACAAAAGAAGAAACTGAGTCTTAGAGAATTTTGTAGCTGTTCCAAAGCTGAAGAATTGATGAACTACAGTTAAAATTTGAACGCAGTTCTTCTGATAACAAGTCTAATGAATTTTATTTTCCCATCATTCCAGTGACTCTCAAACCAAACAAGTGTGGTCCATATTTTTCCAGAACCACAAGGTAAATTAGAATTTATTCTAGCAAGTCCATCTTTAAAAATCCAAATGAAGTTTAAAGAGCAAAGCAGGAGTCTGGCTCTTCCTCTAACAGTGAAGTCAGTCCTATCCTGCTACTCACTAAGTGTGATCAGCTTCCATCTTTGGTCCTCAAAATCCTCATCTATAACACCAGATTAAATTAGTTTGGTTTTACCACAATATTTTCCAACCCTGACCCTTTAGGATTTGATGGAATAGCTATCACTTATTGAGCATTTTCTCAGAGTCACATACTATGGCAATTATTTGACATAATCACAAAATAGCTAACAATGTTTAATTTGTTGGACGCTGCTATAAGTACTTTCTCATGCCTTTCTATTTCCTTTAATCCCTAGAGTAATCCAATGAGACAGGTATTATTGTCCCCTCCCCGTTTCTAGAAACTGAAGCTTAGAATAGTGACACAAATCTACTCAGTCACCAAGCTAATACGTTGTACTGCTGGGATTTGAACCAAGACTTGTCTGACTCCACAACTTTAATCACTGTTGTCATTGATGAGTGCTGTCGAGTTGGTTTAGACTCATAGCAACCTTGTATAGGTTTCTGAGGAGCAGCTGGTGGGTGCAAAGTTGCTAACAGAAAGGTTACACATTTGAGCCTAGTCAGAGATAATTCAAAAGAAAGGTCTAGTGAGCTACTTAACATAAAATAAAATAAAATAAAATAAAATAAAATAAAATAAAATAAAATAAAATAAAATAAAATAAATAAATAAATAAAAATCAGTCTTTGAAAACTTTCTGGAGCACAGTTCTCCTGACACACATGGGGTTGCCAGGCGTTGGGGTTGATTTAATTAATGGTAGCTGGTTACTGGTACAATGTCAGGAATGAGCACCGTGGTTTTCACTTGCCTCACTGACTGTCTATCTGTAGTAGCCTTTCTCCATAACAGCCATCAATCACAGAGTGACTTAAACACACAGTGGAGGGAAATCCCCTCACAGCTGCTTGTGGTTCCAAGGACCCACTACCCACAGATTGCTTCCTGTCGACTTCATGGTGACACTAGAGGAAGAACAAAATTAATTGATCCGGTTAAGGGCAAGGGGTCTCCCTTATTTATTTACTCAAAGACCCAAGGCTAAACTGTTGGGCTTGGTAGTATTTTTTTCTGAGCTAAAAAGCCAATTCCAAGTGCTCAGGGTGAACAGATTGAGACCCACACACACATCAGGGAACTATCCATGAATAGTTCCTTGCCTGTGTGAAAAGAGTACATGGCCTCAAGTTCCCTTTCTCCAGGATAATTTGAAGGTGCTTTCTCTACCCTCACCTATCCCATCTCAAACTTCCTGTTGTTAAGTGCTATGGAATTGGCTCTGACTCATAGCAACCCTGTATATGATTTCTGAGTAGGTGCTGGGGGGTTTGAACTGCCAATCTTGTGGTAAGCAGTCCAGTGCTTATCCTAAAACACTATATCAGGACTCCCAAAGTAAGTTGAAAAAATTCTAATGAGCAGTATAGGCCTGAAAGAGCTCACTTTCCCAGGAAGTCAGGAGGAAGTAGGGAAGCCAGGGTCTGTGTACCTCACAGTGGTAGGATATTCAGGAGTTACTACTGATCAGCACAGAAAAGCCAATCTGACTGGCCTGAGCACAAATCCTGCTACTCCTTTAGGCTGGACTGCCTCTGCTGACTTCGGAGAGAAGCAGGAGGGAACTTCTTCCCAATCACAGGAAAGGTCTTCAGCAAAACTCTATAAGGAAGAGCTGTTAAGGCATGTTTCTTGGAGGAATTCTCTAGAAGCAGACAGAGATTGAAATGAAAATTCTGAAAAAATGCCTTTTGATGAGGTCCCTCACTCCAGCCTAATTTGCCACAACACACTAACTCTGCTCCCCTCTTTGAAACAGTTTCTAATGTTAAGTCAGAGCCTTCTTAACTCTAGGAATTTAAAAGAAGAAGAAGAAAAAATAGTAATCTTTGGGGCAGATGCACAAATATACTCACTTTCACAATCATTGTGGTCATGTGAAAAAATCCATTTCTTGTTTGCACTGATCACCAAGTTTTTGCTTAAATCTACGTTAATATAGCTACAGAATGCTTTGTGTATATTCACTGGCTTTATATCATATGTGAAGTTTTATTGCTGGGTCCAGAAGAAACAAGGAGCTTTGGAGTCACATTGGTCTGACTTGAAATTCCAGCTCAACCATTTTATTTCTGCAAGTTCCAAAACAAGTTGCTTAAGCTTCCTGAGTCTTGGTTTTCCTATCTACATAATGGGACGAGTACTATCTGCCTTGAGTATTTGTTATTAGACTCAAGAAAGATATTTGTAGAAAGCGTCTGGCACATATTAGGTACTCATTACACTTAATTCTTTCCTCCTTACTTTTCATGACAGGCAAAAGAAAAAAAATCATTAATGGAAAACAAGAACAAAGAAAGAAAGAAAGAAAGAAACAACAAAAGTCTTGCAGCTCAAAGCATTTTCCTCAAGATTTACTGGTGACAAAGAAGAAACTTTCATACTCTGGTAGAGTAGAAAAGTTTTAATGAGGATCATACTATTGGAGTTAGACACCTCTAGTGAAAATACAAAGTGCTTCACCATTCTAAAGAAAATGCAGAAATTTTACAGAAAGTTCAGCATGATTAAAACTACAATTATCTTGTAAGCAATCCTGTTATCTTACTACTTATTCTCTGAGAATGGTTGGTACAAGAACATCTTCGTCACATGTTTCTTGGTGCATTCTTTGTTCATTTTTTGCATGGATGACTATATTTTCTGTTTCCCTTTTCTGTTTACTAAACAGTATTACAATTTAACTCTTTACTGACAGCTCAGCCTGAAAGTCTCTTTTGAATGTTTGCATATACGTTCTCTGCTTTTAATCAAATCCCTGCTAGAAGGCATCTATCGCTCACAATTAAGTAGCCTTTCTTCTGCTAGGGCTTTAACCATTAAGAAAACCCTTTGTTTAATTTTGGTCTGTTTCTTTCAATTCTAAGCTAATTGGCCTCATATTCAGGGTGAACAGATCTTTGTTGGGGTCATGGCAGCAAGGAAGACCGAATTGGAGGAATAAATCCAGTATGAATTTAAGTAATGTGGGTGTGGTGCAATGAATGATTTAATGCGACCCTTCTAGGTATATAAAAATCATATTAAATAAAAAATGGGGGACTAAACTCGGTATAGCCCCCTGCTTTGTGATGTAACCTAGCCTTTATGTCTGTGGTTATGGTACCATTTTGGGGTGAGTTGTCCATTATGTCGATGAAACAGGATTAGGGGAGAATATATCTTAAGTCACTGCCATACTAGAGGATATGACTCAAGTCATCCCCTTTAATGTCTTGTAGTCTGCACCCAATATATAGGAAGACTTTGGCAATGTTTGCTCTTTTTCTCTAGATCCTGCCTCTGGCTTATCTTCATCTGACCTCTAGTTTTTGGATTTTGAACCCACAGTCTAATACCTGACTGGAGCCACCAGATTCCACAGCCCTGTGAATCAATACCCTGTTATATGAACAGCCAATGTGTGTTCATTAGCCCCTGGAACCATGTGAATGAGGTGGATCTTCCAGACTAGACTAACAGATTCTGAATCACAGATTTAGGACTTTGAAGCCTCCACAACAGCAAGAACCGTTTCCTTTACATTTCATGAGTTCTGTGAGATGTTGTGGCAAGTTAAAGAACACTAAGACATGAGGCAGATTCCTGGTGTGGCATTGTGGGATAAAGCACTGGACTGCAAGGTTGATTTAAATCACAAGGTTGGTGGTTCAAACTCACCAGCTGCTTCTTGGAAACCCTATACAGGGTCACAATGAGTCAGAACCAACTTGGTGGCTCTTAACAGCAACAACAAAAAGACAGGAGGTAAATGACTGAAGGAAAGAGGAGTAGTCAATATCAGAGATGATGGAATGGGACAGCAGTTTGTAAAACTTGCACATTGGAGACACATTTATCTTCCACCTTATAGGGATCAGCCTTGGAGAAAATAGCTCTAAAAGAAATTATTCATGCAGTGGGATCAACATGGAAAACCTAGGTAAAGAGGTGGCTCTTTAATAGCGCAAGTCCTTCTGGGGGTTTGAGAAGAGAGTTTAGAGTAAAAGGAAGTATTGTATAAGAAAATGGTCAATTCAAGGAATTAATTTCCTTCAAAGATTCAGGTTCCTTAAAGTAAACGATTCTATACATGGTAAAGGAATTTTCAGTCTAGCTACAAGCATTAGATAGTCACTTCATACAACATTTAATTAAGCTGGATTCTGAAGAGGATGTGAAACTAGTGATAATCATTTCTGATGTCAAAGGAACCTTGGGCTTTTCAACACATGGATCATGACAAACTATGGATAATATTGTGAAGAATGGTTATTCCAGAACAATTCACTGTGCTTATGAGGAATCTCATGACCAAGAGACAGAACAAGGCAATATGAATGGTTTAAAATCAGGAAAGATGTGTTTGAGGTTGTATACTTTTACCATACTTATTCAATCTGTATGCTGAGTATGATACTGTAAGATAAGCACTGGACTGCAAACAACAAGGTAGGCAGTTCAAGCTGCTCCTTGGAAACTCTGTGTAGGGTTGCTATAAGTTGGAATTGTCTCCGCGACACTTAACAACAATAATGACATGCTGAGCAAATAATCTGAGAAGCTGTATTATATGAAGAAGACAACTGCATCAGGTTTGGTGGAAGATGAATTAACAACCTATGATATACAGCTGATACAAAATTGCTTGCTGGAAGTGAAGAGAACTTAAAATACTTCAGTATGGATTGCACCTCAACCTCAAGAGAAAAAAAAAATTATCACAACTGGACAAAAAATAACAATACAATATATTGAGAAAAGGTTGTAGTCATCAATGCTTCATTTTGCTTGGATCCAAAATCAACACTCATGGAAGCATCTGTCAGTCAGGAAATTAAACTGTATTATATTAGACAAATCTGCTGTAAAAGGCTTTCTTTGAAGTGTTAAAGAGCCAAGATATCAGTTTGAGGACTAAGGTGTGTTGGACTGAAGCCATGGTATTTTCAATATCCACATATGCATGTGGAAGTTGAACAATGAATAAGGAAGACTGTAGGAGAATCAATGCATTTGAATTATGGTGTTGGAGAAGAATAGTGAAAAGTATCATGCATGTACTGCCAGAAGAACAAACCAATCTGTTTTGGAAGAAGTTCAGTCAGAATGCAACTCAGAAGGGGAGGTGGTGATGTTTTGTCTCTTGTACTTCAGACATGTTGTCAGGAGGGAGCAGTCTCTGGAGAAGAACATCATGCTTGGCAAAGTAGAAGGTCAGGAAAAAAGAGGAAGACTCCCAATGAGATGGATTGACATGGTGGCAGCAACAATGGGCTCAAACTTAACATTGATTGTGAGGGTAGCACAGGACTCAGCAGTGCTTTATCCTGTTGTGCATTAAGTCCCTATGAGGCGTAACTGACTCAAAGGCACCTAACAACTGAGTTCTGTTGTACATAGGGTTGCTATGAGTCGGTACTGACTCGATGGCACCTAACAACAACAACAACAACAACGATAATGGGCCAGACATTGGTAAACCAAGCTGAGTCAGAAAGTCCATACTCCTGCTCCCAGGAAACTTGAAGTATGAATTGCTAAAAACTTGGATTTGAGAGTCAGAGAGATCTAGATTTCAATCTTGTGTTACATGTGTGATCTTGGGTTTTATAATGTGCCCTATTTGAGCCTTGCTCTTTTCATCTGTTGTTGTTGTTGTTAAGTGCCATTGAGTCAATTCTAACCCATAGCAATTCTGTATAGGGTTTCCAAGGAGCAGCTGGTGAGCTTGAACCACTGACCTTGCAGTTCAAACAACTTTGCAGTCTGGCACATTAACCCACAGTGCCACACCAGGACTCCTTTTCATCTGTAAGATGATCATAGTGCTAGTACCTTCCTTATAGGGTTGGGGTGAAGATTGAATGAGATAATACATGTAAAGTAAATGGCATAGAAAACTACTAGAAAATGATAACTATTATGATGATAAAAGTTTAAAGAGAACTAACTATAATACAAGGGACAATTACCCAGTTGTTGATGACTTTAGATACTAGGGTAAAACCTCTCAATTGTTTCCCATTGCTCTTAGAATAAAGTTGTGCCTAGCTTATTGTTTTACCTCCTGTCTTTCCAGCTCTCTCTCTACTTCAGCTAACCTGCTTTGTATATGCAATGTTTAGAAGTTTCCACTCCCCAAATCTTCAGATCTCAGGTGAAACATCATTTACTCTAGGAAGCCTTCTTTGGCCCGCCCAATGTGATCATTTCCCCCCCTGCAATACACTCACCATAACCTTCATTTTGATTGGAGTCTGTTGCCCCTTGTCATAAATAATTTACGTATTAATATCTTCCCAGCACTTAGCATGGTCTACAAAGTAGAGCACATAATTGTTTATCAAATGAGTGAAGAAACATAAAATGAAGCTCAAGATTGAAATTTTACAAAGGGAGAAGCCAAGCCCATTCCTAAGGCCTGAACAACGTTCACACAGTACAATTTTCAAAGGCACTTCTGTTTTCTATATGTCAAAATAGCCAACACTCTGATCCAAGCTGATGAACTTAACCTATGCATATGAATGCAGTGACACAAAAGAGGCAACAAATCCTTATAGCAAGAAACATTCCCACCCCCTCCACACACAGAGTAGACAGAGAGGGGCAACTTGGACATTGGATACCCAAATGGGCGGTTGGGTGAGGGACCACAAAGGCAAGAAGTAACTGGCTTACAAGCTTTCAAGAGGGAACCTAGACCTAGGGGGCATGGAGGAAGGCACAATCACCAGTGAGTACTATCCAATTTGTCTAGGTGGAGCTGATGAAATGAAATACAGATGGGTTACGTGCGACACTGTAGTGAATAATGGTTATCAAGACGGATTGTGAGTGTTGGAAATGCAAGGGTAGATATTTTGTAGCAAGGAAGAGAGCGATTATTTCTCCAGTCTAGGAGCGGAGGTCTCTGGGACCACCAACGGGTAAGAGCCGAGAACGGGACCCCACCCAGAGAACCGGGGATACCTGAGATGGAGACAGAGATGATGACATAGAGGGATGAAGTGGCTGGGGACTTTGGATCCAGAGAGGGAGAGGGGAACTGTGGGCAGAAGACTGAGGGGGGAGGGGAGAGTGTAGATCACGGTCTTCTAGGATATGCCCTTTGGTCGGAAGACGATGCATGGAGGGGATTGGAACCATGGCAATGTAATGATATACGATGGAATGAATATGGAACTGAAGTTCTCTCTTGTAAACTATCATATAACTCACAATAAAACATAAAAAAAAAATAGTCAACACTGAGATCCCATTCCTTTACCAGGACAGCAGTGTAATCGATATGTCACACTGTAATGAACTGGAAGGCTGATTAAGAGCTTATGTAAATGTTGAAATCTTTGGCAGCATTCATTTCCCTCAAATTTTGCCGTGACTTAAAGCACGGGAATTTTTCAAAAGAGAGAGCTTTCAGAGAATACCCACACCCAACTGTGGAAACCTTAGAAGAATGGAGTGCAGAGGAAAGTTCTTCGACAAGGGATTAGGGGACTGAACAGGTTTTCAAAGGCATATGGAGACAAGATGTCAGTGTAAACTTAGTTCTCTGACAGAATCTGAAATGCTTTTAGCCAGCAAGTTTCCAAGAGCCTTTTAAGTGAAGAAGTTAATGTTGTAGATTTATAAATAATTGGATGTTTGTGGTGACTTCATTGTGGTTCACGGGACGGGGTGAACTGTAAGGAAAAGAGATTATGTCTTGCATCAGCAGTTTAATTGCTTCTTGAGTCAGTAAACAGGACGAGAGTACTGGCTGAGGAATTGGGCGACATTTCTTCTAATCCTAGTTGCCCCGATGAGATGAGTTACCATGGGCAAGGCATAAACTATTTTCTGCCTCAGTTTCCTAATGTACCCAGTTAGAACGAAAAACCTCATCAAAGCACTGTGAAAATGACTTGTAATAACAGTAGCTGAAATTTATTTAGCATTTTATATGTGTCAGCACTTGTGAGATTTCCTTTGATGCTCAGAAGAACGTATGAGGTATATCACTATTATTACTCACATTTTCAGATAAGGATACTGAGGTGGAGAAAAGCTAAGCAACTTACCCCAACTCACACAGCTGTAAATGCTGGAGTCAGGATTTGAACACAGGTTGCCTAACCCTGGAATCAGTTTTAATGATAATGGTATACTATACTGCCTTTCTAGGTAGGAGGTGAATATGTAGGGAAGGGCTTTAAGAAGAACAAGGCACAGTTACTTGCTGACTGGCCACGGTCTTCACAGAGATCTCAGTGGGAAGAGGAAGGATGGCGTGACTGCCAAGGAGACACGTTTTGTATCTATGGTAACTACCACCTTCAGAAGATAAGGCTTACATTTTTACGGCTATTATTAGGACTTCTAGGAGCTCTGGTAGCGTAGTGGTTACGAATTGGGCTGCAAACCTTAAGGTCAGCGGTTCGAAACTACCAGCCACTCCACAGGAGAAAGATGAGGCTTTCTACTCCCGTAAGGATTTACACCCTCGGAAACCCTGTGCAGGGTCGCTATGGGTCGGACCTGACTCGAAGGCACTTAACAACAACAACAATTAGGACTTCTGGTGTGGTGCTACAGGATGAGTACTGGGCTGTGAACCACAAGGTTGGCAGTTCAAACCCACCAGCTACTCCTAAGAAACTCTATACAGTGTCACTTTGAGTCAGAACCAACTCAACAGCACTTAACCACAAAATTAGGGAACAAGAGTAAAGAGAATTTGAGATTCAGAGACAAATGTTTGAATCCAAATATAGCCACTTACTTGATATTTAACCATTAGAGTAAATTACAGATTTCATCTGAGTCTTATAGCGTACCTGAAAAAATAGGATTATCAACTTGGATCCAATACTCATGGAAGGAGCAGTCAAAAGTCAAATGACATATTGCATTGGGCAAATCTGCTGCACAAGACCTTTTTAAATTGTCCAAAAGTAAAGATGCCATTTGGAGGACTCAGGTGCTCCTGACCCAAGCCATGGTATTTTCGATAGCCTCATATGCATATGAAAGTTGGACAGTGAATAAGGAAGACTGTAGAATAATTGATGTGTTTGGGTTATGGTGTTGGAGAAAAAATATTAAAGGTACTATGGATTGCCAAAAGAACAACAAATCTGTGTTGGAGGAAGTATAATTCTCCTTAGAAGTCAAGATGGCCAAACTTCCTTTCTCATACTTTGGACATATCAGGAGGGGTGAATCCCTGGAGATTGATATCATGCTTAGTAAAGTAGAGGGTCATCTAAAAAGAGGGAGACCCCCAACAAGATGGTTTGCATAGTGACAGCAGCAATGGGCTCAAGTGTAGTAGCAATTGTGAGAATGGCGCAGAACCATTCTGTTGTACATAGGGTTGCCATGAGTTGGAACTAACTCGATGGCACCTAACAACAATGACATCAAGGGTAGAGAGTGCTGTATGGATTTTACCAGACATTATATGGTACATAATAGATGTTTGAATTACTCCTCTCTCTGTCTTTCTTTGTGAATTTCTAACTACAAATCTTTGTAAATTTCATTTCAATAGTTTTTACTCCTGCTGCCCCTTGAAAATTTCTATTCAACTCTTTTACTTTATCATTTCTTACAGTCACTTTAGATACTCTATGTTCAAGAACGAGTTTAGAGTCTCTTCTGATATCCACTTTGGTCTATTCTTTCTCTTCTTTTAAATGACCAATGTTTTCTTTATTTATGATGGTTTTTATGTCATCCCACAACTCTTTTGGTTTGTGGTCATTAATGTGAAATGAATCAAATCTGTTCTGAGATGGTGTCTAAATTCAGGTTGGATATACACAAGTTCATATTTTGGCTCTCTGGATTTATTTTAATTCTCTTCATCTTTAGCTTGAATAAGCATATGAGTAGTTGATATTCTGTTCTACAGTTGATGGCTGGCCTTGTTTTGCTGATGGTATTGAGCTTCATCATCTTCTCTATCAACAGATATAGTCAAGTTGATTCCTGTGCATTCCATCTGGCAAGGACCACATCTATAGTTATTATTGTAAATAACTTTTTTCAGTCATGTCTATGTTGCTGAAAAAAGTTATTTGCAATAAATACGTCACTGGTCTTGCAAAATTCTATCATGGGATCTCCAGTGTTGTTTCTATCACCAAAATCATATTTTCCAATTACTGTTGCCTCCTTTTTATTTCCAATGTTCTCATATCAATCACCATCAATTATTAATGAGTCTCAATAATATATTAGATCAGTTTCATATTGAAGAAGTTGATAGAATTATTTAACTTCTTCATCACTGGCTTTGGTGGTTGGTATACAAATTTGAATGATATTTGTATTCCGTATTCTTCATTGTAATTGTATATGCATTATCTAGAAATGAAATAGAATGCATAAAGTTTCATATCCTAGGAATTAGTGAGCTGAAATGGATTGGAACTGGCCATTCTGAATCAGACAATCATATGGATTACTATGCCAGGAATGACAAATTGAAGAGGAATGGCATCACATTTATCATCAAAAAGATCATTTGAAGGGCTATGTTGAAGTACAATGCTGTCGTTGATAGGATAATATCCATACACCTACAAGGAAGACCAGTTAACACCAATATTATACAAATTTACTAACCACTAAGCCAGTGAGTTCTGGTGTGGTGCTGTGGGATAATGTGCTAGACTGAAAATCCATTTAAACTGCAAGGTTGGTGGTTCAAGCTCACCAGCTGCTCCTCAGAA
>NW_006408590.1:183982-184656 GCF_000296735.1 Chrysochloris asiatica | reverse complement strand
TGGGCCTCGGTGGCGGGCCGTTTGGGCCTTGGGTGGGTGGGTTGAGCCTAGGGCGGGCGGTTTGGGCATCTGGTGGCCTGGGCGTCAACGACCGGGCTGCAGGTGGGTTGGTTCTCGGGCTGGTGGTTTGGGCCTCAGGTGGGTGATTTGGGCCTCAGGTGGCCTGGGTATCAGCAGCTGGGCATCGGGCAGCTTGGGCCTCAGCAGGTGGGTTGGGCGTATTGGGCCTCGGGGGCCTGTGCCTCAGGGACCTGGCTGACGGTGGGTTGGGTCTCAGGGGCATTGGGCCTTGGCGACCAGGCTATGTGGCGGGTTGGGCCTCAGTGGCCCTGGGCCTCCGCGACCTGTCTACGCGGCAGGTTGGGCCTTGGAGGCCCTGGACCTCAGCGGCGACCAGGCCTTGTTTGGGCCTGGGCCTTTGTGACCATTCTGTAGGCGGGTTGGGCCTCAGGGCAGGCCTTGGCTCAGTGGGAGTGTCTGGGCCTTGGGAGGGCCTTGGCCTCAGTGGGCGGTCCTGTACCTTGGGCGTTCCGGAGCCTTGATAGCTTCGCAGAGGGCTAGTCTAGGCCTCTGCAGTAGAGGGCGATGGGGGGGGGGTGAGTAGTGGCTATAGTGTCTGTATTTGATGACGTAAAAGATGCCTCTCTCAGTCTCTCATGTCTGTATTTGATGAC
>NW_006408590.1:167334-180527 GCF_000296735.1 Chrysochloris asiatica | reverse complement strand
GAACAGTCGCTGGAGAAGGATGTCATGCTGGGTAAGATGGAGGGTCAGAGAAAAAGAGGAAGACCCCCAACGAGATGGATCAGCCAGGTGGCATCATTGATGGCGTCAAGTGTGGCAGCGGTAGTAAGGTCGGCCCATGATCGGACATTGTTTCATTCTGCTGTGCATGGTGTCGCTATGAGTCAGTTCCAACTCGATGGCACCTGACAACAACAATAAGAATGCAAAGATTGGAAACTAAGTGTATGGATCAATAGTTGAAAACTTTGATAAACTATTGTATAATAATGGTATTAACTGGTTTTCCTTGTAGGTGTATGGATATTATCCTATCAAAGACAGCATTGTACTTCAAAATAGCCCTTCAAATGATCTTTTTGATGATAAATGTGATGCCATTCCTCTTCAATTTGTCGTTCCTGCCCTAGTGATAGAAATGATGCTGAAGATTGCATGATAGAATTTTGCAAGATCAAAGGTTTATTATTCACTACAAATACCTTTTTCAAACAACATAAAATGTGATTATACACATGAACCTCACCAGATGGGATACACAGAAATCAAATTGATTGCATCTGTGGGAAGAAACGGTGGAGAAGTTCGATATCACCAGCCAAAACAAGACCAAGGGCAGACTGTGGAACAGACTCTTTACTGGTTATATACAAGATCAAGATGAAGCTGAAAAAAATTACAAGAAGACCACAAGAGCCAAAATATGACCTTCAACATATCTCATCGTAATTTAAAGACCATCTCAAGAAAATATTTGATGCATTAGACACCCATGACTGAAGACTAGAAGAGCTATGGGATGACACCAAGAATATTATATAGGAAGAAAGCAAAAGGTCATCAAAAAGACAAGACAGAAAGAAAAGACCAAAATGGATATTAGAAGAGACTTTGATATTTGCTTTTCAGCATATCAGTGCTAAAGTGAATGGAAGATATGAGGAAGTAAAACAGTCGAACAGAAAATTTCAAAGGACAGCTCAAGAGGATAAAGTAAAATATCAAATGCAATGCACAAAGACTTGGATTAGAAAATCAAAAAGGAAGAACACAGCATTTCTCAAGTTGAAAGAATTAAAGAAAAAATTCAAACCTTGACTTGAAATACTGAAGGAGGAGTCCTGGTGTGGTGCTGTGGGTTAATGTGCTAGATTGCCAAGTCAGTTTGGACCACAAGGTTGGTGGTTCAAGCTTACCAGCCACTCTTTGGAAACCCTCTACAAGGTCACTATGGGTCGGAACCGACTCAATGGCACTTAACAACAACAAATAGGCAAATTATTGAATGATGCAGAAAGCATGATCAAAAGAATATGGAAGGAAAACACAGTCACTGCACCAAAAAGAAATGGTCAATGTTCAACCATTTTAAGAGGTAGCACATGGTCAAGAACTGATAGTACTTAAGAAGTACAAGATGTATTGAAGGCAATTGTGAAAAACATAGCTCCAGAAACTGATAGAATATAAATTGAAATCTTTCTACAAATTGATGCAGCACTGTAGATGGTCACTCATCTATGCCAAGAAATTTGGAAGACAGTTACCTCACCAACCAACTGGAATAGATACATATTTACTCCTATTGCAAAGAGAGATGATCAAATGGAATGTGGAAAACAGCAAACAACATCATATACAAGTAAAATTTTTCTGAAGATAATTAAAAAACAGCTGCAACAATATATTAATGGAACTGCCAGAAATTCAAACTGGATTCACATGGAACTAGGAATATCACTGCTGGCATCAGAAGGATCTCGAATGATAGCAGATGTTTAATTATGCTTTATTCAGTATGCAAAAATTTCAACTTTATGAGTCATTATAAGTTATGGAGAACATTATGATGACACAGTATTCTAGAACATTTATTTGTGTTTATGAGCAACCTGTATGTAAACCAAGAAGCAGTTGTTAGACAAGAACAAGAAAATACTGAATGGTTTAAAATTAGGAAAGAATTTGCCAGGGTTGTATTCTTTCACCATACTTATTCAATGTGCATGCTGAGCAAATAATCCAAAAAGCTGGGCTTTATAAAGAAGAATGTGGCATCACGATTGGAGGAAGACTCATTAACAACTTGCAATATGCTGATGATACAGCCTTGCTTACTGGAAGCAGAAAGGACTTAAAATACTTAATGATGAAGACTAAAGATCACAGCCTTCAATATGTGTTTGCACTTCAATGTAAAAAACAAAAACAAAAATCCTTACCACTGTACCAATAAATAACAGCATGATTAATTAAAAAAAAAGATTGAAGTTGCCAAAGACTCCATTTTGTTTGTATCCACAATCAGCACTCAAGCAAGCAGCAGCTAAGAAATTAAATGATGTATTGCATTAGGTAAATCTGCTGCACAAGACCTTTTTTAAGTAATCAAGAGCAAAGATGTAAGTTTAAGGATTAAGGTGGACCTGATCCAAGCTATGGTATTTTTAATAGCCTCACATACATGTGAAATGGACAATGAAGAACATAGAAGAATTGGTGACTTTGAGTTGTGCTGTTGGAGAATATTGCACGTATCATGGACTGTTAGAAGAACAAATCAATCTGTGTTGGAAGAAGTACAGCTAGAATGTTCCTTAGAAATCAGGATGGCGAGACTTCATGTCTCAAACTTCATTACATATTATCAGAAGGGACCAGTCATGCTTGGTAAAGTGGAATGTCAGCAACAAAGAGGAAGACCTTCCATGGGATGGATTGTCACTGTGGCAGCAACAACTGGATTAAGTGTAACAACAATAGTGAGGCTGATACAGGACTGGGCAGTGAATTGTTCTTATGTGCTTATGAAGTTAGGTCCTTATGAACTGACTGAACATCACCGATCAACAAAAATCAAGAGATACTCTCCTATCACAGACTGCATTGTGCCATTCCACATCATTAAGATCAGCTCTGCATTGAGGAGGCAGCTCTTCCTCACTAGTATTTTGAGTGCCTTCTAACCCGAGGGGCTCATCTTCTGGCACTGTATCAGACAATGTTTTGTCACTATTCATAAAGTTTTCAGTGACTAATCCCTCAGAAGTGGATCATTTTATTTTTCTTCCCAGTCTGTTCTTATTATTGAAGCTTTGTTGAAACTTGTCTGCTGTGGGTGACCCTGCTGGTGTTTGAAACACTGGTGACATAGTTTCCAGTCTCACAGCACCATGGAAGACACTACAGTATGACAAATGGACAGTGGAGTGTGGTACAAGATCATAGAAACCTTTATCGACAATAATATCAAAATGTGAAGCTGGTGTTTCACGTCAATACGATTTCTAGGGCTACACCCTTTTGAAGGCAGTGTTTTCAATCTCTCTAACTCTTCACAGCACAATTCTACACTCTTCAATTTATATTATGACAAAATGGCAGTCTTGGTATCTTCAAGGGACACAAATCAAATTCCTTGTAAATGTTCTTTGAATTTTGGGAATAAAAAATTTATCTGAAGGGGCAAGATTAGGGCTGTAGAGTGGATGGGATTGTTGTTGTTGTTAGGTGTCATTGAGTTGATTTGAACGTGACACTGCCCGATCCTGCACCTTCCTCACCATTGTTGTTACACTTGAGCCCATTCCTGCTGCCATTGTGCCAATCCATCTTGTTGGGGGTCTTCCTCTTTTTAGCGGACTTTCCACTTTACCAAGCATGATTTCCTTCCCTCCTGATAGCATGTCTGAAGTATTATAGATGGTCTCATCATCCCTGTTTCGAAGGAACATTCTGAATATACTTCTTCCAAGACAAATATGTTTGTTTTCCTGGCAGTCTATGGTCCTCTTAATATACTTTTCCAACACCGTAATTCAAATGTTTATTTTATAGTCTTCCTCATTCAATGAAATTTTCATAGGACAGTCCCTGTTAACCTTGAAGAATCAGTATGTACATTGTTGTGATGAAAAACACTTCCTTGTTTGGCCTTTTTCTCGCCAGTGCAGTTTTCATTTTTCTGAAAACTTCTTCTTAATAGGTTTTTGTGATTATTCTGCATTCTTTGAGAAAGGATACTGGTTGGAATCCCCCAAACAGTTGCCAGACCTTATGTGCTGATCTATGCCTTGAATTTAATAGGTCCAGCAGAGCCCCTTTGCAGCCATGATTTTGATTGGATCTTTTATTGAAGTCACCCTTATGAGACTAACACAAGTGCATTACTGAGAGAACGTCTATGCAGCCATCCACTTATGGTAGAAACATTTTTGGTGGTGGGGGTGTGCCACGGAGTTGGTTCTGACTCATAGCAACTGTGTATAAGGTTTCTGAGGGTATAAATCTTTACAGGAGTAGAAAGCCTCATTTTTCTTCCAAAGAGTGGCTGGAGGATTTGAACTGTGCTTAGTGGTCCAACTTGTAACCCACTGTGCTACTAGGACTTGTTGTTGTTATTGTTGAGTTCTGTTGAGTGAGTCCTGACTCATAGCCTCTCTGCACAGGGTGTCTGAAAAATGGCTTATGGGTTTGAACCACTGAACTTGTGGTTCGCAGTGCAGTGTTTCTCCTACAGTGCCACACCAGGAATCCACCAGGGCATCTTAGAGACATGTTTTCTTTGGAATAAACCCATTTATATATTAACTGGAACCTTAATAGCAATAAGTTTTTTTTACTTACTCTCTATTGCTTTTATGAATATATCTATGCTGGATAGTGATTTAAATAGATTCACAATACGTGACCCTTTGTTTCTGGCTTCTTTCACTTGGCTTAATGTGTTCCCTTTCCTTTTATCATGGGCCCAAGAAAATGAGCATATTTGGTGACAATCACATTCTAAAACTGGTTAGGAATATGCTTATTCTCTGGGTTTTTCTGATATGCTGCATTTTATATTGAAAGTGTTTCACGCTCATACTCACACTCATGCTTTCCCACCAATTAGTAATTTTCTTGTCTGTGACCAGAGGAGATGACCATTTCCTATAAGCTTTTAAATTGATTAGGAGTATAGTCCTAGGCTATTGATGAACTATGAATGTACATAAAATGTGAGAACACTGTATTCAGAAGATTTGCTGGGTGTCCTTTCTGTTCCAGGTATCTGAACCCAGGTCACTGGGTGGCCAACCAGAAAGTCTTCTGGCTGCTTGGCTGTGGCCTTCACTGAGGGATTAGAAAGCCTGACAAGTGCTTCCTATGAATAAAATAGAAAACAAGAGGAGTTGGCAGATCAAGCCCAGCTATACTCCTTGGAAACCCTATACATAGGGTTGCTATGGGTTGGAATCAACTCGACAGTACTTAGCAACAACAACATAGTCCATCAAGATTGTTTGGAGTCAGATGCCAGAGAGACCAGTCTAGTAGGGTTTGGAGGGATGAGGATTATAAATAAAATCTTAAAACCCAGATTATATCTAGAGAAAGTCAAGATCCAAGTAGGATGATTGTGCAAAGGCCTAGGTATACATATAAACATGAATTTATGAGAAAGGTTGTCTGAGTTTAAAAACAGGAGGAGAAGAAGGCATCAGGTAATATGGTAGGCATTGAAAGACAGCCAGGTAAAATATGGAATGTCCTGGTCATACCATCTAGGGGCAAACACTGAGTGGATAAGTCACACTGGAACAGCAAACAAAAATAACTTTGGTTCTCATCCCCCAGTTAGATGATGCCAATAAGAGCTGCATGTACTAAATACTTCATATAGTTCAGGAACTGTGAACAAGTAATCTCATTTAACCCCTACACCAACCTTATAATATTAGAAGCTATTTTCTCTCGCTTATAGATGAAGAATCTGGAGTTCACTTTCTAGTTTGATGTGTACTACTTGGGGTCTTAAAAGCTTACATGTGGCCATCCAAGGTACAACAATTGACCTCTATTTACCTGGAAGGAGAGTCAGGAATAAGAGGAAGATATGTAATATGTGCTAATTGTTCCCATGAACAACGGCCTCCTCTACCATGAGACCAGTAGAATTGGGTGGTGCCCGACTACCATTACTGAACATTTTGATCAAAGACTTCATAGAAGGAAGACTCCTGATCAAAAAGGGGAAAATGAAGAACAGAATTTCAAATGCTTATGGACTCCAGACTTCTTGGAGCCATAAAAGTTGGATGAACCTCTGAAACTATTACCCTTAGAACAAAAATATCCTCTGAAGTGTTCTTCAAATTAAATAATAATTTATCTTACTGCAGTGCAGTTAATTACATAATATAACCCTTCTAGCCATATTTCTCCATTTTGTGATATATTGCAAATCTTAGTCTCTATGATTGGATTGTTGTTGTTATGTGCCATGGAGTCGGTTCCGACTCATAGTGACCCTGTACAGGGTTTCTGAGGCTGTAAATCTTTACGGGAGCAGAACACCTCATATTTCTCCCACAGAGAGGCTGGTAGTTTCGAACTGCTGACCTTGCGGTTCACAGTCCGATTTGTAACTGCTACGCAATTATATGTTTTTGAGTGAGTTGGCTGTTATGTATTGTACAGGATTAATGTGGGATATATTTTGAGTTCCTACCTTATTAGAGGATGTGACTCAAGTCACCACACTTAGTTTCCTAGAGGGTGTGGTCTGCATCTAATATACAGATATACTTTGGCATTTCTGCTTCTGGCTTGTCCTTGTCTGACCTCTGGTTCTGAGGATTGAACCAGGCTTATAACCTGACCTGATTCGCCAACTTCTGTAAACTTGTGAGTCAATAGCCTGATTTGGTGTGAGTGAGGAGAATACTAGACTGACAACTGCAGATTTGGGACCTGTCAACCTTCATAGTTGTGTGAGTGATTTTATTAATGCATCAATGAGATATTGCAGCAAATTGTGGAACCCTGGGATATGAGGGAGAATATCGAGGAGAGGAGAAGTGGTTGATATCAGGGATCACGGAGTGTTATAGTACCTTAGAAAAGTTGGAAATCTGGAATATCTTTAACCTTCACCTCATAGTGACTAGCCTTGTTCTGAGTGTGATTGAGTCCTGGTGTGGGTTAATGTCCTGACTAAAAAGTTGGTTTGAACTACAAGATCAGTGGTTCAAGCTCATCAGCTGCTCCTCAGAAATCCTATACAGGGTTTCTATGAGTCAGAACCAACTCGATGGCACTTAATAACAACAACAACACTCTACTGTGATAGTTAAGGTTTTATGTCAACTTGACTAGGCCAGGATTCTCAGTGGCTTGGCATTTGAGATGCAGTTATCATCCATGATGAGATCTAATATAATGTTATCAACTTTATGACGAGGACTACGATGAGCAGTCAATCAATTTAAAGGAAGTTTCCTTGGGCATGTGGCGTACTTCCAATATATTAGATACTAAGGCAAAGGTTGCTTGCTCTCTGTTGGGTTTGGTTCTGTCATCTAGCTTGTCCACTGGCCTCTAGTTCTTTTGACTTGACCTGCTCCATTATCTACTGATCCTGGGAGTCATCAGCAATCTGGCTTCTTACCTGCCAGACCTGCATGCCTGTCCTATGTCTGACCTGCTGATCTTGGTTCATCAGCCTTGCAGCTATGAGTCAGAAACCTCCAGCTTGACATCTAGGCCTTGGAATTGTGTGAACCATTTTCTTGATACAAATCTCTCTTTATGTATACACGGATAAGGTTGACTGGTTTTGCTTCTCTAAAGAACCTAGCCTAGGACCCCTAGCAAAAATGGTTGGCCATTAACATTATACTCGAATAAGAACTATCTATATGTGATCAAAGTGACAACCATGACTTGGGAGCTAAGACAAGAACTTTATGGAGCTGTGCATTTATGTTAATGGGGGAGGAGAAACCCAGAAAAGGAATGGGACAATGACTATAAAACTTGAAGAATGTAATCAATGTCACTAATTGGTACATGTAGAAACTGTTGAGTTGGTATGTATTTTCCTGTGTATATTCTTAACAACAACACAATAATTAAAATCATAAAAAAATAAAAGTTAAAGGAACAAACAGAAAGAACCTGAGGTTTGGGAATATGTAGTGACTAGCCGTTGGTCAAATGGCCGGGAAAGAGGAAGGCTGGACCAGCTAGGTCTGACTTTTTGACTTTCTTTCTTAGCATTTTTGCTGCACTCCTAAGCTTTCTACAGCCCTTACTTTCTCCTGGCAGGGTCTTACAAGGCTCCCTTAGTCTAATAGGTAAGCAGGAAATTTTACTGTTGGTTGCCTTTTCATGGAGCACTGGTGGCATAGTGGTTAAGTTGCTCGGCTGCTATCCTGAAGACTGGTGGTTTGAACCTACCAACCACTCTTTGGGAGAAAGATCTGGCAGTCTGCTTCTGTATAAATTATAACCTTAGAAACCCCATGGGGCACTTCTACTCTAGTCTCTAGGATTGGCATGAGTCAGAATTGACTTGACAATAATGAGTTTTGGTTGGTTGCCTTTTCTCCCACCTGGAGGCTATCAACAAGTAGTTGGTGTCCCTCTCCCTACTCCATCAAATTTGGCCACCTTCCCCCAATAGTGTTAGAACTTGAAGGAGGAGCAAATTTTGGATAAGTCCATTGAGCATCCCTCACAAACACAGTACACTCATAGACAATAAGTGGTGTTCCAGGAAAGAACCTGGAACTTTAACTTTCTTCTTCCATGGAATGATGCCTTAGCCAATTTAAAAACCTTCCCTATTGACTTACATACCATTCATACTGTTATTTTAAATTTTTTTCTTAAGGTTTGTGGATCTTTATGCAAAGAAAATACCTCAAAGTCTTGCTTTAATAACCACTCAGAAGTAGGCAGGAAGATTAAATTCCCCTTTGCTGGACAGGAAAGTCTACATTGGTCCATGCCTTCAGGGTGTGAATATTGTTTATTCCATAGATTGATAGAATGTCAGAAATATGCCCTCTGTATCAGTCCTGTCCCTCATCTACTACTTCAAGTTTAGGCCAAGTCTAAGAGTCTGAAGGACAAAATTGGGAAGGGTCTGTTTGGATGAAGCACAGCCAGAACGCTCCTTCGAAGCCAGGATGGCCAGACCTTGGCTTTCATACTTCAGACATGTTATCAGGAAGGACCAGTCCCTGGAGAAGGACATCATGCTTGGTAAAGTTGAGGGCCAGTGAAAAAGAGGAAGACCCTCAATGAGATGGATTGGCACAGTGACAGAATCAGTGGGCTCAAGTATAGCAATGATTGTGAGGTTGGCACAGGACTGGGCAACGTTTCATTCTGTTGCACGTTTAGGTTGTTGTGAGTTAGTACCAACTCAGTGGCACCTAACAACAACAACAACAACTGGCTGTAGAGGTAGGCCTTTCCCTTTATATCATCACTCAATGTATTTGACTCAAGGCACCCACTATGTGTCAGGGAATATTCTAGATATTAGTGACATGAGAGATAAAGCCTTCTTTCATTAACTTGAAATCCTGTGGAGGTGCCTGACTTGAGAACAGGCAATTACCAATATGATAAGTGCTATCACAGAAGAGTGGAGGGTACCATAAGGACTCACAGAGTACCTAACACTTAACACCAACAGGAAAGTCTTCCTGAAAGAAGTAACAACTAATCTATGTCCACACTTGTGAGGAATTGATAAGAAGTAAAGCTTCCCATGGAATGTGCCATCAAAGCTTGGGATTTTCCTTACTATAACATTGTGAAGTATGAGTATTCTGGAACGCTTAATTGTGCTCATGAGGAATCTGTACCAGAACCAAGAGGCAGTCGTTGGAACAGAACATGGGAACACTGAATGGTTTAAAATTAAGAAAGTTGTGCAACAAGGTTGTATTCTTTCACCATACTTATTCAACATGTATACTGAGCAAAGAATCTGAGAAGGTGGGTTATATGAAGAAAAATGTGGCATCAGGATTGTAGGGAGACTCATTAACAACCTGCCATATGCAGATACAACCTTGCTTGCTGAAAGTGAAGAGGACTTAAAACATTTACTGATGAAGATCAAAGAGCACAGCCCACAATATGGATTACATCTCAATGTCAAGAAAACAAAAATCCTCACCACTGGACCAATAAACAACATTCTTATCAACAGAAAGAAGATTGAAGTTGTCAAGGACTTCATTCTTCTTGGATCAGCTATCAACATTCAATGAAGAAATCAAACGACGTACTGCTGCACAAGACCTTTTTAAAGTGTTGAAGAGCAGCGATGTCAGCTTGAGGACTAAGGTGCACCTGACCCAAGCCATGGTATTTTCAATAACCTCATATGCATACAAAAGCTGGACAGTGAATAAGGAAGACCGTAGAAGAATTGATGCTTTTGAGTTACGGTGTTGGAGGAGAATATTGAAAGTGCCATGGGCTGCCAAAGAACTAACAGGTCTGTGTTGGAAGAAGTACAGCTAGAGTGCTCCTTGAAGGCCAAGATGGCCTAAGTTCATCTCTCATGCTTCAGACATATTGTCAGGAGGGGCCAGTCACTGGAGAAGGATTTCATGTTTGGTAAGGTGGAGGGTCAGAGAAAAAGAGGAAGACCCCCAACGAGATGGATTGACCAAGCATGACAACAGTAGTGAGGTTGGCCCAGGATCGGGCAGTGTTTCGTTCTGCTGTGCATAAGGTCACTATGAGTCAGTGCCTACTCGATGGCACCTGACAACAAACAACAATAATAGGGCTATCCACTACATAAGTCATATTCACTGTACAAAGAATGATTGGGTGTGAACATAAGTTTAAAAGAAATATGAAAAACTCTTATTATACACTCAGTACATCTAAAATTAACCCAGCAGAACTCTTTTCTTCCATCTCATCACCCTTTGCACAAGGGGGAGCTCAGTCCTCTCAGTTCTGATTGGCACTGACAAGCAACAGTTTGCGTAAAAGAGAGGGACAGTAATATTGGAGAGAAATGAAGCTGTCATGCAAGGAATGGGTTGTATTAAGAAGGGATACAGTAAAGCAGAGGCGTAGCCAGGGGAAGCCTCATATTGTGTGCATGACACAGTAGGTCTCCATTCTCCTCCTTAAACACAAATACAAACATGCTCTGAAGGAATGCCTTAAATGATGATTCAGAGTCATTAATAACATGACCACTTGTGCAGTCCAAAGATTAGACAGCTAAAAGCCAAGAGTCTGTGGTGTTGAAGTGGCGCTGGGTGGGAGGCATTCTCTCCAGAGACTGGGGCAGGGTACAGCTTGCCTGAGGAGGGTTCACAGAATGTTTAGACTGTGACTCATGAAGGTCTTAGATGAATAAATAGCTCTCTTTCTGTTGGAACTGTTGACAGGGCTGGTGACAGCTTACCTTTGCTGTTGCCAAGGAGAATCTGACTCTGATTTTTGACTAGTTCAACTGTCTTACCAGCCAGGCCCTCCAGAGGGACCACTGTGAACAAAGGCCTGGCCAAATGAAGGGGTGCCTAGGCAGCATTGGTGATATTTGAGTCATGAAATCAGAAGATCAAACTTCTCCTCCCAGTCAAGAAAGAGTCCTGATTAGGAAGGCAGAATTGAAAAAAAAGAAAACAAAAGAAAAAAGATTTTCTTCTTTCAGAACTCAAGAAAAATTATCTTGTATCTTCATATAGCTAGTTGGTCATGATGTTAAGTGCCGTTGAGTTGATTTCGACTCATAGTGACTCTGTATAGGGTTTCTGAGGAGTGACTGGTGAGTTTGAACCATTCCTGTGCTTAACCTAAACCTTTAGCTTTAATTCTGGTGAGAGGGAAGGTAGTTCTCATTCTGGAAACAACTATATCATTTAGATTGTGTTCAAGTACAAGTGGCAAAATGCATGACTGGTGGTAGCCAACACCATAAAGATGTTTGATTATCTCAAATAACCAGCTTACTGGAGGTAGGATGTGTCAGGTGAGAAGAGCAGCTGTTAATGTCAATAACATGCTAGTCATTCTGCTTTTCCATCCTTCACATGAGGTATTTGATCTTTCTGTTAGTTGCCACATGGTTGCAATATAGCTAACCCACATCTCCAGATATCACAAGAGCATCAAAGGTAGGAAGGTGGTAGAGGGTTGGGGTATACAGTGACAAAGGAGCTTTTACCTGGAATGATGATGTTATTTTACCAAAGAAGAAGAAGAAAAATCCCAGAAGCTCTTCCAGAAGTTTTAGTCATATTCAAACTAACAGAATGTTTTTGATCAGAACAGGGTCCTATAGCTACCTCAGGTACAAGGGAGCCTGCAGAATGAGTGTCTGACCAAGGTTAAGGGCATACCCATGAGTGAGCAATAGCAATCATGGTTACACTCTCTAGGACAGGGCACCTTGTGGTTTCAAAGAAAACTGATGTTTTTCTGGAAAGGAATAATATTACTTGGGGCAAGTAGATAGTTTTGCCATATACACATAGAAAGCTAGTCAAACATTATACTACAAAAATCCATCAATAAAAAATGTAAAATCAGGGATAAAGTTGTGGATTTTCACAGAAAGAAGTCTTTAAAATGTAATAAGAGTTAAAAGACTTCCAGTGTGCGCTAATTGAAGACTGCAGAAAAAAATAAGACTGCTAATGCCAATCATTTTCTTGTACTCATCCTTTGCTTTGCCTGCTCTGTGAAGCCTTCCCATTCCTTCCAGGCAAAGCTATCGAGTCCCTCCTCCATATCCCAGTGCAATTCACACACACCTTGATTATTGGAGTCACTGCATTGAATGCAGAGTCAAAAGATATTGATTGTTTCTCTGCTTTGGTAGAATGCTGTCTTTGATACCTATCTGCATCAGTTCAGGGGAAAGCTTTCATGGTCTTCTGTTGCCATTTGGTAATGCATATCCATGGAAGGTAATCTCAGGTGCATTTAAAAATTTCCCCTCTTTTCCCTTTTCAAGCCATGCCTCAATCCCTGTATCTTGAAGCCCTGTTATTCCAAGGTTGTGCATACATTGTCATTTACCTCTGTCCCACCTAGCCCATGTGAGCCTGCCCAACCGTTCTCCCATCTGCCTTGTTCTTCTTTTCCCTCTCCCCCTTATTATGTATTGCCAGTACCCACCCCCTCACCCCACCTCCCAGCTCCCAGGCTCTTCTGTGTCTATTTCCTACCCTGTGCTCTTTCTTCCCCTCCCCACTGCCCCCCTCTCATCCCATACATACCGGTGATCAGCACTTATATATAGCGATCCCCCTCCTTTTGGGTGGTTCTTTTTCTTAGTCTTTTATAATAATGGTCTTCTGCAGTATTTCTCCTTTTGTGACTGACTAATTTCATTCAGCATAATGTCCTCAAGGTTC
>NW_006408590.1:162983-164934 GCF_000296735.1 Chrysochloris asiatica | reverse complement strand
GAGTTTTTTGATGACCTGATCAATTTCTTCTTTTGTTATGGATTTGTTCAAGTTTTCTACTTCATTCTGAGTAAGTTTGCATAGGTCATGTTTTTCTAGAAATAAACATATCCATCTCTTCTACGTTTTCAAATTTGTTGGAGTACAACTCTTCATAGTATTCTGGTATTATCCTTTTGGTTTCATTTGGTTCCATTGTGACATCGCCCATGTGGTTTCTAATGTGAGATATTTGTGTCCTCACCCTCTTTTCTTTTGTTAGTTTTGCCAATGGTTTGTCAATTTTATTAATCCTTTCAAAAACCAGCTTCTTGTCCTGTTGATACTTTCTATAGTTTTTCGGTTTTCCATTTCATTTATTTCTGCTCTTCTCTTTATTATTTCCTTTCTTTTGGTGACTGTAGGTTCCCTCTGTTGGTCTGCTTCCAATTATTGAAGATGCTGTGTTAATGTGTTAATTTTGGTTCTCTCCTCTTTTTGGAAGTGTGCATTAATCGCAATGAATTGTCCTCTCAGCACTGCTTTTGCCTTGTCCCAAAGATTTTGGTATGTTGTGTTTTCATTCTCGTTTGTTTCTAGGAACTTTGTGAATTCATGTTTAATTTCTTCTTTTATCTAGTTGCTTTCCAGAAAGGTGTTGTTCAGTTTCCATGTATTCGACTTTATTGCCTTGGTCTTCTTATTGTTTTATTTCTAGTTTTATAGCACTTTAGTCTGAGAAGGTGTTCTGTAGAATTTAGATATTTGTAAATTTATGGAGGCTTGCTTTGTGACCTAGCACATGGTCAATTCTGGAAAATGTTCCATGTGCACTGGGGAAGAATGTATATTGTGCTGTTGTTGGATTGAATGCTCTGTATATATCTATGAGGTCAAGTTGTTTGATTGTACTGTTTAGTTCCTCTGTAACTTTGTCGAGTTTCTTTCTGGTTGTTCTGTCCCTTTTCGAGAGTGGCGTGTTAAAATCTCCCACTATAATTGTAAATTTATCTATTTCTTTCTTCAATTCTAGTAAGGTTTGCTTCATGCATCTTGGTGATCTTTCATTGGGAGCGTAGATATTTATTATGGCTATGTCGTCTTGCTCAATTGACCCTTTGATCATGAGATAGAGTCCTTCTTTGTCTCTTAAGCTGGTTTTTATCTTAAAGTTTACTTTGTTGGAGTTTAGTATTGCCACTCCTGCTTATTTATTGTTGCAGTTAGCTTGGTATATTTTTTTCCATCCTTTAACTTTTAGTCTGTTTTTGTCTTTGTGTGTAAGGTGTATCTCTTGCAGGAAGCATATTGAAGGGTCTTGTTTTCTTATCCATTCTGCCACTCTCTGTCTCTTTACTAGTGCATTCAATCCATTGACATTCAATGCAATTATTGATAGGTATGAATTAATTGCTGCCATTATGTTAGTCTTTTGATAGTGCTGTTTGTTCTGCATGCCTTCTTGTGTTGGGTTTATGTTTTTTTGTGCTATTTCTTGTCTGTTTCTTTTTAGTTTTCATGTTTGTTCTTCTTGGAAGTTCAGTTTCATGGTAAGTTGAGAATCATTAACTTTCTTTGGGGTTACCTTATAGGCTACTAACTTTTCTCTTCATTTAAGAGAATCCATTGTATCCTGTAATTTATCATGGAATGTCTTGATCACATCATCATATTTGATTGATAGTTTTGCTGGATAAATGATTCTTGGTTGACAGTTTTTTCTTGTAGGGCTTTGTATATGTCTTCCCATTGCCTTCTTGCCTGCATGAAGAAGCTTTGAGAAGTCAGAGCTTAATCTGATTTGCTTGCCTTTATAAGTGACATTTTTCTTCTCTCTGGCCACTTTTAGTATTCTCTCCTTGTCTTTGATTTTGGAGAGCTTGATTATTATATGTCTTGGTGACTTTCTTTTGGGGTCTGTGCTTCCTGGGGTATATTCGGCTTCTTGAATGCTTATTTTCTCATCTTTCAA
>NW_006408590.1:159897-161541 GCF_000296735.1 Chrysochloris asiatica | reverse complement strand
GGGAAAAAGAGGGAGAAATGTGGTCTCCCGCGCCTTTTTTTTTTCTTCTTGTAAATGTCTCTGCACTGCTTTTAGCATGGGTTTTCTGAGCCAGACTGGCTGTAGCCCCGCCCTGTAAACTCTGCCAGGGTGGCATGTCCGCCGAGAGAGTTCCATCTCTAGATTTCTAACTCGCAGTATTTTCCTTATTATGATGATTTTTTCACTTGTGAGTGCAGGAAACTGACGTCCTGGATCTTATGGTAGATCTGGAACTCTGGAGTTGTTCTATGAGTGCTTCCTTCATAGGATCCCGGTCTCTTCACAACGGAGTGTTCCCTACCTGGTTTTCACTGCTATTGCCCAAACCGGAAGTCCTAAGGCCGCATTTGTTGGCTTGTGGCTCCTTCCTCTATCTTCACTGCTAGCAATGCTCTGTCTCTGACCATTTTTCCATAGTCACAGCTCCTGTGACCATAGCTGGTAGACCTTCCGTATAACTAGATTTAGCCCGCTCATACTATCTAGGACAATGTTCTCATTTCAAGGTCCTTTACTTAATCTCTTTTGTCATGTACAGTAACATTTACTCAGGTTCTGAGGATTAGGCCATGTATTCTCATAATTGGCATATCCGAGTGACCATTTTTTCCCATTATTTTGCCTACTTCAACCAAGAAAAGAGAGATGTGAGTAGGGATCCTGGTGTCTTTCAATCTTGGTCAGTTCCTTAGCCCTAGAATAGAGTCCTAGAGCAGAGTTTAAGACTTCAATGATCTCCCAGGTCCCTTCAGGCAATAATGATTGTTCAAATAACTGTGGGGCTTTGGAAAGCTATTTATTCCATGCCTCTCCATTTTCTCACCTGTAAAATGGGGATCTTATATCTGTGAACATGATAGGGTTGTGCTGAGGATTAAAGGAAACAATCCATGCAAAAACAAAAACAGAAAACCTCGATCCACTCAGACCAGCAGGGTTTCTTGTCCTTGGTGATAAACTATTATCCTTGAGCATATCTTAGCTGTGCAGCTCTCCACGCTCAAACTAACTCCTGGGGAGATGGTAAACAAGTATAATCAATGAAAGCAGAGAGCCATCAGTAGTCTTGTTCACCAGTGAACTTCTTGACAACCTGGGGAATGGACTCCAAGGGAGGTATTTAACTGACCAACAGGCACAAACACACCTGTGTCATTTCCAAAACTTAGGAACAAGCTACTGATTGTGGGATCTTAAAGTTGACAGGCTTCCAACTCAGAATGTGTTACCGAAAAACGTTGCCTGCTTCTCTCCTTCCCTTCTCCTCAATCACTGGAATTCCCCCGTGTTTCAACATAGGTTTTACTGTACAGATTTATAGAAAGGAGTTGAACTAGAGGATATTTCTAAGGTACCATTTGCCATATCATGATCTGATACGTTTAAGCTGCACATAGCACTGAAGTGCTTGATAACACTGTGTCCCAGAATCCTTTGCAGTCCTGGGAGAATTCTAGAACTTATCGGGCTGACTTAGACAGTAATACCAAGATTGTCTTAGCAATAAAGCAAGAGGGGGTGAGACATAGAACCCCTAATGCTGTCAAGTTCATTTGCTCTTTAATTGGTTTCTCTTTATCTCTTTATGTGGTGCGGTGGGCTAATGCACCAGACTGCAAAGTC
>NW_006408590.1:146437-159037 GCF_000296735.1 Chrysochloris asiatica | reverse complement strand
TTCAATCTTTTCTCCGTTGATAAGAATGTTGTTTATTGGTCCAGTGGTGAAGGTTTTTGTTTTCTTTACACTGAGATGCAATCTGTTATATATTTTTATTATTTATACTATTTTTTAAAATTTCCTTTCCATTTGAGAGCATTTAGTAAGAGTTACTAAGGAATCCTGGGGCCCAACAGTTAAGCATTGGACTGTTAACCAAAAAGTCAGAGGTTTGATCCCACCTAGCAGCTCAGTTGGAGAAAGACCTGGTGCTATGTTTCTATAAAGAAAACTCTGTTTAGAAAACCCTCTGGGCAGTTCTACTTTGTCACATGAAATCACTATGAGTTGAAATTGACTTGATGGTATCTAACAAAAACAACAGCAGCAAGAGTATTAGAAGTCTGGTGTGGAGCCTGTGGACTGTGATAAAGTACAACACAGAGTCTCTTTGGCCAATAGGGACTTAAATCCCACTGCTGGTTAGATAAGTGATTTGAAAAAAGAGGAATATGACAAATAAAGGTGAGTATGTTCCAAGGTGTATCTGTTCACCAAATTTATTCAATCTGTATTCTGCACAAATAATTAAAATAGTTGGATTATATGAAGAAGAACGTAGCATCAGATTGGAGGAAGACTCATTATTAACCTATGATATATCCTAGCAGATAATACAACCTTGTTTTCTGGAAGTGAAGAGGACTAAAATACTTATTGATGAAGATCAAAGACTACAGCCTTCAGTATGTATTGCACCTCAATGCAAATTAGAAAACAAAACCCTCACCACTGAACCAATAAATAACATCCGGATAAATGGATAAAAGATTGAAGTTGACAAAGATTTAATTTTGCTTGGATCTACAATCAGCATTCACGGAAGCAGCAGTCAAGAAATCAAACGAGGTACTGTATTAGGCAAATCTGCTGCACAAAACCTCTTTAAAATGTTAGACAGCAAAGCTGTCAATTTGAGGACTAAAGTGTACCTGGTTTAAGCCATGGTAATTTCAATAGCCTCATATGCTTGTGAAAATTGGACAATGAATAAAGCAGACTGTAGAAAAATCTGTGCACTTGAGTTATGGTGTTGGAGAATAATACTGAAAGTACCATGGACAACCAGAAGAAAAAACAGGTCTGTGTTGGAAGAAGTACAGCCAGAACACTCCTTAGAAACCAGTATCATGAAACTTCATCTCTTATAATTCAGACAAGTTATCAGGAGACACCATTCCCCGAAGAAGGACATCATGCTTGGTAAAGTGGATGGTTGGTGAAAAAGAAGAAGCCCCCAGGGAGATGGATTGACAGGGTGGCAGCAGCAATGGGTTTAAGTGTAATAACAATTGTGAGGCTGGCACAGGACCTGGCCGTGTTTGGATTTGTTGTGCATAGAGTCATTATGAATGGGATTCGACGGGATGACATCTAGCAACAACACAACAACATGACATAAACGCTCTGTGTGATTGCCACATGGACCTCTGCTGGGGAGACTGGGGTCATCAAAAAGTATTTCTGAGAAAATCCATTTTGAAAAAGTTAAAATAATGACATCTGTATATTTTATAAATAATTTAAAAAGTTTCATTGTTTTATTAGTCTGAACATTAAAATATAACTGAGCATAATATTTTTAGAACAAATGCATATGTTTTAATCTGTTTCTTAGCCATATTTGAATCTGGTCCTTGGTATGTGTCTCAACATTTTTGCTTTACATATTCTTAATTAAAATTTTTTCATAAAAAATTCGGTAAGCTTTTTAAAGGGTAAACTACATGAGTTGAGAGACTGAATAAACAGGTTAATGATATGAAGGGGCTTCAAAGAGTTTGGGAAAAATTCCATACTCTTTAAATTCCATTTTTCCATGAACGTTTTGAAGCTCTCTTATATGACTATTTAATTTGGCTTTAAATTTACTTAAACTCTTCATGGTGGACCACAATATTTTAAATTGTTGCTCTGGTAGCATAGTGGTTACGAATTGAGTTGCGAACCTTAAGGTCAGTGGTTCGAAACTGCCAGCTGCTCCGCGGGAGAAAGATGAGGCTTTCTACTCCCGTAAAGATTTACACCTCGGAAACCCTGTACAGGGTCGCTATGGGTCGGAACCGACTCGACGGCACTTAACAACAACAACAACTGTTGTTAGGTGCCATTGAGTCAGTACAGACTCACAGCAACCCTATGCACAACAGAAGAAAACACTGCCCAGTCCCACACCAACCTCACAATCATTGTTAATCCTGAAACCATTGCTGCTACCACTGTGCTAATTCATCTCACTGGGGGTCTTCCTCTTTGTCTCTGACCCTCCACTTTACCAAACATGATATCCTTCTTGAGTAACTGGCCCCTCCTAAAAATATGCCAGAAGCATGGGAGATAAAGTTTAGCCATCCTGACTTTAAAGGAGCACTATGGCTGTGCTTCTTCCAACAAAGACTTTTTTATTTTTTGGAAGTCCATGATACTTTCAATACTCTCCTCTAACACCATAACTCAAATGCATTAATTCTTCTATGGTCTTTCTTATTCACTGTCCAACTTTAGCATGCATATGGGTTTATTGAAAATACCATGGCTTGGGTCAGGCACACCTTAGTCCTCAAACTGACATCTTTGCCCTTCCATACTTCAAAAGGATCTGTGCAACAGTGTTTTTTTTTTTAATGCAGTATGTCATTTGATTTCTTGACTGCTGCTTCCATGAATGTTGATTGTTGATCTGAGAAAAAATAAAGTCCTTGACAACTTCAAGCTTTTCTCCATTCTTAGGGATATGGTCCAGTGGTGAGGATTTTCATTTTCATTACATTGAGGTGCAGCCCATACTGAACTATGTGGTCTTTGGTCTTCATCAGTAAGTATTTCAGTCCTCTTCACTTTCAGCAAGAAAGGTTGTATCATCTGCACATCACAGGTTGTTTATGAGTCTTCCTCCAATCCTTCCTCCAACTCCTTGGATTATTTTCTCAGTGTACAGTTTGAATAAGTATGGTGAAAGAATACAACCCTGTCGCACACCTTTCCTAATTTTTAACCATTTGGTGTTCCCTTGTTCTGTTACAATAACTGCCTCTTGGTCTATGTACAGGGTCCTCATGACCCTGTATTTGGAATGAATGTTTGGAATAAGTATTTGGAATAATCAACTTGGCAATGTTGTTCATAGCTTGTCATGAACCACACAATCGAAAGCCTTTGTGTAGTCAGTGAAGCACAGGTAAACATCTTTCTGGTATTCTCTGCTTTCAGCCAAGATCCATCTGGCATTAGCAATGATATCCCTCATTCCACGTCCTCTTCTGAAACTGGCTTGAACATCTGGAAGCTCTTTGTCAATGTATGTTTACAACCAGTTTTGTATTACCTTTAGTAAAACTTTACTCACATGAGATATCAATGATATAGTCCCAGGATTTCTGCATTCCTTTGGGTCACTTCTCTTTGGAATGGGCACACATATAGCTATATTCCAGGCAGTTGGCTAGGTAGTTGTGTTCCAAATACCTTGGCATAGATGAGTGAGTGCCTTGAGTGCTGCTTCACTTTGTTGAGAGATTTCCATCTGTATTCCATCAATTCCTGATGCCCTGTTCTTTGCCAATGACTTCAATGCACTTCAGACTTCTTCCTTTGGGATCATTGCCTCTTGATGCTACCTCCTGAAATGGTTGAACATCAACCATTTCTTTTTGATACAGTGACTCTGTGTATTCCTTCCATCTTCTTTTGATGCTTTCTGCATCATTCAATAATTTGTTATCTCCAATAACACCAAGTTGAGGCTTGAATTTTACTTCTGTTCCCTCAGTTTAAGAAATGCTGACTGCGTTCTTCCCTTTTGCTTTTCTAACTCCAGATCTTTGCATATTTTGTTGCTTAAGCTGACTTCTGAAATTTTCTGGTCAGATCTTGTACCTCCTCATTTCTTCCATTTGCATCTCTACACTGGAGAGTAAGTTTCAGATTTTCTTCTTACAGCTATTTTGGTCTTTTCCTTCTTTCTTTTATTCTTTATGACCTTTTGCTTTCTTCCTGTATGATATTCTTGATTTCATCCCACAACACTTCTGGTCTTTGAAATTTTGTGTTTAATTTAATGCAACAAATCTGTTCTTCAGATGATCTCTAAATTCAGGTGGGATATATTTAAGGTCAAATTTTGGGTCTCATGGACTTCTTTTCATTTTCTTCAGCTTCAGCCTGATCTTACTTATGAGTAACTGATGATCTACTCCACAGTCTGTCCCTGGCCTGGTTTTGGCTGATGATATGGAGCTTTCCCACTGTCTCTTTCCACAGATATAGTCAATTTGATTTCTGTGTATTCCATATGGTGAGTTGCAAGTGTATAATCGTCTTATATGTTGTTTTAAAATGATATTTGCATTGAACAAATAATTGGACTTGAAAAATTCTATCATGCAATCTCCAACATCGTATCTAACACCAAACCCCCAAAAGCAGAGGACAATAAATACTGATGAGGATGTGGAGAGACTGGGACCCTCCTACATTGCTGTTGGGAATGTAAAATGGTTCAACCAATCTGGAAAACATTATGGTACTTCCTCAGAATGTTGGAAACAGAAATACCTTATGATCCAGTAATTCGCCTACTTGGTATCTATCCATAACAAATATGAGCCAGAATAAGAGCAGATACATCCACACTAATGTTTATCATAGAACTATTCACAATAGCAAAAAGGTGGAGACAGCCTAACTGCTCATCAATGAAAGAATGGATAAACAAACTTTGGTACATATACACAATGGACTATTATGCTACCTTGAAGAATAACAATGAAGCTGCAAACCATCACATAACATGGATGAACCTTGAGGACATATGCTGAGTGAAATTAGTCACAAAAGGACAAATATTGTTTAAGACCATTATTGTAAAAGATACCCATACCAAAAGAAAAAATATTCTTTGTTGGTTACCAGGAGTGAGAGGGAGGGGACAGTAGAGAACAGGTTAGGAGAAAAACACCTCATAGTTCAGGTGTTGGGGAGGGCAATATACAAAAAAGGGGAGGGCAATGCATAAGGAGGGGAGGGGTGGAACAACAACAAAAACCAGAGGAAAAGAAACAAATACTGTTAAATGATAATGCACGAAGGGTTCTGTAATCATTGCAATGAAACAAAATACAATAGGATGAGTGCAAAACTGATGTTCTCCCATGTAAACTATCACTGAAATCACAATAAAAGCTTTTTTAAGAAAGGATGGTACTGAGATTGTATTTTTCTTATGAAATGTATAAAAATTTGGCCCAAATCTGTGCAAAGGCTCTCA
The DNA here is from genome assembly GCF_000296735.1 of Chrysochloris asiatica. Taxonomy (NCBI): domain Eukaryota; kingdom Metazoa; phylum Chordata; class Mammalia; order Afrosoricida; family Chrysochloridae; genus Chrysochloris; species Chrysochloris asiatica. The sequence continues at coordinate 153,729 of NW_006408590.1, read as the reverse complement.
AGGTTTGTATTCATTTAAAATATTTTACTTGACTTTCTAGCATTTCAGCTTCATCATCCTAAATATACCTGAAAGAATTGAGATGAGAAAAATTTTTTTCTGGGTTATTCAGTCATTGCAGAAAACGAAAAAAAATTTTTTTAATCCCAAAAAACAAAGCATGGTTTTGTGTCAGTAGTGTTAGTGACGTATTTGTTCTTTTGAGCATCTGGATAAAGGGTAAGGTGGGTATCACTGAGAATAAAGAAGCTGGGCAATAGCAGCAGTCTTTCTTGTATAACAAGGCAAAGTGCAGGCCCTGGTGTTTATTTAGGAAAATGTAAAAAGGGCTGAGGCTATGTCTCTGAGTCTGTTTACGAAACACAAACATTAGGGAAGTTTACCAAATATTAGGTTTGCGTTTTATGGCTTTTGGAAGAAGCACTGCTTTCCAGAGGATAATAAAAATCTGTTCTCCTAAAAGCAAATAGTTCTTCATATCATTTTGGAGAAACTAGTCCACAGGAATGTTCTAAGAGGGACCATTCCTTCTCAAAAGATGTGTGTCTTCCTTTTCTTGTGTGCAAAGCTTCCTGGGGTGGCATTTTTGAATGAGAGCCATTTCTCCCTGGGCCTGGGGTGCCAGTGACCTTAAGTGCACTCTTGTTCCCCAATCCAGTAATACCATTTGGAGGGCTCTGGTAGCCTAGTGGCTATGAATCGGGCTGTGAACCTCAAGGTCAGCAGTTCGAAGCTACAAGCTGTTCTGTGGGAGAAAGATGAGGCTTTCTGCTCTCATAAGGATTTACAGCCTCGTATCCTCAGAAACCCTGTACAGGGTCGCTATGGGTCGGAACCGACTCGACGGCACTTAACAACAACAACAAATCCTGTGCAGGATCGCTATGAGTTGGAACGACTCTGTGGCACATAACAATAACAACAGCCCTAATGTGGAAACTCAAAAGGGAAAAAAACCTTTATATACAAACATGCTAATTACAACTTTAATCACAATAATCCATGATGGAAAGTATCCCCAACTGTCTAATAGGTGAACTACTTGGTAAATTATGGCACATCCAGAAAATAGAATATAAGGCTTACTGGCAGCTTTGAATAACAAGAGAAACTGCTCAAAGTATGAGGGTAACTCAGAAAGTATTGCTACCAAATGATGGAGACTTTTATGAAACAAAAATATCAAAACCAGGAAACTTGTTTCTTGACATATCCTCCTTCTAGGTCCATACACTTCTGACTTTGGTGTTTCCCTGAAGAACTCTGCACTCTTTCATTTATACCACCCCAAATGGCAGGTTTGCCGTCCTCAAAGGACTCAAACTGTGTTCCTTGTCAATGTTGAGGTTTTGGAACAGAAAGAAAGATGAGGGCTGAGGAGTTTATGGGATTCGTTCTCATAGAGCAACCCTTGCTACCCTTGAAGAATGAGCAGATTTTTTGTTATGAAGAAAAAAAAAATGTTTCAGTGCAACTTTCCTGGTCTTTTTCTCACCAGTGCAATTTTTGATTTTCTTAAAACTTCTTCAAAATAACCAACTCCCATAACCATAATTAAAAAAAAAAATCTATCAAGATCACCCTTTTGGAATCTCATAAAACAATTGCAATAACCTTCTGAGCTGCCTTTTCTGCCTTGAATTTAACTGACCCAGCAAATCCCTTCAGAAAGTCATTATTTTGATTGGACCTTTTTAAAAAGGCATCCTGATGAGACTAACAAGGAGCTCTGGTAGCATAGTGGTTACGAATTGGGCTGCTAACCTCAAGGTCGGCAGTTCAAAACTACCAGCCATTCCAAGGGAGAAACATGAGGCTTTCTGCTCCTGTAAAGATTTACAGCCTCAGAAACCCTGTGCAGGGACACTATGAGTCACAACCAACTTCATGGTATTTAACAGCAATAACAACAACAACAACACAATGAGACAAACACTGAATGGTTTAAAATTAATAAAGGTATGTGACAGGGTTATATTCTTTTACCATATGTATTCAACCTGTATGCTGAGCAAATAGTCTGAGAATTTGGGTTATATGAAGAAAAACATGGAATCAGGATTGGAGGAAGACTCATTAACAACCTGCGATATGCAGATGATACAACCTTGCTTGCTGAAAGTGAAAAGGACTTAAAACATTTACTGATGAAGATCAAAGAGCACAGCCTTTGGTATGGGTTGCATCTCAATGTCAAGAAAACAAAAATCCTCACCACTGGACCAATAAACAACATTCTTATCACTAGAGAAAAGATTGAAGTTATCAAGGACTTCATGCTTCTTGGATCAACTATCAACACTCATGGAAGCAACCGTCAGTAAATCAAATGACGTATTGCATTAGGCAAATCTGCACAAGACCTTTTTAAAGTGTTGAAAAGCAAAGATGTCAGCTTGAGTACTAAGGTGCGTCTTAGTATTTTCAATACCTCATATGCATATGAAAGCTGAACAGTGAATAAAGAAGACTGTAGAAGAATTGATGCTTTTGAGTTGTGGTGTTGGAGGAGAATATTGAAAGTGCCATGGGTTGCTGAAAGAACCAATTATGTAGGAAGAAGTGCAGCCAGAGTGCTCCTTGGAGGCCAGGATGGCCAGGCTTCGTCTCTCATACTTCGGACATATTGTCATGAGGAACCAGTCACTGGAGAAGGATATCATGTTTGGTAAGGTGGAGGGTCAGAGAAAAAGAGGAAGACACCCAGCAAGATGGATTAGCAAAGTGACAGCATCAATGGGCTCAAGCGTGGCAACAATTGTGAGGTTGGCCCAGGATCAGGCAGTGTTTTGTTCTGTTGTACATAAGGTCTCTATGAGTTGGTACCGACTCAATGGCACCTAACAACAACAAGACGGAGACTAAGAAAAGTATGGTACAGAGAGAACTTGTCTGTAGCCATCCACTGATTGCAGAGACATGCCTAAACACATTTTGTTTGGAATAAAATCTAGGAACAATGCTTTATGACTTACCCTAGTAAGTTAACTGGAAAAAAAAAAAAAGAAAATTTGTATATTCAGTGTAATCTATGTGTTTTTAGAAAATACTGTTGATCCTTGAATATTACAGGGGTTGGGGTCTCTACCTATCTCACAATTGAAAATCTATGTAAAATTTACAGTTGACCCTTGAACATTATGGGTTTGAACTATGTGGGGTCTATGTCCATATACTTTGCCAACACAATAATTCAAATGCATCAACTTTTCTTTATTCATTATTTAGTTTTCTTTATTCATTCCTTGTCCATGTTTCCCAAGCATATATGGTGATTGAAAGTACTATGCCTTGGGTCAGGTGCACCTTTGTCCTCGAAGTACTCTCTTTGCTGTAAACATTTTGGAGGTCTTTTGCAACAGATTTGTCCAATACAATACATTATTTCATTTCCTTATTACTGCTTACATGAATATTGATTGTGGATCCAAGCAAAGCAAAATCTTGAACAACTTCATTATTATCTCCATTTATCATGATGCTGCTTATTGTCCCAGTTGTAAAGATTTTTGTTTTTTTACATTGAGATGCCATCTGTATTGAAGGCTATAGTCTTTGATATTCATCAGTGTTTCAATTCCTCTTCATTTTCAGCAAGCTAGGTTGTATCATTTGCACATCACAGGTTGTGAATGAGTCATCCTTCAAATCTGATCCATGTTGTGTTCTTCTATATAGGGACCAGCTTCTCAGATAAACTGCTAAGCATACAGATTGAATAAGTATGGTGAAAAGATACAATCTTGACACATACCTTTCCTGATTTGAAACCACACAGTATCCTCTAATTCTGTTTAACTATTGTCTCTTGGTCTTTGTATGGGTCCACATGAACACAATGAAGTGTTCTGACATGTCTATCCTTTGCAATGTTAGCTATAATTTGTTATGATCCACACAGTTGAATGCCTTTGCATAGTCAACAAAGCACAAAACATCTTTCTGGTATTCTGTGCTTTCAGCCAAGAGCCATCTAACATCAGTAATGATATATTTCATTCCATGTCTCCTCTAAATCTGGCTTAAATTTCTGGCATTTTCCTATCAATGTACTGCTACAACCATTTTGAGTTATTTTCAGCAAAATTTTTGCCTGTGTTATGTTAATGATAGTATTTGATAACTTCTGCCTTCTGTTGACTCACCTGTTTTTGGAAGGGCACAAATATGGATCTTTTTTAGTTGCTGGCCAGGTAGGTGTCTTTCAAATGACTTGCTATAGAAGAATGAGCGTTTTCAGTGTTGTATCTATTTGTGGAAACAACTTAATTTCGATTCCATCTTGCAGCCTTGGTTTCGGCCACAGACACTTCAAAGAAGCCTGTTCATCATAGGAGCTGCTACTGGTATTTGAAAAACCAATTGCATAGTTTCCAGAAGCACACAAATAGCACAACACGTAAATAGCACAGGATGACAAACTGACAGATGAGTTGTGGACTGAATAAATAGTTAAGTGTTAAACACCTTAAGTATGAAGTCAGACTGTCTGGGTTTGAATTCTGCCTCCTAATGACCTGCCACTTCACTTGTCTGAACCACCATTTTCTCATTTGCCATGTGAGGATCATAATCATTCCTACTTTGTAGGATTCCTGGTGTGGTGCTGTAGGATAGGTACAGAACTGCTAACCACAGGTCAATGGTTCATAATTACCATTCACTGTTTGGAAACCCTATATAGGGCCACCATGAGTCAGATTTGACTCCACAATACTTAACAATAAATAACAACAACAGTAACAACTTTATAGGGTATTTGTGAGCATTGAATGTACCATGTGAAGGGCTTGGGACAGTATCTGGCACACAGGAAGTGTTCACAAAATACCAACTACAATTAGAATTTTCAGATTACAAAACTAGCTTAAAGAAAACTTTAAAAAGAAGAATGCATACCTGGAGTCCTACCATTATGTCAAAGATTAAATTAACACTCAGACCAGTTTTTTTTTTTTTTTGCAAACTTTCTTTTCCTAGTCCTTAATTACATAACATATTTTGGGAAACAACAAAATATTTAAAACCTTTTTGAATGAAAATACTCAGTATCTAGAGATAATCTAAGACCTTATGTGATACAGTGCATTATTTAATATGGCTCTTCTAGCCATGGTATAAGTAGCTCTGGTAGTGTAGTGGTTATGAATCGGGCTGTGAACCTTAGGATCAGCAGTTCGAAACTACCAGCCGCTCTGTGGGAGAAAGATGAGGCTTTCTGCTCCCGTAAAGATTTACAGCCTTGGAAACCCTGTACAGGGTCGCTATGGGTCAGCACCAACTTGACGGCACTCAGCAACAGCAACAACAGCCATGGTATTTGTAACTCTCACCAAATGTCTGGGTGTATTTCCTCTTTTTCTGATAGGTTGGAGTAAGTAAGAGAATATGGGAAAGATGCTGATAGGATTATTTGATATAGTTATGAATTTTTGTTAACAGGGTTAACTGTGATTATAAAAACGTGGAACTTTTTCTATGAGAACTGATGAATTTTCCCACCCTTCTCAGTCTAAAATGAGCCATCTCAGAAGCAGGACAGTAGGGTTTCACTATCATCAAGAAAGAAGAGCCAGGAATGCTTCCTTTGAACCATGAAGTCTCTGGGTATTGAAATTCCTTGATCCAGGGACAAGAAGCAGTGAAACCAGAGAAGCATCAGAGGAGTGGGAGCAGCAGAACTAAAAGCCAAAGCAGGAGACAGAGTGCTGGAGTTTCCAGCAGAATGCCTTTGGGCAGGACGCTCTCTTTGGAAGTAGGGTGTCTCCAGATAAGAGAGGAGAGTTTTGCTGATTCATGGAGCTAGAGCTGAGTGCCTTTGGGCTCAGGTTTATGGCAGAGTGACATGCCCTTTGTGCATTTATCAGCAGCACTAAAGGAGTTTTATAACATTGCTGTAGCATGGCAGATGACAGGCAAAGGGGCTGAGGACTAGAGAGAGGCCTGCTTCTGAGCATTGTTGCGAAGAGGCTATCCTGACCAAAGAACTGTATCCTGAACATTTCTGATCAGCATTATAACCTGCTAACTTCTATAAGAAACCTTGTAATCATGAGTATTTTCTCTGAGTTCTGTGTGGCCATTACAAACAATGATTGAACCCAGATGGAAAACAGAGAGTACTGTGGGTTGGTGTCAATTGGTAAAGAAGGAATGGAGCATGGAGGTATGTCTGACATCCTGCCTTTTAGGAATGGGCCTGGAGCAACTGATGCAGATGATCTTGACTCTCTTTCTACCCCTTCAAGTAAGAGGAGGTCAGATGTGGCCTCCATAACATGGTTTTACACCAGGGATGGGGAACATCTGGCCTGTGGGCCATATGTAAAGCCTGTGAAATTATTTGGTCTGGCCCTGTCAAGGCAACTGCAGTTGCAGGTATCACATTAGGAGTGAGTTCATTATATGTTTGATCAAATATGGCAAGCTAATTTTTTAAGTTGATAATTTTGTATGGCCTGTGAATAATAGAAATTTTCAAAGACAAATGTTCTCTACCCATGTTTCCCACCACTCATCTGTCAGTTTGTCATACTGTGGTGACTTATGAGTTGCTGTGATTCTGGAAGCTATGCCACCAGTATTTTAAATACCAGCAGGGTTACCCATGGTGGACAGGTTTCAGATGAGCTTCCAGATGAAGACAGACTAGGAAACAGGAGTGAAAAACTACTTCTGAATATTTAGTTACTGGAAACCTTATAAATAGCAGAGAAACACTGTCAGATATAGTGCCAAAAAATGAGCCCATCAGGTTGGAAGGCACTCAAAATGCGACTGGAGAAGAGCTGCCTCCTCAAAGTAGAGTTAATCGTGATGATGCAAATGGAGTAAAGTCTGTGGGAGAAAAGCCCACGGGACCTTCAATTGCTGATGGGGCACAACTCAAAACGAAGAGAAACAGCTGTAAACATCCATTGAAAATCGGAACCTGGAATGTATGAATCTAGGAAAATTGGAAATTGTCAAAAATGAAATGGAACACATAAACATTAATATCTTATTCTGAAAGAAATGTTTAAAATGTAATTCAAATAGTCAAATGTCATTCCCTATAGGTTGATATAATTTGGTTATTTGATATTTTAATATCAATTTTTTTTCTTAAATGTTTTATTGTGAATTATGTCATAGTTTACATGGGAGAACATTAATTTTACATTCATTCCATTGTATATCGTCTCATTGCCATGGTTATAATCCCCTCCACGCATCATCAACCAACTAAAGGGTATACCCTGCAAGCCTGCTCCCCGTACCCTCCAGGTCTTCAGCACACAGTTGCTCTCCTT
>NW_006408590.1:120813-144662 GCF_000296735.1 Chrysochloris asiatica | reverse complement strand
TGACCTGATCTATATCACCTGGCCTTTCTGACAAAGGTAGGATTAAAAATTTTTTAAACAGGATCCATTGTAACTCCAACAAAATTAGCAATGTCTGCCACAAAGATTCTCCATACGTGGGCACATGAGCTAAAGTTTCCACCAAATGACAAGCAGTTAGAGCTGAGCTATGAATAAGATAGAAAGCTTGAGCTGAAAAAAATAATGAAAACCACTTTGCCTGGTGCTGGACCCATAACGATTTCTCAGTCCATGTGACCTCTTTCCTCCCTTCCTCCCCCTCTTTTTTTTTTTACTACTTTTGCCTCTGGTTTGAATATTCCAATCATAGCAGCACCTCTAGTTAAGCACCCTGACATGCAGACAAGTCTGAGTTTGGAGACTGAGAGGAAAGTTTATGAGGGAGGAATGTAATAGCCCCAGCTGGAACTCTGCCAGGGGACTAGCAACTGCAACACCCTTATTTGCTTTGGGGAGGAGCAGCTTGGAAACTTTTTATGAGATCCCAGAAGCAGCAAGGTCATCGGTTTTATGACCATCCTGGCTTCATTTGTAAATACAGTCTTTGAATGATAATGTTTGGGCTCTTTGACAAGAACAAGACTGATGTTAGCTCCTATGGAAAAAGGGACAATAAAAGAAGTAAAGGATATTCTGTTCCAAGCCTGTAAGGTGTTCTGAGTAATTTTAGACCCTGACAAACAACAATAGCAAACCAATTAGGCACCGGGGAGGCTTATTTCTATATTGCTTCACCATAAAGTTGTGTGCGTGTCTGTCTGTCTCTTGGAGGCAGGTAATCTGATTTGTTAAGTCACATGAGAAGCAGCATGTGTTTACTATCGAACTCATTTTCCAGCCAGCTGCCAGTGTTAGAGAAAGCTTCTGGGCAGCCTTGTTGTGATGATAAAAGTCAAGGCTGAGGAGGCGGGTTAGTCAGGCTCCCAGTGTGCCTTTCAATAGGAACCGCCTTCTCAGGCAACACCCGGACCTCTTCTTAATTGCTCACAGCACCATGGCTTTTATTACAGCTGAGTATGTAGTAGACTGGGGCCAGAAAACCGGGCTTCCATCCAGTTCATTCCCATTCAACCCCTGCTGAAAATGTGTATTTCTACTCCAGATATACTGAATCTGAATCTGCATTTTACCAAGATCCCCAGGTGATTCGTACACAGAATGAATCCATTTGAAGCCCTACAGGAAACACTCAGCTCCCCTTGTCTGGCCAGCTGTCAGTCTGGGCCAGATTGCAGTTGGCTATAGGCACAGGGGCACTCTATCATTGGGTCTCTTTTTTAGCGCCAGCCACAAGGCAGCAAGCAAAGGCACAGACAGACTGTATATGTGTGGTGGGGGAGTGTGTGTGTGTTGGGAAGGGCTAAAGGAGGTGAATGAGGAAGTGTACAGGGACAGGAAGACACTTCTATAAATGGATGAAATTCTCCTTTACAGGCACAATTCCTATAAACTTGGTGTGGTGTGATGAATTAGCTGATGTATTTTCTAGCCATAGTCTGTAATCCCCACCAAACAACATTTCTGCCGTGCTGGGTCTGGGTAAGAAAAGGTGGGGGAAAGATACTGACTGATAGGGTAACATAATTCAGCTGTGAATGTTAACAGTTAATTGTTAAATGTAAAATCTTGAAGCTCTAGCATGGGTTTAAAATGAGCCATCTCAGAAGCAGGAGCGTGATCTCACTACCATAAAAGAAGAGCCAGGAACGGAGGGCATCCTCTGGACCCCAAGACCCCTGCACATTGAAAGCCCTTGACCCAGAGAGAGAAAGCTGTGACACTGGAGGTGTGGCAGAGAGAACGAGAGCATGACACAGAGCAGTGACCTTCTAGCCCATGCAGCAAGTAGAGCTGAATGACTTGGGCAGGAAGCTTGCTTGTAGAGTGGGGTGTCTGCAGTCACCTAAGTGGGGGAGTTAGGTTGCTAACCCATGAAGCCAGAGCTGAATGAGGGCCTTCAGGCTGAGGCTTATGGTGGAGTGGTATGTTTTATGAACATTTATCATCAGCTGACTGGAACAACTGTGCCCTGACCATTTCGGATTCTGAGTTGTCATCTGTTAACATCCCTAATAAAACCTATAACTGTTAGTATACTAAGTCCTGTGTGGCTATTGCAATGGATTGTTGAACCTAACTGAAGAGTAGAGAGGGTTGTGGAATGAATGGCTGGTACCACATATTTTTGCAGGGTGCATACTTGTTGAATAAATACAAGAGTCATTTCACTTATGTAACTGATATTTATTGAATATCTAGAATACGCCAGGTGACTGAAATCTGATGTTATGAAGAACTTGATACAGAAGGTTCATACTCACCTTATTTTGAACTCTGGTGAGAGGAAGGAAGAAAATAAATAAATATTTCAAGACAGGGTTTTGGATATTAGCTATTTGAAAATTGCTCACAGTATAGCTTTAAACCTGTATTTCATTACTGTAACACAATGCCTGAAGAACTCTGTAAATTAATGTTTCAGTTCTGCAATTAACTCTGAAGAACATTATATTGCATTTTATTTTTGAGCATTAACAATATAACTCTGTCAAATATAAACATTTAACAGATGCCATAATTTACAAAATCTTGTTTTGGCATATTTGTGTATGTGTTTGTGGAGCCCTAGATAGTGGGTTAAGTATTAGACTGTTAACAAACAAGGTTGGTGGCTCAAATCCACCAGCTCCTGAATGGAAGAACGATGCTGTTTCGACCCACGTGACCCTGTATAGGGCTTCCAAGGAGCAGCTGATAAGCTTGAACTGCTGACCTTATAGTTCAAACCGACCTTGCTGTTCAGCACATTAACCCACAGGGCCACATGAGAAGCTTGGGAAATCAAGAAGGTAGTTGTTGTTGTTAAGTGCCGTCGAGTTGATTCCAACCTGTATTGGCCCTGTATAGGGTTTCAGAGGAGCAGTTGGAGAGCTGGAACGTCTGACCTTGCAGTTCAAACAGAATATCTCATGCCATGTGAAGCTTTGACTTTTCCCCGAAGTGCAATGCCTGTTTTATGTTGACTACCTTCTGTAAAGATTTCCAAATGAAATTATGTTGACTTCCTCCTTATGGCTGCCAGTCAGTTAAAATCCTACCCATTTGTCAAAGTCCAGCAAAATGCTTCATTTTCTTAAAGCGTTCCTTGATTGCACAGCTGGAAGCAGTTATAGGTTTTCCCAGCTTCTCATAACACACTCAAGTTATTCCATTTCGATCCAACCACCCATCCATCCACCTATCTGAATATTTATTCTGTGTTTCACTTTGTGGCCTTGCAGGGTAATGTGCTGGACTGCAAGGTCAGTTTAAATTGCAATGTCAGTAGTTCAAACCTGCCAGCTGCTCCTTAGAAACCCTATACAGGGTCGCTATGAATCAGAACCGACTGGATGGCACTTAACAACAGTATTTATACAACGCTTCATATTTCACAAATAATTTTCCATGTACATTTTATTATTCAATTCTCAGAGCAACTCTGAGATTAAATATAAGGACACAGAGGCCCAGAGACACGAGGTTTTGAGTACATTGACTTCATAAATTATGATAAATCAAAGTCATGTGAGATATCAAATTCAGTAGCCAAAGAATGTGGACTTCCGTTGGACTAAAAAAATCTTTAAAGACAGAAAAGATATTTACAGGGTTCCCTACCCCTGCAATTCACATTCACAAATAGAATCTTAGCATCCTAATATATTCAATGTTTATAATATTAGCTGAGATCTTTAGGGTTAATGAAAACCATAATCCAATCAAGACATCAAACTAGATTGGAGTTGCTGATTCTGTGAGTAGTTGGGAGAACCAGGGAATGGGTATAACTTCATGACTGTGTATAACTTAATATAACTGTTAGTTATGACCCATGTGATCATGTCCTATTTGAAGTTGCAGAATAATTAACAAGATCACTAAAAAATAGATTTCAATGTGTCTCATCGAGGTCACCCAAATCCCTGTTCATTAGTAATCCAAAGAATGCTGTGATGGCCACTCCCCACATTCTTGGACTAACATAGTTTTCTCAATTTTTTTTTTTTTTTTTTTTAAACATCACCCAGGAAGCCTGAGTCTCCAAATCTCAGGTTCAGCCAAACAGTCCTTTGCAAGGTTATTTCCATTAATAAGAATGATGATTGTCTTTCTTATTGGGTCAACATCTTTTAGTCTCTGAGAATTTTAGATTACATATAAAAATGTTTACTTAAAATGTTACTTTAAGTGTTTTTGGCATTAAGCAAGAATTAGGCTGTCTTGGTATTGCTATATATGAGTAGTGTTTAAGATAATTTGGTCTATTGGTGGTAATCTGATAATTCTAATTTAAGATGTCTAGTGTAGTGGTTACAAATTGGGCTGCTAACCTCAAGGTCAGTGATTAAAAACTACCAGCCATTCCATGGGAGAAAGATGAGGTATTCTGCTCGCATAAAGATTTACAGCCTCAGAAACCCTATGCAGGGTTGCTATGAGTCAGAACCAACTCCACAGCACACCACCACCAATTGACAGATTATTGTGCCTTACCACTTTAAGTGAAGATCAATGTCAATCACATTTATAAGCATTATTTATTAGATTAAGTATTTGGGAAAATTTGTTGAACAAACCACTGAAGTGTTTAAAATGAAAATAGAATTTATAAATGTAGTTTAAACTATTAAAGAAATTCATTTACATACAGGCCCTTTGAAAGTGATTTTAAACAGCAGTGGTTAAAATTTGCTTTGCTAATATGGAGAAAAAGGATCTCTGGTAGCGTAGTGGTTATGAATCGGGCTGCAAACCTTAAGGTCAGCGGTTTGAAACTACCAGCTGCACCGCGGGAGAAAGATGAGGCTTTCTACTCCCGTTAAGATTGACACCCTCGGAAACCCTATACAGGGTCGCTATGGGTCAGAACCGACTCGATGGCACATAACAACAACAACAATATGGAGAAAACCACAAGTTGTAAACTGAACATAAAACCCAAGGAGAAGATGGATTTTTAAATTCATGGCTTTATAAATTGACTATTAATTTAGAGACCCAAGATAAAGACCTGCATAGTCTTTTCAGTGCACAGAACTCATCCTTAAGGCATCAAAATAACTTTCATAGCAGCAGTGACCTGCTCTAGGACACGTGGCTAATAAGTAGTCCATTCACATCTTGAACCCAGGGCCTAGATCTTGCATCTTTCCATTGAACCCTACTGCCCTTCATGGCTGTCTTTTCAGCACCATTTTTATGGTATTTATATGTAACATTTTTACATTGGATTTAAGTTCTTTAGCTATGCCTTATTCTGAATTCTTGCTTCTCCCATCTGTCAGGCATGGGAAGGGAAGGGTCTGGGGAGAATCAATAAATATGTCAGATTCACATGGTTGTAGTCCATACTCAGTTGTGGAGACCGAGTGGCTGGTGTGGGGGATGCATATAGAATGTTATCTTTCTGTGACACTGTTTAGCTTTACAGGCTCTGAGTCTCCAGGAGTCTGTGTTCTTATGAAGTAGATGGAAACTAGCCCTATCCTGTGGAATTCAGTTTAAGGTTGAATTCTACGGGTATTTTTCAATGTCTTTCTATTGCTTTTAGGATAAATAACCAAAATTCTGTCTATGCTCAGCAAGACTGTTAGATTCCTGTTGTATTTGTAACCACTATACCACCAGAGCTCCTTATATAGATTTATATGTAGTTGTTTACTCTCTTTCCCCCATGAAAGACCTATTACTCCATGTGCCTTGCTTGCTTGGCTAACCATTATGGTTAATGCAATCCCTGGATGGAGCAAATGGTTAACAAACTTGGCTAACTAAAAGGTAGGCAGTTTATGTCCACCCAGAGGTACCTCAGAAGGAAAGCTTAGAGGTCTACTTCTGGGAAAATCAGATATTGAAAACCTTATGGAGCACACTTCTACTGTGATACACATGGAGTTACCATAAGTCAGTATTGAGACTACGGCAATGGTTTTTTGGTGTTTACGATTGATGCACATTAAAAACTTAACAAATGCAGCCTTTTATTGTTGTTGTTAGGTGTCATGGAGCCAGTTCTGACTATAGATACCCTATGTGGTGGTGGTGGTGGTGGCAAGAGGTGTCGAGTCAGTTCCTAAGGTTTCTGGGTCTTTTAAAATTTTTGCAGGAGCAGGAATCCTCATCTTTCTCTCATGGAGCGACTAGTGGGCTCAAACCACTGATTCTGTGGTTCACACTTCTGTGCTTATCCTGTGGAGCCACCATGCTTCTGGGACTCTATGTATATGGAATGAAATGTTGCCTTGTCTTGTGAGATCCTCACCTCCATTGCTAGGTTGGAGCCCATTGAGGTAGCCTGTGCCAATCCATCTCCCTGAGGAACTTCCTCTTATTAACTCTCTGCTTTACAAACTATGATGTCCTGCTCCAGAGGCATCATTTATAATAATGATATTAGTATTGTTGTTAAGTGCCATTGAGTCAGTTCCAACCCATAGCAACCCTGTATAGGGTTTCCGAGGAGCAACTGGTGAGCTTGAACCACTGACCTTGCAGTTCAAATGGCTTTACAGTCTGGCGCATTAACCCACAGTGCCACACCAGGGCATTAGTATTAGTAGGATTTGATAAATGTCTTTTGTTGGGATAAGTGAATGAATGAATGAATCGATTTTATGATGATCTCTCAAACTGGTCTGGTTTCTACTCAACCGGGAAGGATTTTAGATGAAATCTTATCAGACAGATAAGGGACATGATGCCTGAGATTCCTTCCAGACCAGTGAACTCTTTGCTCTGGGAAGATTGTTCGTCACTTTGCTTTAGTCATTGCTTTTATCATTCTTGTGGGGAAACTGTAGCTATGTGTGTGTGTTTGTTTGTTTGTTTGATAGAAAGAGAGAGAAAGAGAGAAATGAGAGAATGCTAGGTGATTAAAACTGATCAAGGAAACCCCTGGAAATGACCTTGGCTTCCCTGCTTGCCTCTTTCAAGCAAGTGAGATCTCATTTGACAGGGAGTGGTCTAGTTGAAAACTGTCAAGCCTGGAACATCAGTGAGTTTTGCATTTCCAAATGATGGGTTTATAATTAAACTCCAATAACTCAAATGCACCATCCATGAAGAAGGCCAGTTCCAACTGGTAATTCTTGTTCCCTTTAACCTACTTCCCCTTTATTTTTTTTTAAGCTGAGCTTCAAAATTCTTCAGACCACAACCATGGGTGGGGGCTTGATTGCATTTTCTAGTGGCATGGAGATGCTTATCCAGGATAGTCAATCCACCCTAAAAATTACAGGAAAGATTACAAAGAGCACAAGGCTGGAGAAGCAGACAAGTCCTTTAAAAACACGTTGTAAGACTGCTGTATTCCTCCCCTGAGAGGCTGGAGTAAAACTAACCTCTAGTTGAAAGTGAGCTCAGCTGGAGCCTCTGCTTCTGATGGTTAGAGGTCCACTGATCTGGGATCAGAAAAGAATACCTAAAAATCTTCTCCCTAAGAATGTTTGCACCTGGTGTTTCTTCTCCTGTTCAAATAGTATTAATTATTTTGTATTTACAGTAGGCTAGGCTTTGGGAGTTCTTATATTAACTGTAATTGTTCCTAATTGCCCTGTGAAGTAGGTGTTATTGTCCTCATTTTCTAGCTTGGGAAATTGAAGCTCAGGTAATTTTATAAATTCCCCAGCACATACTATTATAAGGCAGCAGAAGCAGTATTCTAAACTAGATTTGTCAACTCCAAAATTTTCCTTCTCCCAATTCGGAATCTGGCAGAAGCCCCATGGAGGATTTCTATGTCTGGTCCTTTCCCTTCCTGCTATTGGGAAGTGTTCTACATTACTGAGTGTATTTGTTCTACCTTACTAATTCCTGTTTATAGGAGCTCTGGTAGCATAGTGGTTATGAATTGGGCTGCGAACTGCAAGGTCAGCAGTTCAAAACTACCAGCTGCTCCACAGGAGAAAGATGAGGCTCTCTGCTCCCATAATGATTTACAGCCTTGGAAACACTGTTCAGGGTTGCAATGGGTCGGACTCGATGGCACTCAACAGCAGCAGCAACAACAACAACAACAACAACAAATTCCTGTTTATAGTCAGAAGCCAGGCTGATTCTCCTTCCAGATATGCTAGTCCTTGTAAAACCAACAGGCTGTCTCCCAGGCCATTTACCTTCCTGGTGATAACATCTCCAGTTTCATAGGCTGAGAGCCTTGTTTTAAGTCATGAGGTGACTGGTTAGCAGTAAATCAATAATGCTGGCCCCAAATGACCTAACATAGAATTTGGAGATCCATTGGGGATTGAAATGTCCAAGACCATGTAATTCAGTTTTCTGTTTATCTCCTCTTTTGTGTATATGAGATGTTCTAATTGAGATTTTTCTTGTTGATGGATGAATGTGTTTCAAACCAACTCTTTTCAGATGGAAATGGGGGTGAGATGTTGGAAAAGTGCCATTCTTGCTTTGGTGAAATGATTGATCTGTGTTATGTGGGTGGTGGGATGGGTAAGATCACTCTTCTTTTGGATTTTGAAAACAGAAGCAAAAAAATGTTTAGTTCTTTTAAAGATTCACTGATGCTGCAAAGATAAGGATTGCAAATACACTGGGAATGTCTAAGCTTTCCGTGGTATCTGCTACCTTGTGTCTGAGCCATTCCACTTTACCCCACTTCTTGGAGTAAAGTGGCTAAGATTTTGCTTTGGCTTGTCTGCTGTGGGACATTAAGCTAATGGCTTTCCACTGGGTTGCTTCATTCAGATGAATAAAGCTTACCCAGGGCAGTTTTACATGTTTTGTTAAGATACAGTACTTATCTGACTTCACAGTATCTCATTTTTAAACTTTCATAGTCACACAAGTAAGTAAAAATATTTAGATTTTTTTTTCAGACCCTTTCCATGCATAAAAATACACTTGTTTGTTTAAAAAAATAAATTATAACATACAGACTGGATCTTTTATTCTTATTTTTACCATATTTTTAAAATGATATTACCATATTTTCAAGACTGTAAATATTTATTTCATTTATCATTTGCTGTCAAATGTTTATTAAGCAAACAATTTATGCTGGGTTGTTGTTGTAATGCCATCAAGTTGGTTCTGACGCACAACAACCCTGTGTAGGGTTTCCAGGGAACAGCTTGTGGGTTTCAGCCTCCGATCTTGCAGTTAGCAGTATAGTGTTTATCCTATAGTGCCACATCAGGAAAAATTCCATTTCATTCTAAGTGAGCCATTAAATTCATCCATTTGTTCATTGTAGCTCTCATTGATGGGAACTTAGATTGTATATAGTATTTTGATCTTGACATTCCTGTGGTAATCTTGCTAGTATGTATTATAGGACTATTTCATTACAGGATCAGACATGAAGTGTCTAGATCAAGAGTGGTATACATTATTGACTTTTTAAAATTGAAAGTTGGGGACCATGGAGATTTTGTGTGTATGTGTATGTTGGAGTTCTTGTGGAAACTAGGGAAGCTTAACAATAAAACAGAGGACAATTTGGAAGTGTTGATCACTTCTTAACTTTGGAAAGTTATCATTAATAGCACATTTCCTATTTTGCTATGGAACTATGCTAATACAACTTTTTAAAGAAAGATTTGTGTTTCCCAGCTTGCCTTTCAAATTTATCATTTAAAATATTAAATGAGTTAAAATGTAAAATGTTCAATAATAGTCTGATCTTCTATTTCAGGAAGTAATTATTATGCACAACATTCTATACAAAGATCAACCAACATTACAATTCAGTTCTACAAAAGATGTTATATTTGAAAATCTAACAAGTTAAAGAATTAGTAACTTAATTAGTAAAGTAAAAGAAAGAAAAGAAAAAGGAAAATAATAGAAAATTGAAGGCTGGAGCATGTTTTGTAAGTCATTTGTCTGAAGAAGAAGGCTCCTTAGATAATTTTTTTGCATCATTCTGCATAAATTATTAGAAAAAGAATGAAAGTTATGGTAATCTCATAATTTCACTGATCTTAGTGGTTGTGTCCCGTTAAGTTGGTTCAGACTCAGCAACCAAGATTATAAATCTTTACAGGAGCAGAAATCCTCATCTTTCTTCCATGGAACAACTAAGTAACCAACTACAATACCAAGGCTTCCCATAATTTCACTAAATTTTGATATCTGTAACTTTGTAGCCCCTCCTCTGGCACCATGTAGAAATCAATTCAAGAACCTCCAAACTGAGATCTGATCAGAATGGGCCCATTACAAACCCTGGAGTCTCACTCACTTTGAGTTTTCATTCCTGACTTGGGAAAGAAGATGACATTAGACAACAGATGTGGAAGTGCCCAGGAAGGCAAGAAAATCTCCAAAACACAAAAATCTAATTCTTTAAAGCATTCTTTCTAATATCAATTTTTTAAAAAATTGAGAGGCACACAAGTCTCAATAAACCAGCATTCCAAAACATCCGCACTGGACTTCTAACCACAAGTCCGGCAGTTCAAATCTACCAGTCACCGTTCAGAAACCCTATATAGGGTCAGTATGAGTCAGAACTGATCTGCTGGCACTTAACAACAACAACATTATTAGGACAGTGATCTCCTGGTTAAATGCCACTTCTTTGCCACTGTGTAACAGAATGAATCTCAGTGAGAATGAATATGTGGTAGGAGCTCTGGTAGCATAGGGGTTACCAGTCAGGCTGCTAACCTCAAGGTCAGCAGTTTGAATCTGTCAGCTGTTTTGTGGGAGAAAGATGAGGCTTTCTGCTTTTGTAAATATTTATAGCCTTGGAAGTCCTATGCAGGGTCCCTATGAGTCGGAACCAACTCCACGACATATAACCATCGCTACCACCATATGTGGTACCAATCTTGTTGTGCAGTTGACAACCGATTTTCTTTAATACTTGTGAAAGATGGAAATTCTGTGAGACAGAAGCCCATCAAAGAAGATAAAATCAAGTATTTTCCACTAATATGTTGTTGTTAAGTGCCATCGAGTCAATTCCGACCCATAGCGACCCTGTATAGGGTTTCCAAGGAGCAGCTGGTGAGCTTGAACCACTGACCTTGAAGTTCAAATGGCTTTGCAGTCTGGGCATTAACCCACAGCACCACACCAGGACTCTTTCCACTAATATGTTGTTGTTGTTAAGTACCGTGGAGTCGGTTCCGACTCATAGTGACCCTACACAGGGTTTCCAAGGGTGTAAATCTTTACTGGAGCAGACCGTCTCATCTTTCCCCCTCGGAACGGCTGGTGGTTTTGAACTGCCGACCTTGAGGTTAGCAGCCTGATTTGTAACCACTACGCTACCAGAGCTAATATAGAGTGATGGAAAAGTGGTAAGACTGCACCCTGTCAAAGACAGAAAACTTGTGAGACCAGGACCAAGGCAGTCCCATCAAGCTCTGGCTCTCACAGATTTTACAATATTGATTTCCAATTCTTCTAGAACTACAGACCATACTTGTTTTATTTCATCTGTGTGCATTTGCCCCTAATAACTGAGACCAGATTTATCTATGAGTCTTTTTGTATAATTTCTGTGAATTGTTAGGATGCCTTATATGTAATCAGTTTCATTGACACTGTTGTTTAAAAAGTGGTGCTGTGGATTAATGCGCTGGACTGCAAAGTCGGTTTCAACTACAAGGGTGGTGATTCAAGTTCACCAGTAGTTCCTTGGAAACCCTATACAGGGTCACAACCGACTCAATGGCACTTACCAACAACAACTAACAACATTGTTTAAAACTGAGTATTCATAAAAACAAGACTATCATCATCATTGTTTACATGCTTTTGATATGGTCAGCATTATATCTGATCAACATCTTATAAGAAATCTTCTAGCACATATCCCTCAGTTTATAGATATAAAAAGGTTATTCTTTATTTTCACTTGTTTTATGACTCATTAATTTATGGAGATTTAATTTAATCATGGAACTTAAAGGAATGTACAGGATATTTTTTTCTCTGGGCTTCTATTTTAGATACATAAAACCCTCAACCGTCACTCGTTAAAAATGTTCAGTAAGTTTTCCCAAAGACACATATCTTTCTTCTGAATTTTTATCTCCGATACCTAAAAATGTTGTTTTCTGTGTACGTCTGGAAACTCTCTTTCATTTAAATCCTGCTGGCCTTGCCTAAACCCATGATGTCCTTGTTGACTCTAATCTACTAAGGGAAAGAATGTTAGATTATTCAGGGCCACTGGGTCAGCCTCCAATGAACTGTTCATGGGCCTTGCTAGAGATGAAAGGGATTGATGATCCTGTCTTGACTGGAATTATTGATGGAGACCTGAGTTGTCCAAGTTGACCTTTTGACCTTCAAATCTGGTGTAACATAGAAAACCCCTCCCAAAGCCATCTTTCATGACAATGTCAGAAACCTTCTGTTTGACTATCTGACTTGCATGGAGTCTTACAAGAGAGAAAGAGTGTACTCTGATAGAGGTGATGTTTACCTTTGGCAGGAAATAAGACAGATGGAAAATCCCAGGTTATCTAAAACCCAGGGCCAGGCCTTGAGATAATAACATACTCTTTGAAAACATTTATATTCAGAAAGAAGAATTTAGCAAGGTGCTAACTCAGGTTATTATGGCATGAATAGGGTCTTCCTACCCACTGCCCAACCCTTGAATGTCTGTTTTTGAAAATACAAAGATGTGGTAGGGAAAAGGAAATTACATTGTTTTTATGAGACTAATTTTTTAATAACTCTTAATAGTGAAATGAAATTTTTAATAACTCTTAATAGTGAAATGAAATTTTAAATAACTTTTAGTAGTGAAATGAGATACTCTTCATTTGGGAGAAAGTGAGGTAAAATATAAAGATTTATTTATTAATCCCCCACCAGTATCCTAATAGTAGCTATCAATTTTAAGGGCTTACTGTTCTAAATGCTTAGATTTACAACAATCTTAATTTTACTATTCCATTTTATAAATGAGAAAACAGAGTCAGAAAATTTAAATGACTTGCCCATGACCACACAGTTGCACACACAAATACACATACACAAACAGGAAAAATATCTTGGATAATGGCATAGATGAACTGCATGTATAAACGAATGGGGATTTCTCTCCAAACTCCATTGCAAGAGGTCAGTTAGTGAATAAGCAGATAACATTGTTTTTGTTGTTAAGTGTCTTGGAGTTGCTTCTAACTCATAGCAACCTTCTGGACAGCAGAATGACACATTGCCTTGACTTGTGCAATCCTTATGATATTTCCCTATGTTTGAGTTCATTGTTGTAGTCACTGCGTCAATCCATCTTGTCAAGGGACTTTTTCACTTGACCCTGTATTTTACAAAGCATATCTTACTCCAGAGACTAGTCCTTCCCAGTAATATGTCCAAAGTACATGATACAATGCTTTACCATCCTTACTTCAAAGGATCATTCTGGCTATACTATTTCCAAGACAGACTTGTTTAATGGCAAACCATGATATATTCAATATTCTTCACCAACAACATAATTCAAATATATCAACTCTTCTCCAGTCTTGCTTATTCATTTATGGTCCAACTTTTGCATGCATATATTGTTGTTGTTAAAGGCCATTATTTGGGTTCCAACCCAGTTCTTTGCACATGTCAATATAATACTTTGCTTTGTCTTCTTGAGCTACCATTTAAAATTTAGTGCTGAGGTCTTTTATTTCATCATTTATTTAGCCATTGAAGCTTTGTGGAGTCCAGTCCTATTCTGACATATATGGGTTGCCATCACTTAGAGTTGACTCTGCAGCAACTGATCCAACGGATCCAGTTGCTTTAGCTTCTTTATGTTTAGGAGTAAATGTTAGAGTCTCTTCTGACATCCACTTTGATTTTCTTTTTTTGTTTTTTATCTTTCCTGTCTTTTTAATGACCTTTTGTTTTCTTCATTCATGATATTCTTGATCCCAAAACTCATCAGTTCTTTGGTCATTGGTGTTCAATGTATCAAAACTGTTCTTGAGATTGTCTCTGAGTTCAGGTAGGATATACTCAAGTTTGTATTTTTGATTCTTGTAAATTCTACTTTGTGGAGGCTGCTTCTCCCCAGTCATATTTTACGTTTCTATAGCTTCAACCTGAACTTGAATATGAGTGATTGATGGTTGGTTTCACAGTTGGCCAGTGGTCTTGTTCTAGCTGATGATATTAAGCTTATCTTTTCTATCACAGAAAGCATTGTAGCTCAAGAATCTTGAAATGTTCTTTTTGGTCATGACTCCATTCCTCTTTAATTTGTTGTTCTGGCACAGTAAATCATAAAATTGTCAGATTCAAAATGACCAATACCAGTCCATTTCAGCTCAGTAATTCCTAGGATACTGATCGTTATGTGTTCCAGTTCCTTTTTGAACAATGTGAATCAGTTAAATCAGTGCTGCTACATCAACTCTATCTCATAGCAGCCCATTTATGTCAGAGTAGGACTGGACTCCACAAGGTTTCAGTGGTTGATTTCTCAGGAATAGATTACCAGACATTTCTTCCAAAGTGTCCTGAGTGGTTTCTAATCTCCAACGTTTCAATTAGTAGCCATGTGTGCTAATCATTTCTATCATCCTTGGACCCTACAGTTTATACAGGGCAGAATATATTTTCTATATGATCACAGCAGAGTTAGGCAATTTAAAAAACAAAAAAAAAAATCTTCATTGACCAGCCTCTTGAGAGCAGCTACAACAGGGAACTCTTGAGGGAACCAAAGATTTTATCAAGACTTTCAAGACTGAATCTCTCTCTTTTTTTTTTAATGTTTTTATTGTGAATTGAGTGATAGTTTACATAGAAGAGAATCAGCTTTACGTTCATTCTATCATATTTTGTTTCACTGTGATGATTTCACTCCCCTCCATGCATCATCATTCAACAGCATTTGCTTCCAATCCCTCTGTTTTTTTTTTTTTTTTTTTTTTTTTTTTTTTGGTTTAAGCACTCAGGAATATAAAACCATTCAAACAATCAAACGGTATACCCTGCATGCCAGCCCCCCGGCCGCCAGCACACAGCCCCTCTCCTTCCTTGAGTCTAGAGTCCCCAGCCGCTCCATCTCTCCACATCATCATCTCTGCCTTCATCTCTGTCATCACTGCTTCCCTGGATAGGCTCCCACATTCCACTCTTCTCCCTTGATGATCCCTGGGTCCTCCGCTCCTGGACTGCAAGTTCAACCACTCCCTTCCTTTTGTTACAAAACGTCTACCTCTACATTTGCAGTGTTCACAATCAGTCCTGATAGCAATTATTTACTATTGAACCACAAGAGTCAAGACAGAACCTTGCTTTTAGGATCTGGAACAGAGACTGGGGTTCTTTTTAAATGTGAGGGACAAAGGGTGCCATCTTATCCAACTAGCATCAAAACTTTCCTTGAGGTAAATTTCAAAGTAAACTAATCAAACCTGCTTTGTCTAATTTAGGCTTCTTTTGACTTAAAAACACACACCCTGAGACTAAAATAGAATGGAAGATTATATTCAAAGGATTAAGAGATTTCTGGCAGTCACTGAGAGAATTTGAGACACACATGCACAGACAGATTGAGAGAGAGAAGAGGGCATAGATCATAGAGAAAGAGCCTTGTAACCCTGGAGTGGGGGAATGAGATTTTGTAGGGAAGAGACTACAACTTGAAACTCTTTTGGTAGGGAAGACTTAAAAATAATTTTTTTTATGGAAGATCAAATTGTTTCTTTGATTAGGTGTCAGGCCCTGCCTGTTGTTGTTAAGTGTTATTGAGTCAGTTTTGACACATAGCAACCCTATTTAGGATTTCCAAGGAGCAACTGGTGTGTTTGAACTGCTGATCTTGCAGTTAGTAGTCCAGTGCAGGCCCTTCCTAGTATGCTACAAATCATGAAACTAATGCACATAGAAAAGAAAGAATGCAAAGACACTAATGGTTTTATTTGAAGCATATGACATTTGAATTTCTTGTAGTTTCTGAAGTTAGGTCAGGTTGAAGTTTCTTTCTTCCTTTGGAGACAGCAGTAGAAGTATCAAAGAGAACCCACTTCTTGGAGGATAAAAACAATAAGAAAATGCAGATGTTATGAACTTCTCTACCCAATCTTGTGGGACTGTGGTACCACCATCAAACATTAAGATATTCAGCAATGTTAAATTCATGCATTTGGTCAATAAAGATTTACTGAGTATCTACAAGTGTCATGGTTCTGGTTACTGGTGGAGACACAGATTAGAACAAAGTCCTGAATCTCTGTTGGCACTTACACTCTAGAACAAGATACAGCATATGAAAAAACAGATAAATCATTGCCATTATAATTCCAGTTAGTGATGATGTTTCTGTTGTTAAGCGTTGTCAGTGGATTCCAACTCATAGCAACAAATATAGGGTTTCTAAGGAGTGGCTGGTGAGTTTGAACTGCTGACCTTGAGATTCAAACTGACCTTAGTTCCAGTGCTTATCCTACAGCACCACACTGAGATGCTAGTTAGTGATAAGACCTTAGAAAAAAAATAAAACAGAGTGATGTGATAGAGAATGTCTTTGGTGGTTTAATTGGTAAAATTGTACTGGTGTTCAAGGAAGTCTTTCCTGTGAAGACGATGTTTTAACTAAAAGACCAAAGAGCCAATCACATATACATCTGGGGGAGTCATGTACCAGGATGACAAAGTTGCAGATACAAAGGTCTAAGCAAGTTCGAAGAAGAGAAAGAAAGTCTATGTGACCATTATGTAGTGAGAAGGAGGAAAACAGGAGACAGAATGTTTGGAGAAATAAGCACAGTCAGATAAGTTAGGAGCTTGAGGGCCAATGAGACAGGTTTGGATTTTTTTCGAAAGTTTGAGCAAAGGAGTGTTGTTGTTAAGTGCCAGTAAGCCGACCCATAGCAGCCCTGTATAAGGTTTCCAAGGAGCAGGTGGTGAGCATGAACCATCGACCTTGCAGTTCAAACAGTTTTGCAGCCTAGTGCATTAACTCACAGCGCCACACCAGGACTCCAAGGAGTGGTGTGGTTTAAGCTAAAAGGACATGCTGGCTACTTTGAAGAGAAAAATGACAATGGATTGAGAGGCCAAAGAGCAGAGATGGGAGACATGTTGTTGTTGCTGGTGTTGTGAAGTGCTGTTGAGTTGGTTCCAACCCATAGTGACCCTGTATAGGGTTTCCGAGGAGCAGCTGGTGAGCTTAAACTGCCGACCTTGCAGTTCAAATGGCTTTGCAGTCTGACGCATTAACCCACAGCGCCACACCAGGAGACATGTTGTTGTTAAGTGCCGTTGAGTCGGTTCAGACCCATAGCGACCCTGTACAGGGTTTCCGAGGGTGTAAATCCTTACGGGAGTAGAAAGCCTCATCTTTCTCCCGAGAAGCGGCTGGTAGTTTCGAACCGCTGACCTTAAGGTTCGCAGCCCGATTCGTAACCACTACGCTACCAGAGCTGTTATTGCTATAGTAGCGATCAAGGTAAAAAACCATGATGGCCTGGAGCAGGGAGGAGCTATAACATTGTAGCTAAATTTGGGGAGACTTAGATCCAGCATTTTCAGCACAGATTATGTGAAGCCCTTGGGTTCAGAGAAAGAACATCAAGGCTGGTCAAGGCCAGCAGAGGACTGAGCAAGTGGAATTCCTTACCTCTCTGATCATCTTGATAACCAGGAAGAATCAAGGTCTGGGGCATCCTGGTCAAGCTCATAATATTTCATTCCTTGATATTTGTTTACCATTCACAGATAAGAGACAGCCTTGCCTTTGGGATGATACAGAAAGAGGTCACAGACTATAACGGTCAGTCCTCTATTATCCACAAGCAATTCAATTCTGGCCCAAACTTGCAGGCTTGGTTCAGTTAAAGGGAACATTATGTCACAGACCCTATTTAACTTAGAAGGTAGTTTTGCAATTATCAGCCATTAATTTTCATTGGTGAACACCCCATCCCAAGTGAGACGCATACTATTCCTTTAAATAACATGTAGTACCTGAAATTATTCTGGAAAGCACAGCTTTGATATCTTGTTATATTCCCAGTGGTTTCAGTTACCATTTTAGATGCTGCCCCAGTTGGACTACCCCCTTAACCCAGCTTCATCTTTATCCATAGCCTTACTTGTCTGTCTCTTTCATATGCTGTACAAGGTTGCAATACACAGATGTGTGGCTGTTGTTAAGTGCTGTCAAGTCGGTTTTGACTCCTAGCGACCCTGTATAGGGTTTCCAAGGAGCAGCTGGTGAGTTTGAACCACCGATCTTGTGGTCCAGTGCTTTATCTCACAATGCCAAAAATCATTGGGAAACTTATTTGACAGCTAAATTCTTACTTGACATCTGAAGAAAGTGGGGCTCAGAGAAAGTCACCTTTCTATGACTGTGCAGTGAGTTAGTGGCTAAGCCAAGCTGAGAGTCAGCTTGTGTCTCAAATATTCTTTCTACCAAAATACAGGTGCTTAAACAAGGTTTTCCCAAACCAAGAAAATGACAACAAAAAAATCATAAGACTTTGTTGAAATAGAGCCCAGATTAATTTTGGGAGGGATATAAAAGCTTTTCAGGTGAACACTTCCTCTCCTAAGGTGACTTATGTACCTTACAGCAAAGGGATGGTGACCATTCCAGAAGTAAAGCCAGGGAAAATCATAGAGATACCTACTAACAGAGTGACCAACTTCTTCCAATGTCCAGGGCAGGATCTGATATGTAGACACAAAAAAAAAACACAAGACATCAATGCTGGGTGCTACCTGTACAAAAACCAAAATGACTCTATTTTGTGCCCTAAAAGGTTCAAGGAGGCCAGGCTAAGTAGGAAGTAATATGTTAACTTGAACTTGGGGTTGTCTCAGAGACAGATAATCACAGGGATCTGGCAACCTTGGACCACAACTTGGTAGAGTTGCAGCACCTTTAGTGGTTTGCTGGTAAACATTTAACATGTGGCTATGGGAGAAGAGGAAAGCCATGACTTGTGGCATTTATCAATTCTGTGCTGTGAATTCTCTCACATGGCGGGTTTCAAATTCCCAAGGTGATGCCACTAAATGGGGATTTGGTAAAAGGTGTACACAATTGACTCCTTCCATCTGGTACTATGAACTTTAGCATAATAGTGAATACCTTCCTTACTTCTATTTCTGGCTGTGGCTACTACCACTAACCTGTGTGAGCAGGGCAGCTGGAGTCAGGGGGGAACCAAGCTCCGTTGTCACACCCCTCATTGCAGGCGCAGGAAGTGTGGAGAGATGACTCCTTACAGCACTCATCTTCTTTCCTCTTCTCTGGAGTGGATCTGGGACTCACCATCCCTAAAACACTCCCTGCTCTCCCCACACAGGCCTGGAGTTACACAATAAGAAATTTTTTTCTGCAGGGCTGTAAAAACACGAACATTCTTAGGTTGAGGACAGTAAGCTTCTAGCACCATGATGTGTAAGCATTTGACAAGCTGAAGACAGAAGGCCTGAGTTGGAAGAGTGCAGCCAGGAACCAATATGCTAAGAAGGTCATGGGAAAGTTGTAGAAGTGGTTAGTAATCAGTATTCTCATTCCCTACAATCTACTGATTTTCATGACACATCAAACAGAATAGAGGAAATGACCACTTAAGATTCTTCCTTACCTGGGAAAACCCACAGTGAAAAGGCATTGACTCTCCTAAGAAAATGCACTTAAAGTTGACTTGGAGAAGGGGACTCCAGGACAGTTCTAAAAGATTCCAGGCTACTTCTTACCACTCCCCAAATACATTCCAGATAGTATTAAATGTGAAAGGTAAAACCTTAAAACTATTAGAAGAAAATATAAGAGCCTGCCATATGACCTAGGGCTAAGAAAGGATTTATTAAATAAGACTCGTAAAGTTCTTAAAGTAAAGGAGATAAATTTAACCACATTAAAATGAAAACCCCTGTTTATAAAAAGTCGTAATTTAAAAAATAGGCCTTCAAGTGGAGAAAATACTTGCAACATAATTAGTTACCAAAGGACAAATACACAGAATATATGAATAACCCCTGAAAAATGTTTATGAAAAATTGCAAACAGTTAAAACAGAACTGTGCAAACAACATGAGCTGGAAATTCACAGGAACGGAAACATAAATGGGCAATAGTCATATGAAAGTGGTTAAGTCTTATTACTAGTCAATGCGGTACCTTTTATTTCAAGTGTTGTTAATTGCGGTTGAGTCATTTCAGACTCACAGCTACACTGTATAGGGTTTCTGAAGAGTGCTTGGTGGGTTTGAACTGCTGATCTTGTGATTATCCAGTACTTATCCTACATTCCAACAACATTAGCCAAGATTAGAAAAATACCATACAGTATCAAGCATTGCTGAGATGTGTATAATGAGATTGCTGCTTGGTATAGAAAGTGGTACAAAAATTCTGGCAAATAATTTGACATCCTTGTAAACTTGAAAATGGGAATAGTTATAATTCAGTAATTCTACCACTAGGGGTATCCTCCAGAGGAGGATTTTTTAACATTGTTATGATTTTGGACTGAATCATTCTTGCTGTGGGGTGAGGATGAGGGGCTGTTCAGTGCATTGTTGAATGTTTAGCAGCATCCTTGGCTCTATCCTCTTTCCAGTATCACCTTTGCCTCCTTTTCACCAGTTGTAATAACTAAAAAATACATCCATATGTTGCCAAATGTTGCTGGGATGCAAATCAATCTGGGTTAAGAACCACTGTTTTAGAGAAAGTGTTGCATGCAACTACAAAAAAAGTTCATAGTAGAATTATTCTTAACAATAAGACAAAACAGATCTGGAAACTATTTAAATATTTATCAGAATGGTATCAGAGTGGGTAAACCATTGTGCTATGGTCCCACACGAAAAACTATACAGTTGTAAAGATAAATGAACTACAGCTTTGGATATCTTAGAAATACAATTTTGAATGAAAGTTAAACTGCAGAAGACTATAAATGGGATGGTTCCATTTATATATGTTTAAAAACAAAACAAAAAATTACAATGCCTATGGTCGTATATATGTATATAGTAAAGATTAAGAGACTCAAGGACTGAGGTAAAAAAGCACAATTTATGTCAGTGTATACCTCTTGGAAAGGAGTTCTGGTAACGAAGTGGTTACGAGTAATGCTGCTAACCTCAAGTTCAGCAGTTTGAAACTACCAGCCGTTCTGCGGGAGAAAGATAAGGCTTTCTGCTCTCACAAAGACTTACAGCTTCGGAAATACAGGGTGGCTATGAGTCAGAACTGACTCCAAGGCTCATTACCACCACCACCACCAACATCCCTCTTGGCAGGGAAGTATGTAACATCAGCAAGGAACACAAAAGTTATTAAATTATGGGGTGAATCTATGAATGTTTATTTTATTAGTATAAGGAGCTCTGGTAGCATAGTGGTTACGATTAGGGCTGTGAACTGCAAAGTCAGCAGTTCAAAACTACCAGCTGTTCCGCGGGAGAAAGATGAGGCTTTCTGCTCCTGTATAGATTTACAGCCTCGGAAACCCTGTACAGGGTCGCTATGAGTCGGAACTGACTCCACGGCACATAACAACAACAACAACAACAGTGGTTACATTTGGATTACTAACCTAAAATTCAGCAGTTTAAAATTACCAGCCGTACAATGGGAGAAAAAAAGAGGCTGTCTGCTCCTGTAAAGATTTATAGCCTCAGAAACGCTACAGGGTCGCTATGAGTCGGAACTGACTCCATAGCCCATAACCACCACCACCACGGTGCATATATTCTTTTGTACAGAGCAACAATTTCATAAGACAAAAAATAAAATAGGAAGAAGATACCATTAAATATTTTCAGAATAAGAAACAAACTGCTCCAAAGCGTGTTAGTAGCATCTAGCTGAGGCAGGAGAACCATTCAAGGCTTTTGAAGCAGGAAATCAGTGGGTGCCTCTCCTATAGCTGAGCTGACCCTTTTCTCAAAAACCTCTACTTTTGATTAGTCTGCCTCATGGTGATTTTGTTGTTGTTGTTGTTGTTGTTGTCAAGTGCCGTCGAGTCGATTCCGACCCATAGCGACTCTGTATAGGGTTTCCAAGGAGTAGCTGGTGAGCTTGAACCGCCGACCTTGCAGTTCAAACGGCTTTGCAGTCTGGCGTAGTTCTGACTCATAGCGACACTGTATAGTGTTTCCGAGTAGTGTCTGATGGGTTTGAACTGCTGCTTTGTGTTTAGCAGCAGTCCAGTGCTTATCCTAGACCATGCAGCAACACCAGGACCTCATGCCTCATGGTGATAATACTTTGATAATTTACCCATAATCTCTTAATTTAAGGACCTTGAGTGTTTTCTTGTCTGGGCCTCTGTTTCCTCTACTGAAACAAAACCAAACAAAACCAAGTGGGTCCTGGGAAATCAAGACTGGTAAACACATCCCTGTCTTACTCCATTCTATGCTCAGATAAATAATTGGTTATAAGAAGTAATCTTTTTCAATTGAGAACCCTCTCTATTGTTTTCAACATGAAATGTCTGGCAGTTGACTGCATGTAGCAAGATAAAAGTTTATATTCCAAAGATTTGATCTCTAAAGTTCCTTCAGGATTGGTCATTTTCTGCCTGTTTGTGTGTGTGTGTTCTGTCTCTCCAGTCTATATTTATTTGGCCTAATTTGTTTGAACAGGTTAGTGAAAATAAAGGAAACCCTTCATGAGAAAGATTGACACATGAGAAAGATTGACACAGTGGGTTCATATACACCAACGACTGTGTGGCTCGTGCAGGACAAGGCAAGGTTTTTTATACAGATGATTGCACTGCATTGGAGTAGACGTGACAGCAGCTAACAGCAACCACAATTTGTTTGGGAGTTCTTTAAAGGAAATAATTATTCTTTTTTTTCTGTTGTACTACCCATTGCTTCTGGCCAATGAACACTACAATTGCAGTATAATCTGGCTGCTGGCAACTGCATTTCTTCCACCTTTGCCACTATTCATTTCTCAGATCAAGATTGGAGCAAATCTCCCAGAGCCAATGAATCCTGGCTGTGCCTTCAGCATCCTAGGGGCATATTTGACTCAGGCCAAAGCCCAAATTTCTGCTGGAAGCTTGTGAAAGGTGAAGAGAATTTAGAGAAGCTATGTGCTGGCATGGAGAGGGGAAGTTGCGGTTTTTGTCATTGTTAGGTGCCATAGAGTCAATTTTTGACTCTTAGTGACCCCATGTGACAAAGTAGAACTGCCCAAAGAGCTTTCCTGGCTGTGGTCTTTACTGAAGGAATAAATTCAAATTTGAACTGAGAGAATGTAGCACGTATATGGGACTCAAATTAAACAGGAAAGAATAGTAGAAAAAGGTACCAGGCAAATTAAGGAGATTTTTCTCTCTATTGACTTGGCCAACTTAAGCTTGTGGGGCCATACCTTCTCATTTGTTCATGTTGTCAAATGTAGAGGTGGTTTTTGATTCTCTGATTCTGATTCAACTGACTGAAATTGAAGTTGTTAGCAAGAGAGCTAAATTCTGTAAGAATATTTTACAACTGCCGGATGCCCTCCAGTGGCAGAAAACCAATAACTCAGGAGAAAAAAGAACATCAATATTTTGTTTAAACCAGATTTTGGAAATATTCTTATTTTACGTTTTTGTTTTGCTCTAACTGGATATCGAAGATTCTATATAGATTCTTTAAAACTCTGGGAAATTATGAATGCAAAGAAATGTCAGAGCTGAAGTTAACTGTACAAGTATTTATCCAATGTAAAAAAAGTATACCTAATAAGAAATAAAAGGAGACCTATGGGCACAGTGGGTTAAATGCTGGGCTGCTAACCTCAAGATCAGTGGTTCAAATCCATGAGCCACTCCGTGGAAGAAAGATGACGCTATATGCTCTCATAAAGATTGGAAAAA
>NW_006408590.1:87156-120578 GCF_000296735.1 Chrysochloris asiatica | reverse complement strand
CCATTTCATGGTGAGCATATCTTATTGCTGTTGTTGTTAAGTGCCATTGATTCAGTTCTGACACACAGCGACCCAATACAGGGTTTTCGAGGAGTGGCTGGCAAACTTGACCTGCCAACCTTGTGGTTTAAACCAACCTTGCAGTCCAGTGCATTAACCCACAGTGCCACACCAGGACTCCATAGACAGCTGTAAATAGATTGTCACCTCTTTTCCATAACTATTCTGTTGTTGCTAGCTGCCTCAAGGCATCCCAGATTCATTGCTACCATTGCACAACAGCTGGTGAAATGCGTCAATGACCTGTGGCATTCTTGTGATTACTGTATGAGTTCTGGACCAGCCTGTTATGACCCACAGGCTAGATGGCCAGGCCTTTCTAGCTAACCTGTCTTAGTCTAGAAGCGCTGCTAAAACATGTTTAGCAGCATGTAAGCCTTCAATAACATACAGTTAGTGACTATGTATGAAGTACATTGGCTGAGAAATTACCCCAAATATCCATGATATGCTTATTATAATACTTGACAAGACAAAATGAAGTTATGTAACAAAATGCAAAGACCTGGGGTTAGAAAACCAAAAGTGAAGAGCAGTGTCAGCATTTCTCAAATTGGAAGAACTGAAGAAATAATTCAAGTCTTGAGCTGAAATATTGAAGGATTCTATGGCCAACCAATTGGCAGAGATCCATATTTGTGTCAATTCCAAAGAGATAGCAAGGTCAGCAGTTGGAATCTATCAGTCTCTTGGTAAGAGAAAGATGAGGCTTTTGGCTCCCATAAAGATCTATAGTCTCAGAAACCCTATATGGGGTCACTATGAGTCAGAACTGACTTGGTGGCACTACCACCGCCACTACCACCAAAGAGAAGTGACCCAACAGGATTTGCAAATCATCAAGCAGTATCAGTAACATCACAGACAAGTAAAATTTTGCTGAAGATATCTCAAGAACGACTGCCAGAGTACATAGACAAGGAACTGCCAGAATTCAAAACTGGATTCAGAAGAGAATGTGAAACTAGAGATATCATTGCTGACATTAGCTGTCTCTTGGCTGCAAGCAAAAATACCAGAAAAATGATTATTTGTGTTTTATTGACTACGCAAAGGTTTTTGACTGTGTGGATCATGAAAAGTCATGGAAAACTTTGTGAATAATAGGTATTCCAGAATACTTGATAGTACTTACGAATAACCTTTACATAGACAGAACAAGGGCATACTAAATGGTTTAAAATCAGCAAAGGTGTGTGACAAGGGCTGTATTCTTTCACCATACTTATTCACTCTGTATGTTGAACAAATAATTTGAGAAGCTGGGTTATATGAAGAAAACCGTAGCATCAGGATTAAAGGAAGACTCATTAACAACCTGTGATATGCAGATGTTATGACTTTGCTTGCAAAAAGTGAAGAGGACTTAAAATACTTACCAATTGAGCGCAAAGACTACTTCAGCCTTCAGTATGGATTGCATCTCAATGTAAAGAAACCAAAAATCCTCACAACTGGGTCAACAAATAACATCAAGATAAATGGAGAAAAATCAAAGTTGTCAAAGACTCCATTTTGCTTGGATATACAATGAACACTTATGGAAGCAGCAGTCAAAAAACCAAATGATGTGTTGCATTAGGCAAATCTGTTGCACAAGACCTCTTTTAAGTGTTCAAGAGCAATGATATCAGTTTGAGGACTAAGGGGCACCTGACCCAAGCCAGGGTATTTTCAATATGTATGTAAAAGTTGGACAATGCAGAAGGAAGATCATAAGAGAATTGATGCATTTGACTTATGGTATAGGGGAAGAATATTGAAAGTACTGTGGATTTCCAGAAACACAAACAAATCTGTGTTTGAAGGAGTACAGCCAGAATGCTTCTTAGAAGCAAGGATGAAGTAACTTCATCTCACATATTTTGGACATATTTTCAGGAA
Organism: Chrysochloris asiatica; assembly: GCF_000296735.1. Taxonomy (NCBI): domain Eukaryota; kingdom Metazoa; phylum Chordata; class Mammalia; order Afrosoricida; family Chrysochloridae; genus Chrysochloris; species Chrysochloris asiatica. The sequence continues at coordinate 118,634 of NW_006408590.1, read as the reverse complement.
CGATCAGTTCTTGGAAAAGGACATTAAACTTGATAAACTGGAGGGTCAGTGTAAAAGAGGAAGACTCCCAAAGAGATGGATTGACACAGTGGCAGCAATGGACTGAAGCATAACAACAATCATGAAGATAATGCAGGACCAAGGAGTGTTTCCTTCTGTTGTCCATAAGGTAGCTGTGAGTCAGAACTGACTCGATGACATCTAACAACAAATGACAACAGTGGGAAAAATACTGAACTATGCAGGAAGCATCACAAGAAGATGGAAGAAAGATACAGAGCCACTGTATCAAAGAGACTGGTCAACATTGAAGCATTTGAAGACATAGTATATACGATAAAGAACTGATGGTACTGAAGGAAAAAGTCCAAGCTGCACAGAGCACTGGTAAAAGCAAGGTTCCAGGAACTGATGAAATACAAATTGAGATGTTTGAACATACAGATTCAGTGCTGAGTTGCTCCCTAGTTCATGCCAGAAAATTTGGGAGACCAAATTTTTGTTATCGGGCCAATTGATTTGATGAGATTCATATTCATGATAGTTTCAAACAAAGGTGATCCAATAGAATGCCGAAATTAACAAACAATATTGTTAATATCACATAAAGTAAAATTTTGTTGAAGATAATTAAAATATTGGTGCAGCAGTAATTATTAAGGAAATACTGGTAATCCAAGTCAGATTAATAAACGTACATAAAATGTGAGATATCATCATTGATGTCAGATGGATCTTGACTGAAAGCAGAGAATATCAGAAAGATGTTTACCTGTGTTTTACTGATTATTCAAAGACATTCAGCTGTGTGAATCAAAACAAATTATGGATAACATTGTGAAGAATAGGAATCCCAGAACACTGACTTGTGCTCATGTGGAACCTGTAAATGACAAGCGGTGGTTGGTCAGAAAGAGCAAGGGGGTACTAAATGGCTTAAAATGGCTTAAAGGTGTTTGTCAAAGCTATCCTTTCACCATGCTTATTCAATCTCTATGCTGAGCAAATAATCCTAGGAAATTTACTATATGAAAAAGAACATGGGATCATCAGAGAAAGACTCATTAACCTGTGATATACAGATGATACAGCCTTCCTTGCTGAAAGCAAAGAGGACTTGAAGCACTTACTTCCTGATGAAGATCAAAGACTACAACCTTTATATGGATTGTATGTTAATAGAAAGAAAACAGAAATTCTCACAGCTGAACCCATAAACAACATGTTAAACAGAGAAAATACTGAAGTTGTCAGGGATTTAATTTTACTTGGGTCCACAGTCAACATCCATGGAAGCAGCAGGCAGGAAATTACATGATGTATTACATTGGGAAGGTTTATTATATGAGATCTTTTTAAAGCTTTAAAAAGCAAATATGTCATTTTGAAAACTAAGGTGCACCGGACCCAAGTCATGCTATATTCAATGGTCTCATATACATGAACAAGCTGGAGACAATGGATAATGAAAATCGAAGAACTGATGCCTTTAAATTGGGGTATGGTGAAGACTACTAAATATACCATGGACTGCCAGAAGAATGAACAGATCTGTGTTTGAAGAGATAAAGAAAGAATGTTCCTTAGAAGTGAGCATGGTGTGACTTCTCCCATACTTTAGACATGTCATCAGGAGCGACCAATCCCTGAGAAGGATGTCATGCTTGGTAAAATAGAGGGTCAGTGAAAAAGAGGAAGATCTTCATGGAGATGGACTGACACAGAGGCTGGACACAACGATCAATGTCCACATTGACACAAGAATGGACTCAAACATAAAAACAATTGTGAGAATGGTGCAGGTCTGGGTAGCATTAAGTTTTGTTGTACATGACACAGTTATGAGCCAAAACTGGTTGGATAGCACCCAACACAGACATGGACACCAACTACCACCAACCACCCATCACCACCACCAGTTACCTACCATCATCACCCAACAACTACCACCACCATAATAAACTACTACCACCACCATAACAAATAAGAACAACAATAACATCCATTGTACAGGTTAAGAATTCTTAAAGTGAACCACCAATGCCTTCCATAACTACTCAATTGTTAAGTAGCTTCAAGTTGGTCCCAACTCATAGTGACTCTGTATAGATTTTACGAGGCTGTAAATCTTTGTGGGAGCAGAAAGCCTCATCTTGCTCCTGCAGAGCAGCTGGTGGGGTTGAACTGCCAGTGAATCTGGTTCACAGTCCTGTGTTTATCCTACAGTGTTTATCCACCGCATTACTTGTAACTACTCTAGATAAACAGAATTCTACAAGATCTATGTATTCTATGGTGTTGTCTGCAGATCTGCAGTAATGGAGCTTCATAGAAACACAAAAGTTATGAAACTTCAGGAACGTTTTGTTAATGATTCTGTTGGCTTAAGTCATGTTTGCTCTAACACAGATCAGCCTGGTTAGAAGATTTAATTAATGTTCCATTACAATCACATTTTGTTTCCAGAAAATAAAACTGGATAGACTGAGGCTGCTTTCTAGTTAAATTCTCCTGCCTCAAACTTTAGAGCTTTCTAAAAGTGGAGTCTACTATGAACTAGGAATTAATAGATTATGAGACAAACTTCTTTTTCTCCCTAGGAATTGCATGAATGTGGAAGCCACCTCTTTGTCCCCTTCTGACTAGGTGTATTGGGACATTTTATAATTCAGGTATTAAATGACTTTTCAGTGGAAGCGGTGATGTTTTTATTTCACATCTTTTTATGGCATTTTATCTGAAATGTGTTGTACATTTGGAATGTGGGAGCTGGCGTCTTCAGAGTCATAGGGACTGAAGCTGAGAGCCTCTTTAAGCTTGGTTGGGGTCTATAGAACGGGAAAAGTCAGTGGTTAGTTTTCAAGATAAAGCTGGCTTTATATTCTCCCAGCCACCCTTTCATTGCCCTCTCTCCCCTATTCCACATGCCATGCACTGCCGGCAAACAAGATGAGTGCCCAGATGTTGTGCTGTTTTCCTATAGGGATAATTGCAGCCATCCCATGCTGCAGAAGCTATTCAGGTGAGTAACAAGCCCAGATTTCATTAATTAGCAAGAGGCCTTGAGAAGCTGTAAACACAGCTGCCACGGGCTCAGAAGGCCTGCCTGCATATGGCAAGTGAGGAAATGTAGGGTGGTAACACAGCCTTGTTGTCTGTTTCTCCCATAGCTGAATTTGAGAGCAGATCCTTGCAGGAAAGCCAACATCAACATGGTGGTCTCTAGAGGTACCTATAAGAAGCAGGGTTCTTCTCGCCTGAAGTTTTTATACTTAGAGCAAAGCAAGAATAGAAGATAGTCTTGGAAAAAAAGGGGGTGGGGAGAGAATGGCAGCAACCATTTACAAAAGAGCATACTGTCAAGGCATTGAACAGTATGTTTTAGTGAGTTCTTTAAGAGACTTGATAACTAACCATTTCAACTGTCTTTTAGTAGTAGTTAGTTATCCTTCAAGGAGCTTTGATAGTGTAGTAGATTATGAGCTGGCTCCTAACTACAAGGTTAATAGTTTGAATCTACCAGTTGCTCTGTGGGAAAAAGGTGAGGCTTTCTGCTCCCATAAAAATTTGCAGCCTCGGATGCCCTGTTTAGGATCACTATGGCACATAACCACGACCACCACCACCATTTACCTAGATATTGCAAACAATTAACTCACTCAACTGCTACCTAAAAGGTTATCATTTGATGTCCACCTAGAAATGCCTCAGAAGAAATACCTGGAGATGATAATTCAGAAGAACGAGCCACTGAAAACCCAGTGGAGCATAGTTCTACTCTGACAAACATGAGGTTGCCATGAATTGGAATCATCTAGAAGATAATAGTTTACTGAACTTATTTTTCACCTCAAACTGGCCATGGCAGTTCTGTTTCTGATATAGACACATTCATCCTTTTAGGAGACAAAGTATGTTTGATATCTGAGAATGACAACACCTTTATTGTCTAGAGAATTAGAGTTTATTAAAAATGTGCACATTTAACTTTTCATATGAACTCATTTACTTCTCATCAGTCCCAGCTGAAAGGTGAAGAAAGTAAGATCCAGAGAGTCTAGGCAACTTGCACAAGGTCCTACAAGAAGTAAGTGACAAGGCTAGAAATGAATGGACTTTCAGTCTTTGCCTTCTATACTCTTTCTTTCCACTACACCCCAGAAGTCCCACGGGATGTCTGAGAGAGGCACACATTCATAATGAAGTCTGACTGTTGGCCTGGGACATTGGAATCTCTCACAATGCTTCTGGAAGCAGGGCCCAGCCTTGCTGACTAGCATTTCCCGTGTCAGTATTTGGACCAACACTCAGAGCTCACTGACAGCATGTTCCAGTAGCAGAAAAAAGGAAACACAGGAGGCAGCTTGTTTGTAATTAAAATTTAGAGGAAAACAGGAAAATAAGTAGACTCACAGGCTGGCCAAAGACGATGTTGATTTGATGAATTTCTTCCTGCTCTGGCAAAGTATTTTCAATTCATGCTTCAGAAGGCCCACAATCTGTTTAATGTTCCTGGAATTTCAATAGTGGGCTCTCTGATCAATTCAATCTGATCTCTCTATATTTGGGTGGTCTGCAGGCACCATGGTGGAAGCTTGGGGAAGGGGAATTAGAAATAATTAAACCATACTTCCTGCTTCTGAGTCACTTCCAGTCTTGTGGGAAAGACTGACTTGTAAACAACTTTGTGGAACATGAGGCAGAATGAAGTAAGTGCTATGACTCTGAAAAATTAAGTGACATGTGAGCCCTGGTGGTGTAGTGGACTAAGCATTGGTCTGTTAACCACACAGACAGTGGTTCAGACCCACCAGCCACTCCACAGGAGAAAGACGAGACTGTCTGGTCCCATAAAGAAACTTCATACAGGGTTGCTATGAGTTGGAATCAACTCAGTGGCAGTGGATTTTTGGTTTAATTGCAATCATAATGCCACAAATTGTTTGATGCCTTGGAATAGGAATATGATTGGAAATAATTATAACTTTTCACTTCTTGCTAAGCCAGGAAAAGAAACTGGGTACTAATGCCTATTACAAAAGTGATTCTCAAAAGCTTTGGATAAATGTGAATAGTTTCAGCAGTCTTGTGACCTTGAAGAGGGAGGGGTGGCTTGGGGCCAACCTGATGTTTGGGTATTCCCTGGAGTCGTGGTGTGTGTCTCCAGCTCTTCTCAGTAGCCTTGGCTGAACACTCATCTGGCAAGAGTTTTGTTCCCTGCCTAGCAGAGATGGGTTGGAGTTTTTTGATAATGTTTCACTTCAGCAAGTCTCCACATGAGCCTCTGATCTAGTGTTGGAACAAAGCAAGGGCTAAGGAAGGCCCCCACTTGGAATGAGTCAGGCAGAGTCTGATGCTGTGTTTCTTGTTAAACACCATTCCCCTCCAGGTATGCACTTTTCCCCAATAGTCAAACTCTGTCAACACAAGTCTGGGCTTCCCTCTCTACACTTAGGCAAATACTCTGTCAATGGAAAGAAAGGAAAAAAAAGACCATGGCTGGAGTTTGAAACCTATGCTTTCAGTTGAAGGATCAAGAGCCCTTCAACTTGTCAAACATTGTTTGAGTTTTGTAGAACAAACCCTGGAGTTTAAGCTACATCCTCAAATTCAATATTTGGCACCTGATAATAATCACTGGTGGATTCTTCCACTTGGTGTACCTATTGATTGCTTTGAGAGTTAGTAGCAGACTTTATCACAGGACTTAAAGAATTTATTTGAATGACCCCACCTTTTTTTAACTAGGGAAGAAGTGGAGGTTCAGAAATATTGATTATATGTGGATGGTTACTTGAAGAGTAGGGTGGTGCAAAATCCAGGGCTCTTAACTATATTAGCTATACACCGCCCTTGAACTGTACTAGTCTTAATTCTGCTTTTCATAGTATCACTATCCATTGTAATAAAATCATTTGTCTTGGATCAACTTGAAAACACATACTTAAGAAAGTAATTTGCTAATAACTAACTAAGGAGCTCTGGTAGCTTAGTGGTTACTAGTTGGGCTGCTAACCTCAAGGTCAGCAGTTCAAAACTACCAGCTGTTCTGCAGGAGAATGATAAGGCTTTCTGCTCCGTAAAGATTTATTATCTCAGAAACCTTATACAGGGTCGGTATGAGTGGGAACTGACTCCATACCACATAACCAACCAAAGAGTAACTAACTTTACCATTGTCCAACATCGTGACTCAATTTACCAGCATCTGTGAAATTTTGGTCAAGACTGAAAATTCTGGAGTCAGATTGCCTGGGATTGTATCTCAGCCACTCTACTTACTAGTTGTATAATCTTTGGAAGTTTTATTTACCTTTTTGTACCTCAATTTTCTTTTTCATAAATGAAGATATCAATTATCCCAATGTTGTTGTGATAATTGAAATAATATTTGTACAGAGTTCAGAACAGAGCTATACATAGCAAATGTATGTCATTATTCCTGATGTGGCACTGTAGGATAAGCACTGGACTGCTAACCAAAGGTCAGTGGTTCAAACCCTCCAGCTGCTCATTGGAAACCCTATACTGGGTCAAATTGACTTGATGGCACTTAACAGCAACAATCATTATTTCTATAGGAGCAGTGATTGGTTTGATAATATAGTTCTCCTCTTTTATTCCAGAGACCGGAGCCCTGTTGTGTCACTGTAGGATAATCACTGGACTGGTAACTTCAAGGTCAGGAGTTCAAATCCACCAGCCACTCTTAGAAATTCCATATAGATTGTGATGAGTTGGAAGTGACTCAATGGCAAATAACAAAAACAACAACATGCTGGAGACAGGCTCAATCCCTGACCAATGCACGTTCTTGCCCAGCCATCATTTGCTTGCTATTGGAGAGTTGCATGTTTCTATGATGTTGAATAGATTTCAGCAGTTTCTAGACAAAGGTAGACTAGGAAGAAAGGTCTGGCCTTCTGCTTCCAAAAATCAGTCACTGAAAATGGTATAGATCCAATGGTCTGATCTGCAACCAATCTTAGGGACGGTATAGACTGGAGAACTTTTTGTTCTGTTGTGCATGAGTCAGGGTTAACTTCATGGCATCTAACAATAACACCAATCACTATCACTAATGGTCTTGTAAAGAAATGTTCCTTTTGGCTCTGACGTTAGTCTATCACTCTCTTTACTTCAGCTTCCCCATCTGTGAAATAAAATTCTTCCTGCTGCATCATTAAAAATGAAATAAACTCATTTATATGCTGAGCAATGGGATCACTTTTCTACTTGTTAATTTATTCACTGATGAATGAATATTTATTGAGTGCCACATATGTGCCCATGAGCAAGACAGACACAGTTCCCTGGCTATGAATTTACAGTCTATTGGGCACACAGAAAATTAAACAGGTAGTTACAGTAAAAGATGTTAAGTGTTATGGAAGTTAATGTATGGGGTAAGGCAAGAAAAGGCGAACTTAAGCCAAAACCCAGCTAAGCAGACAATGAAGTGAAAAAGCATGACAGCATCAATGTCATGCTTTTCCTCGGAATTAAGCAGACAATGATGTGAAAGAATAGTTGCTAGGAAGGCTGAACAGAACACAGGAAAACCTAGAGATTAGAGAAAGCAAGGTGCCTAGAGGAAAAAAAGTGGTTCTACTATATTTCATCTACTTTGAGACACTGTTGAGTTTTCTTGTTTTTAAAAGTTTTTGTGTGTAAATTGAGTGAAGGTTTACAGACAAGACCATCAATATTACAATCAACAAATCCTACACCTTGTTCCATCTCAATGACTGCAATCCCCTCCATGTAGTAGTGATCCTGCTTCCTCCCTATGGTTCCTATTTCCATTCCACCTACCTTCCCATCCTTTCTCAACTTTGTCCTTAAGGAAATGTTGCCTGTATGTGATGGATCATTCTATAGAGAGAATACCATGTCCCCTTGTATACCTGTACTTGTTGTCCCCTTGTATACCTGTATACTGTTTGGCTGACAACTGGACCACAAAGGTGAGTTCCTTTCCAGTCCTGAAGGGTGGTTGAGGGCCACACTCTCAGGTTCCTCTAGTTTCTTACATACCAGTTCAGCCTTGTCTTTATTTTATTTTATTTTATTATTAATGACTTTGAGTTTTGTTCTATATTCCCTCCTACTCTATCCTGGATCTTCTAATGTGTTCCTTTTCAGAGCTCTTTGTAGTGGTAGCCAGGCGCCATCTAGTTCTGGGCTTAGAGTCATAGAGACTAATGTTCACATGTTTCATTAGTCAATCAGGCTAATTGATTCCAAGCATCTTTACATCACATGAATTTTGTTTTTGTTGTTAAATGACATCTATCAGTTTTGCCTCAATAGTGGGCCTATCTGAGGAGTGGGTTTGAGCTGCTGACCTTGTAGTTCAAATCAACCTTGTGGTCCAGTGCTTATCCTATAGCATCACATCAGGGCTCCCTATCAAGCATAGCAAAATAAAAATACATTAAAATCTGTGAAAGCTGGAAACCTGCCAGAGAAGAAAAACACAAGTCTTTTCGACAAACAGGAACCATAGAAAAGTGGTAAGGTTGCCCCCTGTTAAAGACGGAAAACTGGCAGGACCCAGGAAAGTAAGGCAGTCTTGTCAAGTTCCGGCTTTCACAGGTTTCACTGTAGAGATGAAATAATTTCGTTTCAGTATTCTTCAAACTTCACTTTCAGAGCTAGATTCTTTTGAAAGGCTTTCTGATTTAGGGGCATCAATGTCATGCTTTTGCACACAATAAGGTCAAGAACATTGATAATACAGCATTTAAAAGAATTCATGGAAATGAAGCCATTAGGACTGGGCTTTTAAGAGCTTTGCAGTCTTGTGGATTTATCCTACTTTTTCATTCCCCCTTCACCACTTTCCCTACCCATTGGTTCCTAGAGGTTAAAAGGATAGCTCACTATTGTTTCTCGGATTTTTAGCTCTAACCCATTCTGACAGTTTTGAAGCTGCTACTTCTGAAGTTTGTGCGTTGTCAACACTGTCATCTTTATGGTAACAGAGTGCCACACTTTTCTCTCCTGCAGTGGCTGCTGGCTTTGAACCCACCAGTGACCTTATGGTCAGCAGTTGAATGTTTTAACCACTACATGTCCAGGGCTCCTTGACGTCTGAGCGGCCATGGCAAAAGTCATCACAGCCGTTGCCTGCTCCACAGTGATATGTACCAACCTGAGAGGTGTTAATATGTGAAAAAAACAAACAAACAAACAAAACGCGTAGCCTGAAACGTGATGAAATATGGCGGAAGCAGAAACTGTATGTGTGTGTGTATTTTGCAGGGGGAGGAGTGAAAAAATGGCAGCAAGTGTTCAGATCAAATACATGAAGTAGTTTTGACTTTATTCTAAAAGAATTAGTTAAGCAGAGGTATGATAGCTCTATTTAGTGTAAAATAGATTTGATCGTGAGTAAGACTAGATTTTGTGGGCCCAGGAAAAGGAAGACCATGTAGGATCTCTGCATTGTAGGTTACTGTCATAAAAAGATGAGGAATGAGTCTCATTACTTTAGGGGCTCTTAGTGGGGGCTTTAGTAGCGTAGTGGTTACAAATCTGGCTGTGAACCTCAAGGTCAGCAGTTTGAAACTACCAACTGTACCATGGGAGAAACCTGAGGCTTTCTGTTCCTGTAAAGATTTATAGCCTCGGAAACCCCATACAGGGTCACTGTGAGTCGGAACCAACTCCAAGGCACATCACCACCATCACCATTGAACACTGAAAGTACCATGGACTGCCAGAAGAACAAACAGCTTTGTTTTGGAACAAGTACAGCCAGAATGCCGTTTAGAAATGAGGATGGTGACTCTTCATCTCATGTACTTAGGACATGTTATCAGGAGGGACCAGCACCTGGAAAAGGGCATGATGCTTGGTGAAGTAGAGAGTCAGTAAAAACAAGAAGAGCACAGTGAGACAGACTGACACAGTGGTTACAACAATGGGCTCAAACATGACAACTGTGAGTATGGTAAGGGACCAGGCAGGGTTTTGTTCTATTGCGCCTAAAGTCACTGAGTCAGAACCAACTGGCCTGCATCTAACAACAGCATAACAAAAGATACAATGACAAACAGTGCTACTCTAGTATCTCCAGCTCCAATAAATATGAAGAGGAGGATCAATGTGGTGCTTCCTGGTCTGACTGAGAATCTGGCAAAATCGGTTTGCAGTAGAATTCTCAGGTCTAGAAGAGAACATAATTGGCAAGCCTAGGATCTTGCAGTTTCTGCGCCGACAACCTTGTGAAGTGGGTTTAAAAATAATTTTGAAAAGCACGTTTTGGAAGTTAGTCTATAAAGATGGTCACCATCTCTTTCTTCCATTCTTATGTGTGTACCGGAGCCTCACATCTACAGGTAGAACCTGCCATTCTTTCCTGGAAACCTGGCTGGCTTTATGCCTTACTTTAACTACTAGTATGCAGTTGAAATTATATTGGTCTGTAGGCTTTCAGATGATAGGCAGCTACGTTTCCTCCCTTTTGCAAAATGGCCACAATGTAAATAGTCAGAATATAATTTCATTTCATTCATGGGAAAACAGATAGAACCAAACGGAGAGATGTTTTGACTAGTAATTGACAAAAGTGTTTAGATCATTCTGTAAAGCTGAGCAATATTACAGATTAAAGAATACAAAGGGGCAATCACAACTAAACGCAATGTGAAATCCTGTATGGGATCCTGATGCTATAGTTAGGTGCCACTGAGTTGGTTCCAACTCAGAGCGAGCCTTTGTATGGCAGAATTAAATAAGCCTGGTCCTGCATCATCCTTATAATTGGTGTCATGTTTGAGCCCATTGTTGCAGTCACTGTGTCAATCCATCGCATTGGGGGGGGGGGTCTTCTTTTTTTCTAATGTCTTTAACTTTGTCAAGCCTGATGTCCTTCTCCAGGGAATATGCCCAAAGTTGGTGCACTTCCAACACAGAAGTGCACTTTTGTCAGTCTATGATACTTTCAATATCAGTTACCAACACCAAAATTCAAAGGCATAAATTCTTCTGAGGTCTTCCTAATTCATTGTTCAGCTTTTACATGCATATGAGACAATAAAAATATCATGACTTGGGTCAGTTGCTCCTTAGTCCTCAAACTGACATCTTTGTCTAGAACACTTTAAAGAGGTCTTTGCAGTAGATTTGCCTAATATAACAAGTCCTTTGATTTGTCAACTTCTGTTTCCCTGGGTGTTGATTTTGGATCCAAGTAAAATGAAATCTTTGACAAATTCAGTATCTTTTCCATTTATTGGTCCAGTTGTGAAAAAAAAAATTAAAAAAAAAAAAATGTTGAAGTGCAATCCATACTGAAGGTTGAAGTCTTTGATCATCATCTGTTAGTACTTCAAATCCTCTTTGTTTCCTGCAAGTAAAATTGTGCCATCGGTTGTTGGGTCTACCTCCAATCCTGGTGCTGTGTTCTTTTTTATATAATCCAGTTTCTTGGATTATTTGCTCAGCACATAGATTGAATAAGTATGATGAAAGGATACAACCTTGCTGCGTACCATTCCTGATTTTAAGCCATTCAGTATTCACTGTTCAGTTTGAACAACTGCCTCTTGGTTTATTAAAGGTTCCTTATGAACACAATGAAGTGTTCTGGTATTTCCATTCTTTTCGGTGTTATCTATAATTTGTTAGGATCCAAACAATCAAATTATTTTCCATAGTCAATAAAGCACAAGTAAACATCTTCCAGTATTTCCTGCTTTCAGGCAGGATCCATCTGACGTCAGTAATAATATACTTTATTCCATGTCCTCTTCTGAACCTGGTTTGCATTTCTGCAGCTCCCTGATTGATGTACTGCTGCAACCATTTAAAAATGATTTTCAGCAAAATTTTACTTGCATGTGATATAAATGATATTGTTTCATGATTTCTGCCTTCTACTGGGTCATCTTTCTTTGGACTTGGCACAAATATGGATCTCTTCCAATCAGTTGACTAGGCAGTGTCTGCCAAATTTCTTGGCAGAGAGGAGTGAGTACCTACAGTGCTGCATCAGTTGATTGAAATATTTCAATACTACTGGTTCTTGAACTGGTTGGGCATTGACCAATTTTTTTTTTGTACAGTGACTCTCTGTATTCCTTCCATCTTCTTTCAATGCTTCCTGCATCATTCAATATTTTGCCTATAGAATCTTTCAGTACTGCAAATCAAAGCTTTTTCTTCAGTTCTTTCAACTTGAGAAATGCCGAGCATGTTCTTCCCTTTTGGTTTTCTGACTCTAGGTCTTTGCACATTTCATTATAATAATTTACTTTGTCTTCCTGAGCTGCCCTTTGGAATTTTCTCTTTTGTGAATTTTTTTATTGTGAACTGAATTCAGGTTCACAGCGAAGATCATCAGTTTTATATTCAACAAATCACACATATTGCTCCTTCTCAATGATTGTAATCCCTCCATGTAACAACAGTTATTTCAATTCTTCCCTGTGGTTCCATTCTAACCCTCTTCTCGTCCCTTCTCAACTTTGTCCTTAGGGAAAAGTTGCCCTTTTGATCTTGAATGATCAGCCTTCTCTCCTAGTGAGCATTCAATCTACTTCTCTATCTCTTCATCTGAAGGGTTTAGGGACTGCCATCTGCATCTGTTTCATTTGGTTTCCCATATCTTTGTTGTAGAGGGTCTATATAGGTTTATTGTCTAGTCTGCCATCTTGCTGCCAGTGCCACCAAATAACAAAGGGTCACTCCAGCTACCAGCTCCCTTTGCCATTTTCTGTTCAGCTCTTTGACTTCTTCATTTCTTCCATCATTTTAGTTTCTTTATGTTCAACAGCAAGTTTCAGAATCTCTTCTGACAATCACTTTGGTCTTTTTACTTTCCTGTCTTTTAAATTACCTTTTGCTTTCTTTCTGTATGTTGTTCTTGATGTCATGCTACAACTCTTCTGGTCGTTTGTCATTGGTCCCTATTGTACCAAATCTATTCTTGAGATAGTCTCTAAATTCAGGTGGGATACACTCACGGTCCTATTTTGGCTCTTGTGAAACTGTTTTAATTTTCTTTAACTTCCATCTGAACTTGCATAGCAGCCTAGTTTTTGTTGATGACTCAGATGTAGTTGATGTTATTCCTATGTGTTCCATATGGTGAGGTCCATGTATATAGTCAGTTTATATAGTTTAAAAAAAAAAAAGGATCAAAAGGAATCACAAAGAATAGGTTGCTGGTGCTGCAAAAGTCTATTGTGTGATTTCCAGCCTCATTTCTATCACCAAGGCCATAATTTCTAACCACTGATCCTTCCTCTTTGTTTCCAACTTTTGAATTCCAATCAATAGTATTTATCAATATATCTTGATTGCATGTTTGATCAGTTTCAGACTGATCAAATGAAGATCAAGGAGCACAGCCTTCATATGGAGTGCATCTCAATGTAAAGAAAACAAAAATCCTCACCACTGGACCAATAAACAACATTCTTATCAATGGAGAAAAGATTGAAGTTGTCAAGGACTTCATTCTTTTTGGATCAACTATCAACACTCATAGAAGCAGCAGTCAAGAAATCAAATGACGTATTGCATTAGGCAAATCTGCTGCACAAGACCTTTTTTAAGTGTTGAAGAGCAAAGATGTTAGCTTGAGGACTAAGGTGCGCCTGACCCAAGCCATGGTATTTTCAATAACCTCACATGCATGCGAAAGCTGTACAGTGATTAAGGAAGACCGTAGAAGATTTGATGCATTTGAGTTATGGTTTTGGAGGAGACTATTGAAAGTACCATGGGCTTCCAAAAGAACTAACAGATCTGTGTTGTAAGAAGTACAGCCAGAGTGCTCCTTGGAGGCCAGGATGGCCAAACTTTGTCTCTCATATTTTGGACAGATTGTCAGGAGGGACCAGTTACTGGAGAACAATTATCATGTTTGGTAAGGTGGAGGGTCAGAGAAAAAAAGGAAAACCCCCAGTGAGATGGATTGGCCAAGTGGCAGCATCAATGGGCTCAAGCGTGGCAATAATTGTGAGGCTGGCCCAGGACCAGGCAGTGTTTCATTCTGTTGTGCATAGGGTTGCTATGAGTCAGTTCTGACTCGCTGGCACCTAATGACAACAACAACATAAATTATGGTTGGCTTAAGTCACTGTTTCAGGATGGTTTGCTATGGAGCAGCAGGTAACTAGAAAACCAGTATGACAGAGGTAGCAGCTCTGATGGTCCTAATAGAAATTCTCTGAAGATGGGGCTGTTGGAAAACAGGGCTGATTCCAAGACTGGGGAGGAGGTGACTTTTCCTGTGATCATATCTGAAGGGACTAAAAGACCTTTGACATCCAAACAACCTCTTTACTGGTTTGTCTTTGTTGTTGTTAAGTGCTATCCAGTCGGTTCTGACTCATAGTTACCATGTATGGGGTTTCTGAGGAACAGCTGGTGGGTCTGAAATGCCAACCTTCTGGTTCCCAGTCCAGTGCTGATCCTACAGGACCATACCAGTTTACCTTAAATTCTGAAATGCCCATAATCAGCAAATCCATTAATTTAAGTTAAGTGCCATACAAATATTTTAATAACATTAGTTCTGGGAGATGCACCATACATGCACACAAAAATATTTTCTTTAAGTTTGAGAAATAATTACTGAATTTCTCTACTTTTTGAACATTCCCAATGAACATCAATATAGGAAGGGTATTGAGAAACCCTCCAGTAAAGAAACCCAGATAGCCTTATATAATCTAGCATTTAGTTCCCAAATGCATTGAAACACAAAACCCTAAAGGAGTGTATGAAAGAATTTTTTGAAGAAAGATACATTCTTGTTGTTAAGTGTTGTCTAGTCATTTCTCACTCAACAACCCTATCTAGGGTTTCTGAGAAGCAGCTGGTGGGTTTGAACTGCCAACATTGCAGTTAGCAGTCCAGTGAATTGTGAACTGGTAGAGATATCAAGTAGCAAAAATCAAACCCCTGTATCTAGAAGAGTTAAAAAGGTTGCTGAATGCTAGGATTGTTATAAACAGATCTTACACAGTGGGAGACAGGTCAGACTCAGTGATCCCTAAACATCCTTTCCAATTGCAAAAGTGTGTCAGTCTATGGAAAAGCATGTTTGAGTCAAGGTTCCTAGTTACAAATAACAGAATCCACACTAAGTAGTTTAGGCAGAAAGGTATTTATTACAGGACATTCATCAGTTTTATCAGGTTTTAATGAGGGCAGGAAAACTTGTTTGATGTTGTACAGTCAGAATGACGCAGCAAGAGAAAATTTCAACCACAATATGAAAGAAACCCTTCTAGAAAAAATACGACCTGAAATAAATTTCACCTTTTGTTACCTGTGAGGCCAAAACCTCAGTTATGCTACCCAGAAGCACCAAGTATCCCAGAAGAGCTCTTCTCCTAGAGCGAGGAGTGTGGCCACTACGTCATGTTACTTTGTGTCACTTCCGTTTTCCAAAGTTTGAGCGGATGAGTTTCTACACAGACGATGTCACATGCCATTCTAGGTGCAAAGGACTCTGGGGATTGTAGATTAATTTTTCATTCTTGCTCATATTATAGTAATAATTAAATTGACTAATGGAGTGCTGGTATAGCACTGAACTGCTAACCAAAAGGTTGGCAGTTCAAACCCACAGCCCCTCCTCAGAAACTCTATACAGGGTGTTTATGAGTCGGAACCTAGTCGAAGGCTCTTTACAACAGTAAGGTATGGGGGTCCTGGTGTGGCTCTGTAGGATAAGTGCTGGGTTGCTAGTCACAGGTTGGTGGTTCAAACCCAAGAGCTGCTCCTTGAAAACCCTATACAGGGTTGCCATGAGTCAGAAGTGACATAACAGCACTTATTAAACTAAGGTATGAGTCAGAACCAACATCATAACAGCATTTTTCAAAATAAGTTATGAGCCTCACTATTTGGTCTTAAGTTCCTTTTTTCCTGGTGGTTAAGAACTTTGGTTCTGAAATAAAACTGCCTGTTTTTAAGCCACAGCTTTACTTTTACTTTCTTCTCACATTGTGCCAGTTAATTAACTGATTTAGTTATTTTTTCATTGTATATTAGGGAATAATAGCAGTGTCTATCTCATAAAACTTTTGTGAAAATTAAGAAGATATGCAGAAAGCTATGTGGCACATAATAAGCACTCAATATATGAATCAAACTCATTTTCTGCTTCATCTTGGGACAGGAAAGCTGCCCCAGGGATCTAGCTTACTAGGACTGATTCCTTGACATCTCACTAGCTCTTTTCTGCTATCTTTGTCGTTAAGTACTTTCGAGTCAGTTCTGTATAGGGTTTCCAAGGCTGATGAGTTTGAACTGCCAATCTTGCAGTGCCACACATGACTCCATTCCTGCTATCTTACCCACCACCATTTAGGAGGATATTCCATTCATGTTTTCCCTTGCTAAGACCCATCCCTTCTTAAAAACAGATAGTTTTGGTCATAGAAGCATGAGGCTATTTCTGGATCTGTCTTTAGGGTTTAGACTTCAATTGTACTCAGGGGTCTGCCTGGACCCTAAAGCACTCTTCCTTGGTTATAGTTTTATAATGAGAGAAACAAGCATTGGAGCTATTCAGAGTTGAATTCAAATACTGTCTCCATCACTTACTGGCTGTGTGATTTTAGGCAAATTATTTCTTTGGTCTGAAACTTTGGTTCCTAAGTTCAGTAGGATTAATATTTTTACCATAAAGTTGTTATGGAGAAATAACTGGATATTGTGTGACACAGTTCTTAGGACATAGCAAGGGCTTTGTAGCTGGCATTCCACCTTCTCTCCACTCTTCTTTCTCTCTTAAACTCTGTTTAAAAGTACCATTTGCTCTACGAATATGTCTGTGGCAGCACTAGAGTAGAGGCTGGACTTTGGGTTTGTTCTAACCCCAGAAATCCTCTGGATGTTGTGATTTTTTTTCAGTGCAAGGGAAAATATCAGTGTGTTCCCTTGCATGTTTCTTGTAGAAGTGGAACTCAGCGAAAATTCTGGGAGTGGAGAGGTCACATTAACTGTGTTCTGCTTGAGAGGTTTTGCTGTGTCTCTTCATATTAAACAGGTCAGTCCTGTACTTCTTGCTTGCAATTGATATTTTACTCTTCTACTTAATAAGTTATCTCTCCTCAGGGTCCTGAAGGACTTCATACAACTTCTGGGACTCTCCATTGAATATCAGTACTTTTTGTTTGTTATCACCACAATGCTGGATTTATTATCTCAGTTGTAGGGAATAGAGCTCAAAGGATCACACTTTAATGTCAGCTAGATCTAAGCTGAAATCCTGGGCTGTGGTAAGCTGAACAAATACTATTAGAGAGTCTCAGTGCAGCATGAAGAGTTAGAGTTGGTCAGAGACACTGATGCCCATAGCTCTTGGGTAGTTGAACAGGACCTAAAATAAAGTAACTACAGACTCCTACGGATGGTTTCTTCATGGCTGCCAGCACTCGTAGGGCACTGTGCTCTAAAAATGGTATCTTTTTCTATTTATGCCTTGTCAAAAATGAATATTTAAAAATAACATATATCCTATAAAGTATGTTGAATTTAAAATAATGAATATATGCAAAATATGCAGGACAGAACCTGGCACATATTAAGTAATATATGTTAGTGATTATCATTTTTAGGTATTACAATATAAAGGAAGGTACATGCACATTTTAATCTTTAGGTTATAACTACTATGTTATTTATTGATGACATTGTTCCAGCTTTGATCATTGGGAGTTTTCTTATGCTTATTCTTATTACTTAGCTCCTGCCAACCTTTGGCATGCTTCCGCCCTTGTTTTTGAATACCCCTTTATTTTCTAGCACGATAAGATCATTCAGGCCTACCTTGCATTTATCCAAGTCTCACCTCTGGAATTAGTCATTTCTCCAAGGATCCCTGGCTCCTTTCATTGGCCTTGTTTGCTGTTAAGTGCCATCGAAGTGGTTTCCACTCATAGCAACCCTGTGTAGCGTTTATAAGGAGCTACTGGTAGGTTTGAACCACTGACCTTGTGGCTAGTAGTTCAGTGCTTATCCTACAGTGCCATACCAGGACTCCTTTTATTGGAGATCGAGGCACTGATGGAGCCGCTAATTTTGATCCAAATAAGTGTGTCATGGCAATGTCTGTTAGAGGAAACACTGTGTTAAATGCAATAGGTAAGGCATTATGGGACATGGGATGTTGTTGGTGTTGTAAAGTGCCATTGAGTCAGTTCTGACCCATAGTGACCCTGTATAGGATTTCTGAGGAGCAGCTGGTGAGCTTGAACTGCTGACCTTGCGGTTCAAGCAACTTTGCAGTCCAGCCCATTAACTCACAGCACCATACCAGGACTCCAGGGTAGGGGATAGGATAATAATATCAAGCTAAGGCCAAAGAAAGAATGTGGTTACTGAAACTTGAGTATCTCAAGAAGGGAGTGGTGCTGAGGGGAGTTCATGGGAGAAACTGAAGATGTTATAGGCAGGGTGGACCCAATTATTCTGGCATAGATATTTTAAAGGTTCTTGATCTGTTTAGGATTGTGCTGTCAACTACTGGGTAATAAATGACCTCCCAAACACTGTTGTGTGGCACTGTGGGTTAATGTGCTGTGCTGCAAAGTTGGCTTAAACTGCAAGGTTGGCAGTTCCAGCTCACCAGCTGCTCTTCAGAAACCCTATACTGGGTCCAAATGGGTCAGAACTGACTTGATGGCATATAGCAACAACAAAAACACTGTTGGTTAATAAAGCAACAATTACTTTAGTATCTCTCTTGGTTTCTGTGGGTGGGAATTCAGGGAAAAGTTCTTTTGCTGATGATTCTGACTTTTGGATGTAATTTCAGTCAATTGTGGTTGGAGCTGGAGGAGTAGAGGTCTGGAGCAACCAAGGACAAACTAGGTATCTCTTTCTTATCTCAAGGTTCCTTATGTGTTATCTCTCATCCCTATGGCATGATGGTCTCAGAACATCTGGGCTACTTAACATGGTAACTCAGGCTCCAGTGCAAGTATTCCAGTGGATAAAGCAGTAGAACCTTGGAATTTCTTTCTACTGCTTTCTATTTCATCATGTTCAAGAAACACAGTCAGATTCAAGGGAGTTAGTGGTGGTGGTGCATAGACCCATCTCTTAAAGGGGGAAGTGTTAAGGTCATATTATAAGATGAGTATGTAGAATGGGAGACTTTGTTTTGTCCATCTTTGGGGAAAAAACTTTTACAACACATCCACTTTAGTTTTACCATCAAGATTTCTTATATTTGATAAGTGCCCCAAACTGTCGAAAGGTGATCGGCGCTGCTCTAAAATCATGCAGCTTTATTTGGCTTCTTTCTCTATCTCTTGTCTTCTAAATTACAGTGTCTTGGTTTCTTAGGGTTCGTTTCCTATCCAGTATTATTCATCTGGAGTCTTGTTGTGGTGCTGCAGAATAAAGTACTGGACCACAAGGTCAGTGGCTCAAACCCACCAGCTGCTCCTTGGGAACCCTATACAGGGTCACCAAGAGTTGGAACTGACTTGATGGCACTTAAGAGCAACAGCATTTTTCATCTGCTTACCTATGACCTGTTTTCCACTTCTCCTTTGATGAGCATACAGATTTCCTTTAAAAAAGTTGTTTGCTCAGTGGAACATCTTAAATTTTAAAAAGCACTTAAAGAGAATACTTGGTGTGGTGTTATAGGATAAGCACTGGACTGCGAACCATAAGGACAGTGGTTCAAACCCATCAGCTGCTTCTTGGAAACCCTGTACAGGGTTGCTATGAGTTGAAATTGACTTGAAGGCACTTAATAGCAACAGATAAAGAGAAAAGACACAAACAAATATTGGAAAACACAAGGAAAAATGAATGACGATGGGAAAGACAGTGAGTGGTCTTGAAAGATGTGTGAGAGCCCACGAAGAAGAGAGTAGAAAATATTTATGAGCAGAAGAAACTATCAAAGAATGGGGAAAACCTCATTAGTGTTAAAATATTATCACACATCTATTTTCTATGAAATAGTGACTAGAGAGATCAAAGATAGGCATTGGCGAAGTCTTTAAACCATAAATGAGTACATGCAAAATTACATACAAATGGGGTAGAGTGTCCACAAAATTTAGGAGACTCACATAGAGGTGTTTGGCTCAAGCAGCTTTAAAATATACTGATATAGAATATCAGAAGCTTAGAGAGAGATTACTTTAAGGTCACATGCTGGTAGGAACAAGGGAGCTCTGGCAATGCTGTGGTGGGGGTGTGGGCTGTGATGTCACTTGTTCAGGTCATTGTACTATGTCCAAGTTTATCTTTTCCACGCTCCATTTCCCAAGACTGTGAGGTACCAAACTGTTCCGACCTTGCAAGTTTCTGCATATTTCTTCCTCTATTGTCCAAAGTGTCAATTCATTTTCCTGTGGCTCTTATTCAAACGTATTTATTCTGTGCCTCCCTATTTTGCAATTGCCATTGTTTTCTTGATTCCACCAGTGAGCTGTTAGCATACCCTCACCCAACAACACACACACTCAAGGCATTCGGAATCACATTTTCTTCTATGTACAAAGTAATACATTGAACGTGATAGTTCCACGGGCGAAAAAAAAAAAAAAAAAAAGGTATAAACAAAGCCTAGAGATTAAGAAACCTAGGACTTGAAGATGGAAGGACAGGAGTCAGTGGGTTCAGAAGGGAAAGCTTTCCTGTTAGTCAATAAGAAGGAGCTCTATTTTTCAGCGCCAACTCATAAAGACTGAGGAAGGAAGTACTCTGTGTGTGTATTTAAGACTTTGGGTTAATTTCCAGTGCAAACCACTAGATGGAGGTCCTGCCTAAAGAACACATTCAGGGGCTCCTCCTGATGGATGAAAAACGTGGTGAATTGGAACACCAGGTGTAACTGGAATCTACCCAAAGAGGTCTGTAACCTTATCTTGCTATCGGGCATACTTCATCTCTAACTTCCTCAGTGGTACTCGATTTCTCTCAAGAATTACCCCAAGTTTATTACATGTAGACAAAGAAATTTTAACTTTTTCAATGCTTCCATTCTTTTGATTACTGTAATAGCCAGCTTTGTCTTTTAGGTCCCATTTCATGAGCTTTAGGTGCTGCCTGTCTTGTGAAGAGCTCTTCCTTGTTACAGGAAACCTTACAAATTTAGGTAATCCGTTATAATCCAAAATCATTATGATCAAGTCATTTCTGATTCCTAGTGACCTTAAAGGACAGAGTAAAACTGCCCCATAGGGTTTTCAAGGCTGAAATGGTGTGGCACGTAGGCTAATCACTGGACTATTGACCACAGGCCATGGTATTTTCAATAACCTCATATACGTATGAAAGTTGGATAGTGAATTTGGAAGACCATAGAAGAATTGATGCATTTGAGTTATGATATTGGAGAAGAATATTCAAAGCACCAGGGACTGCCAAAAGAACAAATAGATCTGTGTTGGAAGAAGTGCAGCCAGAGTGCTCCTTGGAAGTCAGAAAGGTCAGACTTCATCTCTCATACTTCAGACATATTGTCAGGAGGGACCAGTCGCTGGAGAAGGAGATCATGTTTGGTAAAGTGGAGGGTCAGGGAAGAAGAGGAAGACCCCTAGCGAGATGGATTGGCACAGAGGCAGCAGCAATGGGCTCTAGCATAGCAACGATTATGAGGTTGGCACTGAATCAGGCAGTGTTTCATTTTGTTGTGCACAGGGTCACTATGAGTTGGTGCAGACTCAATGGCACCTAACAACAACAACATTAACCACAAGGTCAGTGGTTCAAATCCACCAGCTGCTCCTCAGAAACTTTATACAGGGTTACTATGAGTAGGGACTGACTTGACAACACTCAACAACAACAAAATCAACCATGAGGTTGGTGGCTCAGATCCATCAGCCACTCCTTAGAAACCCTATGCAGGGTCACTATGAGTTGGCATCAACCTGATGACGTTTAATAATTTAAATACACTTTGGTGGTGGTGGTGCTTGTGTACTACCTTGAATTTACTTGACATAGCTTTTCTATCCAAAGTTCTCTTAATTCCCACCAAGTGATTGGGTGGTGGTGTTGGTACTTTGCCTTGTGTGCCATAGAGTCAATTCTGATTCATAGTGACCCTGTGTTGGGTTTCTGAGGCTGTAAATCTTTACAGGAGCAGAAAGGGTTCATCTTTCTCCCACAGAGTGACTTGTACATTCAGACTACTGACCTTGTGGCTAGCAGGCCAGCTCGTTACCCACTACACTACCAAGACTCCTTTAAATACACTTTAGATAAGGAATACTGATAAATTTAGATAAAGACAAGAAGATAAAGACAGAACAACAAACAAATCGGTCTTGGAGAAAGTATAGTCAGAATGTGAGAAGTGAGGCTGGGGAGAATCTGTCTCTTGTACGGTGGACATGTTATTAGGAGGGATAAGTCTGTGGAGAAGGTTATCAGGTTGGGGAAAGTAGAGGGCCAGCAAAAAGAGGGTCAGTAACAAAAAACAGCCCATAGCAAGAGGGATTGACCCAGTGGGCAGCAACAATGGGCTCAAACATAAAATAATGTGAGCAGGTAGTGCTTCGTTCTGTTGTACATAGGGTAGTTATGAGTCAGGATCTACCAAGATAACATAACCTACTCGGAGTATTTCACGTAAAAAATTTAATGTCACTAGTTATGGGAATCAACTTGGGCTCCAGTTGTGTAGAGACAATAATCAAGGTTGTGAGGATGAATTGAAAGACCGCTTGTAGCACATTACCCCAAACCTAATCTCTTTCAGGCTTTTCTCTTTTCACAAATCTTTCCCTTCAGCTAAAATGTCCCCTTGTTCTTTAAATCTGCCTTATTCTCTCTAGAGGCATCTCTTGAAGTCACGGTGCTTATACCAACATACTTAAACCTTATTAGAGTCTAGTTTTCACAGGTCTTTGCAGAGGCACTTTCCTAGTCTTCAATCTCTGTGGATCACAAATACATGCTTTTATCCAGGTCTAGTCTTTCTACTTAACTCTGATGGGCTAGCTTACAACAGGTCAAACTTTTTACAGAAAAAGACTAGAAAAATAGGAAAATGTTTTGACATCTGTTTTAGGGTATCAGATTGTTACTAAGACAGTTAAGACTTGAGGGGCCAACCTCCCAGAGAGAATAAAGACTGTTTAGGAGGTAGCCTAGGCATTTTAAATTGCTTTTCCTCCTTCAAGTATTTGTTGATTTCTGACTGACCAGGTTAAGAGGTGGAGCTATAAATCCAGAGAAAACACATCTAAGAGGCCAAGGAAAGACAGTGCTGGGGAGGTAAAACTAACAATTCAGGAGCCACCAAGGACAAAATATTCCAAGTCAAAGACAAAAACCACAGGAGGAAATGAACTGTGCTTTATAGAGATATCTCAATTTAGGGAAGAGTTTCAGTTTTATATTTTGTACCAGAAAGGAATGAACACAAGAAGTCCTAAATTTTTTGTAGCATCTAAATTGGCAACACATCAAAAAAGCCAGAAAATTTATTTATGTTTTGCTCCTAACAACATTTGTTAAATAAGTACATTTTAAATGGATACAAAAATTGAGTGCCTTTGTTGTTGTTATTAAGTGCTATGGAGTCAGCTCCGACTCATAGTGACCCTGGCAACTCTGTATAGGGTTTCTGAGGAGCACCTGGTAAATTTGAACTGCCAACCTTGCGGTTCAAACCAACTTTGTGGCCAAGTGCTTATTCTACAGTGACAGACCAAGACTTTGCCATTAGACATATTTGGGCTGAATTTTTATACATTTAACAAGAAAAATGTTTAAAAAAAGTTAATGGCCTCTGTTTTACAGAATTTGCTCTTTTCCAAGAACCTCAGCATCTGTAATGTGAAAGTAGTTCTTAATTTAAAATTTATTATCAAGTGAACAGAGTTTCAAGTCAATTAAAGTTCAAATTAAATAGTCACATTTACTACATTGTAGATGTATATCCAGTCTCTTCAGCCATATGATGTAACTTTTAAAAGTGTGCAATTTTATGAAAAAAAAAAAAAAAAAAACAATGTGAAACAAATGTGTTGAGGAGCATACCAACAACCAGATCCAGATATGGCAAAGGAACAGATTAAAATATTAAGATGTATATTATAAAAAGATTCTGCTCAGCTATTTTTTAATATTCAGCTTATCAAAATAAGGAAGTTAAAACAATTGTTTAAGGTATACAGACATGTTGTTTCAATTTTCTCAGAGTGAATTTTCTTGAACATAGTTGTCTTTTTTTTCTTCTGTTTTTTATTTCACTGATGAACAATAGTCCAAGAATATAATTAAAAAGAAACTGTTGGTCAAGAAAGTTTTAGAAAAATAGTAAGATCTGCTTGGTGTGGGGCTGTGGGTTAATGCGCTGGACTGGAAAGTTAGTTTGAACTACAAGGTTGGTGGTTCAAGCTCACCAGTTGCTCCTTGGAAACCCTATCCTGGGTCTCTATACGTCAGAACCAACTCAACTGCACTTAACAACAACTTGTCCCAAAAGGGTTTCTGTGAAGATCAGGCTAAGAAGTATTCTTTGCTGATCCAGAGCTCCATGTGGCAAGCACACAGAGCTTATATTTCATTGTTGTTGTTTAGTGTTGTCAAGTTGGTTCTGACTCATAGTGACCCTGTATAGGATTTCTGAGGAGCCGCTGGTGAGCTTGAACCACTGACTTTGTGTTCAGATGCTTACCCCACAGCACCACATTTCATGCTCCCCACTTTATTCTAATCAGTCATCTGTCTCTGCAGCAGCGGGATTTAAGCCCCTAGTCAGAAAGGCGCTGTGTAGTACTTTGCCCCAGTCCCTGCCTGGTCTCCACAACATACTAATTACACTTGTTGCCAGATGCCATCACATCGGTTGCAACTCATGGTGACTGCATATGACAAGTAGAACTGTGCTCTAAAGTTTTCTAACTTGTGTTCTTTATGGGAGGCGATCAACACGTCGTTCTCCCATAGAGCTACGGGGTGGCTTCAAACCTCCGACTTTTCGATTAGCAGTCAGGTACTTAACCATTAAGCCAGCAGGGCTCCTTACTAACAGACTCCCAGATAACCCAGAGAAAAAGTTGGTAGGTTCTCCGAGGGGACAACATTCCAATTCTCTTGATTGGGTTATGGGCTATTCTTATAGCATACA
Source organism: Chrysochloris asiatica (assembly GCF_000296735.1). NCBI lineage: Eukaryota > Metazoa > Chordata > Mammalia > Afrosoricida > Chrysochloridae > Chrysochloris > Chrysochloris asiatica. The sequence goes on along the minus strand of NW_006408590.1, from coordinate 93,547 downwards.
AATATTACCTCATATTTTGCAATTAGATAATTTGATGGTGGTCGTTATGTGCCGTGGAGTCGGTTCCGACTCATAGTGACCCTGTACAGGGTTTCCGAAGGTGTAAATCTTTACGGGAGCAGAAAGCCTCATCTTTCTCCTTTGGAACAGTTGGTAGTTTTGAACTGCTGACCTTGTGGTTCGCAGCCCGATTTGTAACCACTACGTTACCCGAGCTCCTTATTATATAATTTAGATAACCGGAAATGCTAAAACCAAAGATAAATTGACTGTAAAATTAGCCAAAAAAAAAAAAAGCTAAAGCAATTAAAGTTAGAATGAAAAAAATAGAATAAAGCAGTAAAGTCAAATTGAAATGTGAGAAGGGCAAATGACATAAATGAGCAAAGACCCTTGTTAAAAAAACAAAAAAACAACAAAAAAACACATTTATTTACACCAAACCATCCCTCCCGCAGTCCTCTCACCACAACTGGGTTCGATAATTCATTACAATTGCTACAAAAAACTCAGATCCTTGACTCATGTATGGGGTTTATTAGGAAATTTAACAGGCTACAATACAGGTTCAGAAAATGCTCGGGGCTCAGTTGTGACAGTCAGGACAGCATCTTCTCTGCTGTGCCCACAGGCAGGTCTCTCTTTCCTGGACACCCTTACGGAGCTCTTTTAGAGCTGCTAATAAATGTCCACAGGACATATCACTCCACCATAAGTTTCAGCCGAAAGGCATTCAGCTCTAGCTCCCTGAGTCGGAAAAACCAACTCCTCCACAACTTCCCCCAACTCTCCCAATTAAACGCCTGGAGTAACCCAACTCTGCAAGCAAGCCTCCTGCCCAAAGCCACTCAGCTTTACTTGCTCTGTGGACTGGGAAGTCTACTGCTCTGCCTTGTGATCTGGTTCTTGGTTCCGCTGCTGTTACCCAGTGCCATACCTCCTGGGTCGAGGAGGTTCAATGTGCAGGCATCTTGGACGGACCCCTCCTGGCTCTTCTTCCTTGTTAGCTATGAGATCCCCTCTCCTGCTGCTGAGATGGCTCATTTTATACCCATGCTAGAGTTTCAAAGTTTGGCAATTACAGTGAGTTCTGCTAGCATCCACAGTTGAGTCATGTCCACCTACCAGTGTCTTCTCCGACCTTCTCCCACAACAGACCCAACAGGGCAAAATCATTGTTTGGTGGGAGTTACAGACTTTGGAAACTGGCTGTTGCTGTTAGGTGCAGTTGAATCGGTTCTGATTCATAGTGACCCTGTATAGGGTTTCCAAGGAGCAGCTGGTGGGTTTGAACCTTGTGGTTTGCACTGTACATCACAACCCTAAAAAGAAATGAGATAAGAAACAGTAAAAAAAAATAATAAAAAGACAAAATAGACCAAAGATAATGAAAATGTAGTGAAATAATTCAAAATGGAAGGGACTGACAGATTTAAAGAATAAATTAAATGAAATAGATATGAAAGTAATCACTGGCTTAAGTGTATAAAGAGAGTTAAATCTGTCTCATTCTATGAGGCTTACAGCTGCTATGAGCAGCTTAAACCTATCAAGAAACAAACAAACCAAACTTCTTTGACCTTAACTAGTTTGGCACAGACCATGGTGCAGCTAGTGGTCTCTCAGAAAAACCGAGTTCAACCCCTTTCTATAAATGTATGCACTAAAAGGTAAAAAGAACTAGATAAAATTCCAGTGATTCCAGAACTGAGGAAGTGGAGGGAGGTACGGCCACAGGGAATCTTTCTTGATAAAATATTCTGAGTAGGAAGCCTGTCTAATTCAAGCTCCCACAATCAACGCTTTGTATGTACCTGAAGTTTTACAAATGATACAGGCGTGTTTGTTCCTTGGCTGGTCAATTAAATATTTCCCTTGAAATCCATTCCCCAGATTGTCTAGAATCTCATTAGTGAATAAGACAGAAGTCTGTCTGATTTTATTGATTTTCGTTGTTTACTGTCTCCCTCATGAGCTAGTTTGAATGCGTAGAGCTGCACAGCTAAGGTGTCTTCAAGTGTCCTTGGAGATAATAGTTTATCAGGACCTGCAGGACCCTGGCGGGGTTTGAAGGATCAGCTGGAAATAGCCCCTCAGGACAGGAGAAAGGAGCAGAGCAGACATCCATCCTGGTCTGGGCTCACCTTTGCTCAGGCTCCAGGAGGCAGGTATCTGGGAATCTCTGCATAGCAGCCTCTGGGGAAGGGGACACAAGCAGAGAGTTGGTGTGGATCACGGTGTCTGTGGTAAAACCTAAAAGTCCTGTATGTCTCTTCAGTTTTGCCTATTCTTGAGTAAGAGGCTGTGTTAGTTTTCTTAGTCTTGCTGTAACAAATGACCATTAATCTAGTAGTTTAAAACAAAGCAAGTTTCTCATTTTACAGTGTGACAGTTATACTTTTGAAATGAGTCTTAAGAGGCTAAAACCAAGGTTCTAGCAGGACCACACTCCTAGTGGTTGTAGGGGAGAATTCACTCCTTGCTTTACTTGACTAGTGGTCCTTTCTCTATCTTCAAGTCCAGCCAGGTAGCATCTCTAAATTTCTCTTTTTTCTTGGTATAGCCCAGCTCAGGAGTCTTGGGTGGGTGCATGTTGTGATGGAGACATCAAGGATGACCAAGTCATTCTCTGCTTATGAGGTCTGCCAGCGTTTCTGTCTGTGGATTTTATTTTATTAAATTTGGAGTCCTCTAGTCTAATCTCTTTCTTCTCTATTTTAGCTCTAGATAGCTGTGACATTTAAGATCACAGAAAGTCACAATAAAATGTCTCCAGTCGGAGTCCTGGTGTGGCTCTGTGGGTTAATGTGCCAGACTGCAAAGTCTTTTGAACTATAAGGTTGGTAGTTCAAGCTCACCAGCTGCTCCTTGGAAACCCTATACAGAGTCGCTATGGGTCAGAACTGACTCGTCGGCACTTAACAACAACAACAACAACAACAGTTGGATACTATTAAGAGTTACGTGTTCCTTGTTGTTGTTTTTCCTTCAAAATAAGTTTTATATACCTCATGTGAAACAACGCATGCAGGTTCTATTTACTGTGATTATCTAAGAGTTCCTTGACAAGACTACAAGTAAGGCATGAAATAAAATAGACATGTAGTATTTATTTGTTAATTAAATATTGATTGATTGACTGATTGATTGATTAAACTCAATTTTTGTTGTTCTTATTGCCATTAAGTCGGTTCCAACTCATAGCAAACCTGTATAGCGTTTCCAAGGAACAGCTAGTGGACTTGAATTGTAGTTTACAGTCCAGTGCTGATGCTATAGAGCCTCACCAGCAGTCCGTTAAACTAAAATATCAGAGCAAAGGGCAAAGTTATACAAAGAGAACACAAAACGAATTCCTCCTCCTCTCTCTCTGCCTTGACCTCTGCTTTACTCCTTCGAAGTCTCTTCTTCTCATATGAGTATATACTGATTACCATATAGTGGCCTAAACACCCTTCTTTGCCTAGAAATCCCAACATAAGAAAGAGGTTAAGAGATGCATTTGTAAAGAATCAAATGATGGAAACTGCTCACATTTTTTTCCAAACAAAATTTAGTTCTAATTCAGTCTAAATTCTTTTTATTTAAGTTGTTGGATCAAACTTAGGAGTTCGTCAGAGAATAAATCAAAATGTTAAAAAGCAAAATCTTCTTGGTAATTTAACAATACAGAGTCTGCTGTTTCTTTCCTGAAATCCAAAGCCAGAGGTGGACAGATGTGCTGAAGAAGCAAATGTGCTTTAGAGACAATTTGTTTTTGAAAACTTCCAGAAGTGCTCTGACTCTTCAATTATGCACTTTTTGACAGCTGAGCAAATCAACTCATTGAAAATAATTTTATTGAACAAATATTATGTATAAAAATCATGCTGCAATTTGTGATTAACTATTTCAGAATATTTTGATTTCCAAAACATGTGTTTTATACGCAGTTCTAAGATATTCTTGAAAAGAAATTTTGCCTTGAGATAATAGCTACTTGATTACTAAGGGTAAAGGTGGAGGGAAAAAAATGTGGAGACTTGAAAGTACATGTTGTTATTGTTTGTAAGATACTGTTGAATCGGTCCAACTCATAGCAAAAACAGGAAGAAACACTACCCAGTTCTGCGATATCCTCACAATCATTCTTATGTTTGACCCTTTGTTTCAGCCACTGTGTCAGTCCTTTATTTCACTGAGGGTCTGCCTCTTTCTTGCTGACCCTGTACTTTACCAAGCATGATGTCCTTCTCCAAGAATGGTCCCTCCTGATAATATGTCTAAAGTACATGAAGTTACGTCTCACCAGTCTCATGTCTAAGGGTCACTGTGGCTGTATTTGTTCCATGACAGATTTACGCATGCTTCTGGAAATCCATGGTATATTCCATAGTCTTCAAAATTAGCATAATTCAAAGGCATCATTCTTCTGTATTCTTCATTTTCCAGGTTTTACATGCATGGTAATTGAAAATACCATGGTTTGGGTTGGACACATCTTAGTCTTTAAAGTGAGATCTTTGGTTTTTAATACTTTAAAGAGATCTTTTGCAGCAGATTTACCCAATGCATTACAGTACTTCATTTTTTGACACTGCTTGCTTCTATGGGCATTGATTTTGGATCCAAGTAAAACAAAATCCTTGACAACTTTTCCCTCTTATCATGATGTTGCTTATTGGTTGATCCAGTTGTGAGCATTTTTGTTTTCTTTACATTGAGGTGCAATCCATATCCATCAGTAAGTGTTTTAAGTCCTCTTCGCTTCCTACAAGCAAGGTTGTGTCATCTGCATATCACAGGTTGTTGATGAGTCCTCCTCGAATTCTGATGCCAGCTTTTCAGATTATTTGCTCAGCATTCAGATATAGTAAGTATGGTGAAAGAATACACACCTTTCCTGTTGTTAAACCCTTCAGTATCTCCTTGTTTTGTTCTAACAACTGTCTCTTGGTCTATGTACAGGTTCCATGAGCACAATTAAGTGTTCTGTAATTTCCAATTCTTTGCAATATTATCCATAGTTTGTTATGATTCATGCAGTGAACTACCTTTGCATGATTAATAAAACAAAGGTAAATGTCTTTCTGGCATTCTCTGCTTTCAACCAAGATCCACTTGATGTCAGCAATTATATGGCTTGCTCTGTGTCCTTTTCTGAATCTGGTTTGAATTTCTGGCAGCTCTGTCATACTGCTACAGCTGTTTTTTGAATTATTTGCAGCAAATTTTTACTTGAATATGATATTAATGATATCACTTGACAATTTCTTCATTCTGTTGGATTACTTTTTTTTGGAATGGGCAGAAATCTCTCTCACTTTCCTTTGGTTGGTAAGTATATTATCTTCCAAGTTTTTTGGTATAGAGTAGTGAACACTTCCCAGAAGGCTTGGTAACAAAGAGGTTTACAAGCTGAGCTGCTGAGAGGTCAGCATCTTCAATCTACCAGCTGCTCCATGAGAGAAAGATGAGGTTTTCTGCTCCTGTAAAGATTTACAGCTTCAGAAACCCTATACAGGGTCCCTATGAGTCGGAACCGACTCAGCGGTACACATCATGACTGTGTGTACCTTCCATTTCTTCAATTGTTATTCAGTCTCTGGAGTCTTGTTTTTACCAGTTCCTTTGGGGCAGTTTGGACTTACTTTCTTCAGTATTATCTTGATTATTTGCTACTTCCTGAATTAAATTCTTTTCAGTACAATGACTCTGTATGTCTTCCATTTTCCTCTATGCTTTTTGCATAGTACAATATTTTGTCTATGTTGTTGTTATTGTTTAGTGCTTTCAAGTTTGTTCTGATTCATAGCAATCCTATATCATAGGGTTTCCGAGGAATGACTGCTGAGCTTGAATTACCCATCTTCTGGTTAACAGTCCAGTGCTTATCCTACAGGACCTCACCAGGACTCATGAAATGGTTGTAATTTGACCAGTTTGATGACTGTGTGTACCTTCCATTTTCTTCTGATGCGTCTTGCATAGTTCAATATTTTGCCTGTGTTGCTGTTGTTCAGAGCAGTCAATTCTATTTTGCCTATTTTGTTGTTATTAAGTGCCATCGAGTCCGTTCCAACTCATAACGACCCTGTATAGGGTTTCTAACGAAGTCCTGGTGTGGCATTATGGGTTAATGTGCTGGACTTCAAAGTCATTTTGTTCCTCAATGTAGGCCAAATGGAGTCCTGGTGTGGCACTGTAGGATAAACACTGGACTGCTAACCTCAAGGTAGTATATCAAAACCATCAGTCATTTCTCAGAAACCCATGTTGTTGTTAAGTTCTGTCAAGTTGGTTCCAACCCATAAAGACCCTGTATAGGGTTTCTGAGGAGCAACTGGTGAGCTTGAACTGCCGAACTTGTGGTTCAAATCGACCTTGCAGTCCAGTGCATTAACCCATAGTG